>NC_081830.1:69851051-70154094 GCF_030867095.1 Alligator mississippiensis
AAGAAAACTCCCTAACAAGAATCAGCCTCTCTTCAGGCTTTTACATTAAATTTTGGTTTCATTGAAATCAATGGTAAAGCATCAGTGTATTGAATGTGGTCCCCTTTCTCAGGAAGGGTTAATTAGGGTCTTTGTCTCTCTTCAGCAAAGCCTGATTTTGAAACTCACTGAAGCTGAGCTTTGTTTACTGTCTATGCCCTAAAGCTGCAATGCAGGGAAAGGAACAATGACAATAGAGTCAGAAAAGAAGTGAAAGCTGGGAGAGCTTAGGTAAAGTGGCCTTTTTAATAGAAGCTGTTCCAAGCTCAGAGAACCTGCCATTAGAGGGACACTGAGACATTTCAGTTAATTAAATTCAAGGAGCTGAAGTCATTCACAAAATGCAAGAATACAGGTAGCTTTAATAATTATAAAACAAAAGTCTTTTAGAGTAAAATAATGGTTTAAAAATCTCTCCCAGGACCTGGATTTAGGTCCGTAAAAATATACAATGTTTCCCCACAACAGTTGACAACTTACTTACTGGAAACACTTAGACACAGCCTGATGTTCCCCTATATCTTGCTAACTTCAATAGCACTGTCTGTCTACATATATTTCCCCATCACTGCAGTCAGTATCTGAGTACTTCAAGGTATTTATGGATTTATCCTCATTTAGCCTTGAGAACTAAGATAGGAAAGCTTAAACCCCACTTCATAGATTGTTGTGAAAGGATGGAGAGGTACGAACCTAAATATCTTTGAAGAGCTGGGCCCAAGTGACCTGCCCATGGTCATGCACTTGAACTCTATGGCGAAGTCCAGAACTGTACCTGCATGAAGCCCCAGTTTCATAATATTGGTCTGATATTGTATATGATGCCTATACTCCTGCTGTTACTGTTACATTTTGTAAGCATGTTCAGGAAATATCCTTAGACAAAGGGTGGAATGAAGCAATTCCAAAGCTTTTAGGTACAGTAACATTTGAACACAATAATTTAAGGGACTGGGCCTCTTAGTCCATAAATTAAAACTGAAGGAAAAAGAAGAGCGTGATCCTTTAGAAACTGATCTGATAGGATGAGATTTTTCTACCAGTTTATATTATTTGCATCTTTATAAAGATACTAAGAAAACAGAATAACTATTTTATTTTTGTTTTACACAACTCCAAAGCCCTTTGTTTTTAAATGCCCTATGCATTCTTTCTTTAAAGGATTTCTCTTCCACCCCTAAGCAAAAGAATCTCCATGGTTAACAAGCTTGTTGGGCAAACAGGGTACCAGTAGTGTAGTTTAGCTCATATCTGGCACCCAGGGGTTTAATTTTTCACTTGTTTGCTAGCCAGGAGCAGCGGCCACATTTTGGGGGCTGATCAAAACCTCATGGTTGAACACACATGCACAGAGAAAGAATTTCACTGGCCCTCATCTATTGCAACAGGATCAGTGTTTGAGCCAGAGCATCTGTTACCCTCTCCGACTTTGAGACATTATTGAATTCATTTCTCTATGCACCATCATTGCTATTCCCTAAATCTCTGTGCTATATGTTAACAGACGGTTATATATGAGTGCTAAGAATGTTACATAGTAGCATTAAAATAGATTTGGAAGTATCAAACCTGCTTGTGGTACTAGGAATTAAGACAGTTGCTAAAAGGAAATTCTGGCAACTAACTATATGCCTCAAATTTGCATAGAAAACCAGTATTAGAGGAAAACAATGGAGTATTTCAAAACTGACTGCATTGCCCAGTTAGTTAAAGTGCCTTACATTGAGACTGGCTTTACTTTTATGGAAATATCCTACTGAATTAAATAGGAATGAAACCCTATACTCTATGGTTAGAAATTACTAACCTTACAAATTCTACAGAATTTGATGGAGACTTACACCCATTCTGTAAAGATGCTTAGCCATTCCACAGAAATGCAGAGCAAGAATATAATTGTTTGTTAAATCCTATGTAATGAAAAGTAGTCTACACAAAGCTTACCATTTAGTAGTACTTTTTCAGGCTTTCCGTTAGAAGCCCTAGTTAATCAAATTCTACCCTACCCCATCTACCAAAAAATAAAAAAATAAAAAAAATGGCCAAACAAACAAACCTAATGAATGACAGAAAATACCCTGATCCACTGTTTTGATTACATTTTGGTGCTCTCCTAAGAGGCTTCAGTGCCACTGGATGTCTCCAGGAACACCACTTTTACGTGCTTGGATATCTCTGTCTTAGCTCGTCACAATTTCTCTAATCCTAGTTCACCACAAATATGACTTAAAGAATTCCACCATTTTTCTTTAGCACTATTCTACCGGCTTTTTATGTGGCATTTATTTATTTAAAATGAAAATGCTAATTATTGAAATCCGAAACCATTTACAAGAATATTTCAATTTTGAAGACATTTTCAATCATAATGTAGGACACACTTCCTGCATCCCCTGAGCAGAGCCTGGCAGTCAGGGCACTTGTCAGCATTTTCTGCTTCCAGGTAAGTTTTGTCATGTTGGAGCTGCTGGCTATTCCGAGGTAGATCCCCTCTGCCTTCCTTTCTTCCCCCAACTGATTTTGAAGGGCTTTTTTTTAAATGGAAAACCATTTTTTCCTGAAGCTAGGAAATCCTGATTTATAAGTTTTTTGAAGGGTTAACATTGTAGCTTTTACCCTGAAGGGTGAACTCTGCCCCTGCCTTCCCTGAGGCTGGCAGGGGGTGAGCCATAGCAGTCATTTTACAGTATTTTAAGTACTTGGATAGTTTCTCACAGTTCAGCATAGAAAATTAACTCCCCTGCTTAAGACTTTTAAGACCAATCTTGGAGGGCTGATTTTGGGGAAAATGTGTATGTGGTCTTTAACTTTTCAAAGGTACTACACAGAACTCTTCTTTCTGTTTAACACTTGTATTGCTGATAAGGACCATAGATTCCCAGATGTGTATTGTTATTTGTGCCTCTTGAGTATGGATTGCTTGTGTTTTTAATAGATTTGAAAAATATTTACACCTTTGCTTTGTTTTTTTTTAAGCAAACCTAGTATTTACTATAAAACAATTAGTTGATATCCAGTGCATTTCCTATTGGAGTTCATGGAAAGGTTTTTATTGTTCTCCGAGCATCTTGCAAACTGAAAAAGTCTAAGTTACCACTAGCCTCAATATTTTTATTTTCATCCTCATTGGTTTCTATCAAAAAAGTCAGTATTTGTCAAAAAATTGCTATGCATTAGTGTCTGAGATACTATAGTTTTGCAGGATAGGAGATGACTTCTTGTCATACCTGTGTGGTTATTTATGGACTAATATTGACCTTTAATGGTGATCTTTGCATATTACCTGTCTGAAAAAAGCCTATCAAAGTGATGGAAATATATAAATAACAATATATCATCTTCATTTCTTATTCATCATGGAATAATCTTACCGTACCTTTGACATATTGACATTCTTCAACTACTAGATTACCTTGGTATTTTCCTAATCTACATACTGAATGTATTTTAAGGGCATTGATCACTGAAATACTTGAACAGCAGCCAGAGAAACTGTAATGTAAAATGCACGTTCATTTTCTCTTTTATCTGTTTTTCATTGTTTCCTTTTTGCTTTGGCTAGCTAAAGGCAAAAAAAAAAAAAATGTTTAAACAGGAGTTTTTCTCCTTTACACATCCATTTTGTTATCTTTCGTGATCCTGCAGTGAATGAATTATCCTGACTATATGACCACATTAATCATTTCCATGGAAACAGTTTGGGGTGGCATAACACAGGATTTTGATTTCCCTGAATGATTAGAAAAATACGGAAAAGATGTGAAAATAGAGAGCTGGCTTGAGATATGACCCCAGTTCAAACTTGGCTTAGGTCAAAAGTTGTTACTATCTGTTTGCGGGTGTATATGTAAGGAGCGTGTGGTCTTGTTCCAGCTTCCCTGATGATAAATGTTGACAACAAACCCACAGGCATAGGATGGCACTAATTGGAACTCTCTTAGCAAGAAAAGGTACCGATGATATGAGCACAGATACTGAGCTTGCCACCTTTGTGACCTTGTCCAGGCTAGGATGAAAAGTATATTTTAAAATGAACTAGTTAAGAAAGATACCAGTAGGATATTCAGTCGGCTGTAGTGGCAAGTGAGGGCAACAATCAAAGAAATTTAACTGATCACAGAAAAAAACATCTCTAAATGAAGCTGAATGGAAGTGAAGATCAATAAAACTGGGGTTAGATTTTGGTGCAGCAAAGAGAGATCACTTACTAAATAAAAGAAGGTTATTTGGATATATGTTACTTGTGCAAGGAAGGGGAAAATAAGTTAGTAGGTTAAGCCAATGTTTTCCCTTCACCAGTGCTGTCAGAAGGGGAGACCCTTCCTCTAAAGGCAGTGTGGGCCCTTTAATGTAAATTGCTTGAATGTGAGTTAGCTGAAAAATAACCCAATATGTGCTTTAGGATTCTGTAGCTGCATACAGCATCCTGAGTACATTCCCTAGATGGGTCCAGAGGAAAGGAAAGTACCCGTCATAACAGGACTGTCCAGCTGCCCGACTGCAGGCTCTGTGGACCATGTTGCTTGGGGGGGCATGGGTGTGGGCAGGAAGGCTAGCCTGGAGACTGGCAGCAGCAAAAGATCCTGGCTTAGGGGAAGATAGAAGGAAGCAGAAGCCTGGAGACAGCACATAGGTCACAAGTAGGACAACTTTACTTTAGGACTCGGGTGCATTTTCACAGATGTTGTGTTTTTGTGACCCGGAGAATCAGCAAATGTCTTTTAGGACCCAATCCTGAAGGATGCTGAGTCTTCTGTTGACTTTGCTTAGCATCTGGGAGGATTTAGCCCATATGTATCTAAAAGGAGGATTAAGTTTTTTTAGAGTGAGAAGCTATCCAAGTACTTAAAATACTTAATACTAGAAAAAGACTCACAAACCATTCAAGAAAGAAATCAGAAACAAATAAGGACACTAAATTATAAAGAAATTGATATAATGAATTCAGCTTATAAGGGAAAACCTGCTGTGAAATGCTCTAGAAAGATTATTAAAAGAGTAAAAACCAACTGGCAACTACCTTTTAAAAATTAATGTTATGACAGTCTATGAATTGTAAAATTTGAAAGAATGAAAAAGAAGCAAGGAATATAATGATTATGGTACAATAACATCAAAGAAACAAACAAAAACGGATTTTTTTAGGGTATTGGGGTATGGGAGCCAGGCAGGATATTTATTGAACCTTAACTTTACAGGTTATATTGTCAGCTGGATGACTCATGCAAACTAAAAAAATATGGAAAGCAAATTAGATAGATGAAATACTGTATCAGGACAAAAGTACAAGTCCGTTTATCTAGACAACAGCAGATTCTAGGAACATCAGATGTTTAAATTATATATAATGAAGATATATAAAATCTTGAGAGCTATTACATTAGCTGTTTGAACATTGTACTTTATTGATTTGTCCTGATAAACGGGGTTAGATTATTTTTCAGATTTCTTTTAAGAACTTGTAGATATTCATTTTTGGTAAGATATGTTACTCTCCATCTCTCTAAATAAATAAACACCCTTCACCCCCTTTCCATGGTACTTCTACCAAGTATGTTACAGGAATAAATATTTTTGTATTTATATCACTGACCCAGGAGAATATGATGGAAAAAAATAGATAATAATTATCTAATAATTCTGTTTTCTGTGGATAGCTATTTATTTCCCTCTTTAAGTCATACTAATTTTCCTCTTGGAGGCCTGGCTACCTTTGAATTATAGGGATTGTAGGTTTCAGTCACCAGCTCAGAAACTATGACCTTAAATTCTTTAATGAACTGCAAGCAAGGAAGTAATCTTTAAGTAGGAAAGTTGTTGAAAGATGATTATTTCTTTTTAAATACAATACACTCTCTTTCGTGCATGGAATTTACTGGAAGCTCTCAGGGAATCCTGTTTGCAGCACGTATTACATGCCTGTTTAAATGACACTAGAAGTATCATAATGAAACATTAAGAACTAGGGAGTTAACCCCAAAACCAGGAACATGAACATTTTTTTTTCTTTAGAATTGGGGTTAATAAACCTCTATATGTTTCAGTGTCATTATCTGTAAAATGTGTATGAGTATTTTCCAGGCATAACAGCTAATGTCTGTTAAGTCTTGTAAAAATGTCTGTATCTATGGAAAATATTGCCAAGTATAACCTGTCCCTCTAACTTTTATCTCAGTGGATGAGTTTAGACAAAGGTGCTGCAATTATGCTTGTTTTTTTAAATTATTATATGAAACATCCGGTCTCTTTTCCCTTTGGATTTTTTCAAAATGAAATAAAAGGAGGAAAAACAGAACAAAAGGAAACAAAACCCTTCCATCTACTATCAAGCTGTTACCTACAGCCCAGTTCCATGCTTGCTACACATGCATAGACTCTGGTATCTGCAGTAGTTATGGTGTCTTTATTTTACTTACAATCACTGTTAACTTCAGCAGAGCTATGGCAATTTATATCAGCTGAAGACTTGCCCCTTTGTTCTTCAACCTTAAATGATTGTTCTGAGGCAGTAAATAACTGTCTCACAATGTTAGAATGCCAGGCATATTGGTTTTTTTATTCCCTGAATTTGCCCTGAGATTCCTTTTTTGGGGGCAGCTCTAGTCATATAACCATAGCTGGAGTTTCTTAATCTTAGGTAGTTATACTGCAGGTTGTTCTGTTATGATGATAATCACCCTCTTTATTGACCTAGATGTGTGAACTAAGGAGCTAACATTATTTAAACTATAAATCAAATCCTTCTTTAATGAATATTTTATTAGAGAGGTTGCACAAATCATAAGTGGTATTGCACGTGTTCTTAAAAATTGCTTTTGGATTTACAAGGGCTAGTTACAGGAATTGACCTGACTAGTTGAAACAGGAAAGCACTGACTTGAACTTTGGCCTAACCTTAAACTAATACTCTGAAGCCTGAAATAAGTTGTGTTCTTCTACTTGTGTCTCTGTCAGCACATATTGAGCCAGTTTTTTAACTAGTAGAAGTTGGGTGGTGCTTTATGGAAATCAATGGAATGATATGTAGCACCTGTGAATCAGGAGCTGGGCATTCCCAATTTTAAGCACCTGGCCCTTGGAGAAGACTGTCTTCAGTATTTCTTCTGTTAGGTGCTGCTTATAAAGGAGATAGTAGTTTGAAGTCCATTCCTAATTCTACCTAAGCATGTTGAGCAAGATGCTGCCTAGAGCTAATCAACAGGGAAATACTGAAGACCAGAATAAGTTTTGGGTCCTGTGCTACAGGCTTCTTGCTGAGAGCTGTAGAGAGATTCTTTCGTTCACTCAGGTTACACAATCCTGTCCTGAAGGTAGGCAGCTCTGGTCTCTTTCAAAGTGGAACAGGGTTTGTTTTTTCTGTGGTTAGACCATTTGTCCTGAAAAAGAAGGACTCGGATTGAATTATTTTGTCTGCCTGCATGTTCTCACAGTTATGGATACAGCTTTTGGCCTTTGTGTCTGAAGTTAAGCATGCAAAATTAAATGAGGTTCTGAAGATTTAGGCTTTTACTCATCTATACCTTTGTTTTTCAGCTAAGTCTCTTAGGACACTTACTTCTTAACATATAGCATTTGTGGTATGTGGGCTCTGCTGCTGCTGTCTGTTCGTTAAAACCCACATGCACAGCACCCATATCTCCCCTCACCCCTACCCCCATGATCCCTGAAAGATTCTAGAGAGATGATTATTTAGTTTTTGCAAGGGTAAAGTTGAGTCACTCTTTCATAAATGTATTCTTTAACATACAATTCAGAAAATGAGGAAGCTAGTTCTGACCTTATTATAGTTTTTAATCTGGCTTAACTCATGGATTTAGTACTCCTTGGGTGCGTCTACATATGCTGCTGCGGCACCGTTGCTGCTGTACTATCATGTAATACTTCCTTTTGGGAGTACGAAATGATGGTGTCGTAATGGCCTGTACTGTGTCGTGTGTGCCATGCACAGTTATTTTTTGGCGCTACGTCACTGTAGCAACACACTATAATGAGGAAGTGTATTCCTACAGTGGTGCCGCTGCTGGACGGACACTTTTTGTCTGTAACCTTTTTTTAGGCCATCTTTAAATCATTTGTCTTTGTGCACCAACTCCTTGAAGCTGTTTTCAGCTTTGTTGTGAAAAAAGGTTGTGATTTCTATGCCTGGACACCAAGATAAAGATCTTTCCCCAAAGGGCAAAGTAGTTCTGGATCTCAGCACAGGTTCAGCTGGAAGTGCACAGAAATGTCATGATGCAGGTGTAGCTGGTAAAATAGCATGGACACTGTCACTAGTGCATTGCTATCATGGCGTAGAGTCACGTGTAGATGCTTCCCTTTTCTCTGAGGTGAGAGAGACAATATATTAACATCTTTTGTGAGCAATACAAGATCAAATATTTTTACTTAATTTTTTGGATAGGCATTTAATTCAATTGGATTTTAACAATGGTGGCTCTATTTACTCTTGGGGAGTGGTAGATGACTCTGGAGCTTCACCCTGTGCCTCTGGGTAGGTGGTAAAATCTACTGGACTTTGGAGCTGGTCCCTTCTCTCGGTGGAAGAACTCTAAGGAAAACCTGCAAGAGAAACAATGCATCATGCAAGTTCCCAAGGCAGAAATCTAGAAATAGTTAGTGAAGGGCCTAATTACCTTCCACAACTGTGATAAGGAGATGGGAAAGAACAGTTGTTTGCTAGAAGTGGCTTTACTGGAGGATATAGGATTAAGACCCACCTCATTACCTCAATGGTATTGAGGTGCAAGGGGAGCAAGCAACTGTTCTTTCCTATCTCCTTATCACTTCCCTCACTTGTTTCCTACCTTCCCAGTACCGCTCTCTCTCTCTCTGTCCCTGTTGCTCTTCAATTAGTTTCCTGTCACCCTGAACCACTGAAAGTTCTCTCTCAGCCTTTTAGATTTTGAGGTCTGACTGGATTTTCCTGGCTGTTGAGTCCATAAGTTAAAGAGAAAGAAGGGGTCAATGGGTGGCAAAAAAATGGTTATGCCAGACCTGGGTATGTCACCACAAACTGGGGGCTCCATTTGACAGATTGTCATAATATTTTAACTTAATTGTTTTATCTATATTTATTTTTTATCTCTTTCATGTATTTTCCCCCTAGATGTTGTCTGAAATGGTAGGCCTATTTGTTACCTCCACATGATTGTGGGCTTACACCCATCAGGTAAACTATTAGTCCCCCTTAAACAGGGAGGCTACTGAGAAGGCAACAAGTGATTCACCCCTGATCTTTTACTCTCCTTGGCACAAATGGTTAATAGCTAATGTGCCAAGAAGGGACACTAAGCAGAGTACACTGGACAGTGCCCACTGGCCCTTAAACAAATGTCTGAAATACCAAGGAGCTGAATTTGATAGCTTGGGAGGCCCCTTCCCATTTATGTTTCTATGACTTCACAATGTGGTCATAGATCATGTGGAGGTGGGTTGAGTTAAAACTTCTGCTACTACAGGGTTCTATAAAACACCCTATTTTGAGAGATGACTTTTTCCAATAATAAGCTGATTGGTAATTGATCATGTATTTTGCTCGTAAAATATTTTACCTGAAAATGATTGCCTAAGAAAGGGAAAAACAGTGTGGTGGTGTTATTCAGCATCATTAAAGACAAATACTGTAACATGCATCATGCAGCACATGAAAGGAAAGCACCTATACTTAAGCTGATCCTCTTCCATGGCCATACATACTGGCTTGCTGTTTGATCTCTTTTCTAGAAAAGTCACCTTGTTCAAGCAAATGTTAATATCTTTCTCTTTCCTTTACATATTCAGATTTTTTTGTCCTGCTCTATGACTGTGCTTGGAATAGTTTCAACAAGACTAGGGTGGGGAAACTATTATCAATTAAAAACTATTTCATAACCTTGAAATACTCACTGATTTTTTTTATTTTTTTTTAATGTTTTCTACCCAAGTTCCTAACATAACTTGGCATCAAACTCTCTGAATTCATTTTTTCAAACAAAGTCTTAGTCTTAATATGTGGCAAGACAGAGCTAAGAAAGTACTAAAATAAATGTGGTTTTCACAATTTCTTGGGAACCTGGTTGAAGCACCTGCTTCCCCAAGTTTGTTTTTGGGAAATGGAATGTCAAGATCGCCTCCAAATTTTGCAAAATGGAGTTAGGAGGAGATGAACTGTTGTTTTCATAGGGGTAATTCTTTTTCTCCACTAAGCATAAAATATTGAATATTGGTGGTGATTTTATTTTAAAAAACAAACGGGTTTTATTTCAGGTTTGTAGATTTGTCCAACCTGTTCTTCAGTGAGAGCTGAACTAACCATCACTGAGGAGCAGTGAGCCAAAGGTAAAGGGTTAGTGATTTGATTGCAGAATATTCCTGTCTGGCTTCTGAGGTTAAACAGTAGTTTGAATTTTGCTTTTGGTTGTAATCTTCATAGAGCAAAGACAATTTTTTTAGCTCTGTGTTAACTATAAAGTTAGTACATATTTTCGAGGTCTAACTTTATAGCTGTTTGGAGCTTTTTCTGGCATGTTTGATATTTTGCATGTGTAACTGGTCTCAAGATTATTGTGTAATTAGCCAGTTAATTGTGTGATACGTGTAACATGTAGAGTTGGCTTTTGAAATACAAATTCATCATTTTGATGCTAAATGAGGATTTCCCCTCTTGTTTTAGTTTGAGATTTTTGCCAAACAAAACACTTGAGGGTGAGTCATTCATTAAAATCATTTAGACTTATGTAATAGATTTAAGTGGAGCCGCTGTTTGACCTGTGGTCACTGAGCCCAGATAAATGTTCTGATTGAATATATAATATTCAATGCCCCTGGCCTAATAGGTAGAGTCATGGGGAAAAGAGATAATGCAAGATCAATCATCAAACCATTTTTAGTTTCTTTTTAGGGTAGGAGTTTCCATTTGCATGGAAAGACCCTAAAAATCTCTATCTTGATTTCTAATTTCATAAATATATAATCAATCTGAGCTTTATTATTATTATTATTATTATTTTTTTTTAAAGAAATAAAGCTTGCTGCTTGGGACAATCCCAAGAAAGTCCATCCCTCCCATGTGAATTCTGTATGTTTACCCTCACTGATTTATCTTTTCTTCTAAGCTATTTGTTTTACTGCCTACCTGCTTTTCCCATTATCCTGCATATTCTTTTAATGTAAAGAAAGGAAGCTCTGAAGTTAAGCAGAAGCATTTATGAAGTCAGATAAAGGTTCCTGTTAACCTTAAGAAGAAAAATGTGGTAATACCTGTATCTCGGCAACTACGCTGAAGCTGAGTATACTTATGTCTAATATGCAGTTGCATGGTAATCATCATAGTCTTGGTCATTTATTGTCAAAAGTAGCCACAAACTAACAAATGTGCTGTTGTAATATTCCTGACTCCTGGATTAGCAAAATAAACTACTAAAGGGATTTAAATGAACCACATTGGTGTCTTGATGCATACAGTGGCAGCTTTTTGAAAAGAAGATTAAAAAAGGTATGAGAGGTGTACAGCTGTCTCCTGTTGGCTATCCAGTTTTCTTCGGTAAGCTGTCAACCAGCATCTATAGCCTGATGGATCTGGCCCTTATTTTGCTGCAAGATATAGCCCAGTGATAATGGACAGTGCAGTAACAGCAGAAATCGTTGCACTAGTCTGCCAACAGTTTGGTTGATGAACCAGAAGTTCCTACAAGAAGCTGCCCTGCAAGACTGGGACTAACAAAAGTGCCTGTGGCCAACGTTTTCTTTGTGCTGTTTTTTATATTTGACACTTTGGAGGCTGAGCTTTGTAACAGACCATTAGCTTTTGGCTCTGGGCTGCTGAGATGAGACTTCACCAAGATGTAGAACAAACATACAACTTGTGTGAGAGAGAAATTGAAATGACAGGGGTGTTGAATTAGCATTAGCTCCTGTTGCATGCTGAGCTGGCTTCTTATTATGAAGGGAAATGAAATCTGCAGAAGACAATGCTCAGCATGCCCTACATGCAGAAAGTTATTCCAAAAAAAATGTTCTTTAGTTTTCTTTCTTATTTAGTATGGATTAAATCCTTCTTGCCTTACTCATTTGACTATTCTTATTGATTTCAACAAGGTTACTCAATGGATTACACAAATAGCCCTCCCCCCCATCAATAAAAGAATAAATAACTTTTTCATTACATTACTTCTTAGCATTGACCAGTACTATTAACTACCTGAAGGGCTACAGTCTAAGATGATACAGAAATTGAAAAGATCGCAGTTCTGTCATAAATGTTTTGTGAATTTTAGTGATTCTGCAGAGCTGCTATTGTAAGCAATAGATAATGTATAAGTAATTTTTTTTTTTTTTTTTTTTAATGGGGGTGCAGGCTATGCTGGTTACTGTAAAGCTTTCTCATCATCTTCTGGCTCAGACTAAACGCGGCCAGATATGGTCAACAAACAGGGAACTGAGAGAGTGAGAGAGAGAAATAATAGCAATTCATCACCTCGCTTCTTTAATTCAGCACAGCAAAGCATTAGTGTTTTGCCCATTTTTACCAGGTATCTCCCAAAGAATGAGTGGAGCTGCTATTGTTTGTGTTGTCACAAAATTGTTCGCTTACCACCACGTTTTTCAGTAGCTCTGCTGGATAATCAAACATTTAAAACAATGTATGATGGCTGGCAGCTGACAGCACCCTATGCCAGCTGCCAGATTTTAATTTTTTTTTTAGCAGGTGCTTTTAAGATTTAAAAATACACATGGCTGAATGTCACCTAACATTTATACTTTTCATAGCAACTTTTTTGTTTGTTTGAACCAAACGCTTACCAAGGGGCATGCAAAACTGATACTCAGCCTTTTTCTAGGGTTGCACTGGACGTTTCCAAATGTAGTCTCCTCTTCTGGAATGTCAATGTGAAAGGCACACGTTCTGTTGGTGGCATGACAGCATTCTCCTCTGAGTTTTGAATGAGATTGGATAGAGAGCTTTAAAAACTAAAATGAAAAATATTGACTATGTCACAATCAACTCTTAGCATGGCATGTTTTAAATATTGTCTTATGGCTGTCAGCTGAGTGATTCATATTTCTTAATCATAGAACAGATAGATTTCAGATGATTTGGAATTCCTTGCCTTATTGTCTTTATTGGTGCTATGGTAAATTATTTTCCCACTGCAAGTCTACCAAGAACTTCTGCCCTTGACAAAACGGCATCTATGGCGCAGATTATGTGCCACCTCCAGTATATTTCCATATATAGTGCTGTAGCTACATGTTTTATGATGCTCTGTTTTGGTGATGTGACAGACGGGGATTTGACTGGAAATTGTTTTTCCTTGCTGGTGTATATTCCATCATTTGGCCAATATTTTACAGAACTGATGCAAACAGAATGCCTTCATGTTTCTGCAGGGTCACCTGCAATTTTTTTGCCCCTTTTCAGCTTTGTGTTGAAATTTATAGAGAACTGAATGCAAGAAGGTCCGTGTGACCACTAGACCATAGCAAAAGCTAGTTTTCTTCTGGAATGTTGGAAGGATAAATTGGACTGCTACAGCTGTAATTCTCTCATGAATGCAGCAGTCAACTACTGATGTTAGGCAAAAAGGTGACTGATTGAGCAGGGAGGGGACTTTTTTTTTCACAAAAATGTATACTTAGAGCACAAATATAAACCCAAGCCAGATAACACATTTCAAAATGTTTATCCTTATCCACACTTGGTATAAGATCCAGTTTAATACTAATGTCCAACTATACTGATGTTTTGCCACACTTGAAAACATGAATGGAGTTGATTTTGCATGGACTGAAGTCAGTGGTCATTTTTATTTATTCATGATGTCTATTGCCATATTTTCTCATATGCAACACCACCCCGCAAATATACATCTTGTTTTTTGGAAAGCAGAATGAAGAAAAATAAAGGTTGGTTTTCATTTTTTGTTTTGTTTTTCTCAAGGTATGGCTGCATAGAGAAGGGACAGTGTATAATCTTCAGCTGACTCACCCTTTCACTTCCCCCTTAAATAAAAGTTGGAGCCACAGCTGTTGCTGAAGAGTAGTCTCCTAGTGTGGTCTGCGATTTGAAGCAAACCAGTTTCCAAGGATGTTTAAATGAGAGAGAAGAGGAGCAGTTAGCAGGCAGCAGAATTGCCCTAAGAAAGGTTAGCTTGATTAGTAGAATATCAAGACCATTGAAAAGCGATATTTATTAGCACTTCTAGAGTGAAGAACAAGAAACCATTAAATCAATGAACTCTCTCAGATGCCTGAATAGTAATGTAACAGCTGCTATGCTGTGAAGCAGAATGTGTTGGATACAGTGGGTCAAGCTATGCAGACTTTCCTTATGGTAATCTCCTTTTGATCACAAACTTGATTAAGTTTACGTACTCTTCAGCTAGGAAGTGAGTTTGCTTCTGAGAGAGAGAAGCACCAGAAATAGTTTCCTATCTTGGTTCTATATACCATACTTTGAGTTCATATTGTGCTATATACCACAGTAAAACTTCATCTGCCTCAATCTGGAGGATATTAAATATTGGTCTGGGACAAACTGTAATCATAACTACAGATGACAAAGTTAATGTCTGTAGCAACAATTCCTACACCTATAGCACTCCCATGTCTTTTGCAGCTTCTGGAACATCACTCATACCTCAATAATATCTTCATAAGATTATCTGTGCTTCCTTTTCTACTACTCACTTACCACCAAGCAATTTCTTTTCAGAAGAACATTTCTTAAATGAAAGCATGCCTGGATTACTTGTTCCTAATGGTGAGGATCGTTCATATCAAATATCTGCTTCTTTCCATGGTCCTGAACAAACTAAAGGAGGCCTCCTTTTGCAGGCATCTGCTATTCTGATGGGATTGTGTGCACTTCAGGGGTGATTGCAGGCTTAGCATCTCGGAAGGAGACCATAATATAGAATGCTGTTTGGCAGGCGTTCTCCAGTTTTGTCTTCCAAAGGCACAATTTGACTGTTCTCCATAACTGTGCATATCCCATTACTGATCCCCTGAAAGAATGTGATATGTGTATTTATCAAGGAACCAGTCCAAAGTGTATTCTCCCTTTCATCTTCCATTCCTTTCTCTCAGTGTTTTTTTCCTACCATAATGATTGCACTTCTTATTTTTCCCCCTAAATTAGTGACTTCGAGATATTACAACCAGGCAGGTTTCTCAAAGCACTCTCAGTCCTTGTGGCTGTAGTCCCTTAGCTGGGAAATCGCTTCTATACACTGATACAGTGATGGAACTCTAGCAGTTTTACCCTGCTTTGTTTGGTCTTAGTTCGCGGGCTATCTTTTGCAGGCATCTGCTATCTTGATGGGATTGTGTGCACTTCAGGGGTGATTATACTACTTCAAGCAATAATTATAACATGTTGATATCTTTTCTTTTCACTGGAAGACATGATGTTTACTCCAAGGTGCACAGTTAAAGATACAATTATGCAGCTAGCTCCACATGAGTGGACTGTGCCCATATAGAGCTTTGTTGACCTGATTTGTTAACATAGATCAGCTTAAAGAAGGAAGACTTCCCTTCATTCACACTGTTCATGAGATTTGTGGTATTTGAATAATGAAAGAAAATGGGACATAATGGTTAACCTACAGGGAACCGTATAAGGGAGTAGGAGAGAGGAAAAGGTTTGATAAGATTTGTTTTATTAGTGTAGTGAACAGGATGAAGCCTGTATACTCATGAACCAGAGAAAAAGAATAGGAGTGATGCCCACATAACCAGTACTGACTAATGAACTTGGCATGTACAGAACATATATTCTTAGAGTTTTTGAAATTCAGCCAAGGTCCAAAGCTGATGAAAGGTATCAGTCTCACATTTTCGGTGGGTCTGGTACAGATGGCAATATATCATTTATCGACCAAAGGGTAACATAAGCAAGCACTGAGTTTGAATAGAGCCTGGAAAATGAGAAGCCTGAATATATATAATTACAGAAATGTTTGGAATGTCCTCTCTAGTTAAGCAAATTAATGGCATGCACTTGTTCAGAATGTCCACTCAAGGCCATAGATACGAAGGATTTTTACATTTTTAACTTTTTATTTGTACACTTGGTTTTTTTTTAAAAATATGCTAATATATATAATGATTCATTTCAAACATTATAGTATTCATTTCATACAAAGTAAAAAAAAAAAAAAAAGACACCTCCTGTATATTGTCACTTTTAGTCACCTCTTAAAACCCAGAAATTACTGAAGTGAAGCAATTGTTATCTGACTGTATAGCAGCTAACTACTTTAATCCAGTGAATATAATATGATCTGAAATGAGCCCTTCTTCTGCCATAGATTTTTTTTTGAATAATTACTGTTATACTGTAAGCCAACAAGAGTTATTCTCTGTTAACCACTTGAAAATAATATGCTCTACTTACTGAAAAAATAAATCTGATTATCCCCAAAAGCTCAATATTCTTTCTACAGCCGTGCTTCAATGTAACGTTTGCTAGTAACCTGAGCAATTTTTAATGGGTCTTCTTTTGTACCTAGCTTAGGAAATATCGCCTAACCTCAAATACCTGTCAGTACCTAATGTGCTCTTCACTGGCTTTGTCTCTGGTTCAGAACAGCCTACACAGACTTTGAGTTGTGTGTCACTCTTATTGTCAGTTTCTTGCATAAAAATGCAGAATAATGAAAGTGAAGTAAAAATAGTTCCTTATGTCCCTTGATATTTTTTTCACTCTTCTTTCACACTTCAGAATGTATAGATTTGCTTTTCCTTATGTTCAATATTTTTTGTGTCTGCTTTTCACCCCCATCCAGCCCATTATCAACAGATAATTTGATTTGATAGGTGGGAATACTTGACATGAAGATAGATGGAAGGCAAAATAACTCTGTCACTCGAGTCAGAGTGGTCACAAGATGAGATGAGGGATGTATCCGTGGCACATGGCAGATCCATGCTGCACTAGCTTTGTGCATACTAGTACTTGAACTAGAAGCTGTATATGTACATACTGGGCACTTACAGATGGAATAAAAACCCCAGCGGTTTACTTTCAGTTTGGTGTGCCCCCACATTGAGTGCAGCACATGCCCAGAAAAGTCATCACATTAGTTTGAACCAGCTTGCCCAACATCTGCATAGATCAGGTGCTTCAACGGAGCTTTTTGGCACTCTTTTATTCTAATAGCTCATTGAATCGGCTATTAGATAAAAATGCCAAAAAGCCCTGCTGAAGCATGCGATTTTATACAGATTCTGGGGAGCTGGGTTGAACTAATGTGCTTCCTCTTCCAGAAAAGTGCCAGTTTTGGGTGCCCCCCCCAATCTGTCAGCGCCTTAACATACTAAGTGTAGGTTAATAAGGTCTGATGAAGGAACTAACACAGATATTATTTCTAATTCACTAACCAGTTAGAAGAGAGAGTCTTAGAATGGCTTTGACTTGCACCTGACTGACATTCATTCAAAGGGGACCAATGAGTAGCAGTTGAAATCTTTGAGTGAGTGAAGGGGACATAAATGGGGGACTGTTAAAGAAGTCCAACTTTGACTATAGCTGCTGATTATACCATACCCATGTTGTTTATAGCACTGGCACAGATAGTAGCAACCTATCACTTCCTGATGAATGGGTTGTTAAAGCAAGTATACAGTTTATTTGGGGATCGGAAGACATGAGAGTATTCTTGAGGCTTAGAAATGTGGTTTGAATCTCCACCCTAGTTAAGAACACTGATATTGTGGAAGTTGCTCTCTGGTAGTTACTTAGAGACTCTATGGTCTGTGGATCAGGAGAAAAAGAGCAGGGAGGGAGGTATTTGTTCAATTTGCACAGAATTCTTCCACATTCCTCAACCCTGGGGGCTTTGATGAACATCTAATGTACTCCCCTCCCCTTTGTACTGTGAGTTTTTTAGGGTGTCTAAGAAACAATAGCCAACCGAGGGGTTACCTGGTGACAAAAGGAGTTTGGTCTCTACAGACCCAGGCTTTTTTAACTGGGAGCTAAATGTAGAAACCTATAATTGATGATACGTCTCGAGAACTTTGTATTTTAAGTAAATCATGGGTTACAAGCACTAATGCAAAATGCTCATAACTCACAAACCCACTTGGAAATACAGGCTGTGTAGGCAAAACCAGAGGCGTGTATTCATGACACTTTAAAGTGGGCTAAATGCTTTTGCAGCACTTAAATGGTGTTGGTGTTTCCACGCCTAGGTGGCATACTGTGCATTAATTACAGTGTTACCTGCCAGCTCTGTCTTCCTGAGGGAGGGCTGGCACCCAGCTTGCTGGACTTACAAAGGACTTTTTCTATTTTTCCTCCCCTACATACACACATACCTCATCTAATCAGAAGTAAGCAGAAAAGAAGTTCACTAGGCATCGCGGCTGTACGTTCCCTGGTCCCACTGTGGGATGCCTATTTAAACTCGGTTGCCTAAAACTCGGTTGCCGGGTTAGGGAATGCTGAAGCAAGAAACTGAGTCGGAGAGGGTATGGGTGACATTTGAACAATGGTTAAGGGTTCATTACAGCATCCAGCCCATTGGAGCCCTGACCACAAACGCTGTCATATTTTTTCCGGAACAACTGGTGGAAGTCCTCCCCACAAAGTTGATAAACATTCCCAATAATCCCCTTAAGTCTGTTTAAAAGACTACAGTAAAATCTGAGAGTCATGCTAAACTGAGACTTATTAACAACAGGTAAAATACAAATGCAAGCATAATTAAGACAAATGAGAAGAAACAATGTAGTATCCCATCCAGTATATCTTTTATTCATAATAATTTCAAGCTGGCTCCTAGGTGTCTGGTTACTCCTTAAAACTTAATGTTTTTCCTGGTTGTTAATCAGTTTCTTGAGAAGTTCCCAACCAGAGACCTTTTTCAGTGCCAAGGGGTTAATTCATTTAAATTTAAACTGTTTATATAACAGGATTTTCCCTGTCAATTATGGCTTGGGACCCTCTTGATTTACACAATTAAAAGAATGCTTTGAAGAGGCTAGACTAAGGGTATACAAAAAGCTGTAAAAGCAGCAAACTGTGCTTCAAGAGAGAAGGCTCTCTGACACCATCCGCTGCTGTTCTCAAGAAGCTGGAAGAAATGGATTATCTCCCTTCAAGGATCATGCTGAGAACTTTACCTGTCAGCAAACAACCCAAGTGCTTTGGAATGGTGAGATCCCAGATCTCGCTCTATCTCTCTCTCTCTTTTTCTATCTAGGCATAGATTTCTAAATCTGAATTGTATTAGTTAAGCTTAAGTTAGTTTTCCCCAAATACTCAATTAAACCAGGGTAATATTGTAATCATTTTATTGTTTTCCCTTGCATATGTATTACTACTAGTGCCATCATAAATTTCATATACTTGGCAATAAATAACTTTTATAGTCAAACTGGTGGTAACCAGGTGTATTTTTCCTTCTCTATGTTCCCTTCCTCACTTGCTCTGCAGCAATGCTTCTTTTAACTAAGCCACAGATGCTGGTGAAGCCCAAAATACTGTAAAGTCTGCTCATCAAGAGGCTACCGTTATTAGGACAGTTAGGGCAAAAGATTGGGATGTGCTGAGTTTGAAACGCATAAGGGGATCAGCTTGTACAGCCTGATTGACCCAGTTTGGCTCAGACATACCCTAATGAACTGAATGCTGGCCCATTATGGTGTCAGCTAGACACCCAGCTGGATTCAGAGGTATTCCATTCATCTGTGTGCTGGTGTCTGACTGCATTTTATTGTTACCTTAATGAACTGATTCCTGACATATGAGGGTGTCAGCCTGTTCATGCTGATGAAGCCAGCCAGGCCAGGTGTGTCACGTTAATCTGTGTGTGTATTTGACTGATTTGGTGACTGGAGGTACCTGGCCCCATTGAAAATGAGTCCTGCAAGATGGCTTCACTGGGGGTGAGGACTTGTAGAAGGGAGAGAGACAGCTTCATATAGAAACACAAGCAGCACATTGATAGAATTACAAAGATCCTAGAAACGTATCCTCAATAAATGAGCACACTCCAAAGTGATGAGCAAATGTGGTAACACCAACTGCTGCAGGAATTTTGGTGGTGTAATGTGCCTTAAATGACTTGGGGTGCTGCAAAATAAAGTTCCTTCAAGGAGTTCTAGTTTGCTGCCCCTATAGCTGTGGAGTGAAGCACAGGGCTCTGTTCAGCTCTATGGCTCTGCAGAAAGCCCTGTAGGCAGCCTAGCAGCAGCCTGGGAAAGCAGCTCTGCCCAAGAAAAGTAGCAAGCCTGATCTATCTTATTTATTTATTTATTTATTTTTCTCCTGGAGTCTGCCTGCCTGAGCTGCACGGGGGCCTGGTGCTTCCCTCCACGGCTGCAGAGCCCCCCCCAGGACCACCCAAGCTGGATGCCTAGAGGCAGGTGTTGCTTGTGGGGGGGGGGAGCACCCCCCCAACTCTGCAGCCGAGGGACTGCTCCACAGCTTGCCCTCCCCTTCCTGCTGGAGAGGCAGGTAAGTCAGTGGGGTGTGTATATGACATGGGGGTTTAATCATCCCTAGATTGAAGCAGTGTTTTTTAAAACCCACCACTTCAATTTAGGGCCCCTGTTTCATCTACACATGCACTGTAAAAACTAAGGTTATTTTATGTCTTATTTAGTTTCTTATCTCTCTTTACAGTCGGTAAGATCATGAGAGAGAGTGCAAACAGAAGTCACTGTGATAGTCTGTCATGCTACAGAAGAATAAAAAAATATAGGGTGTGGAGAGATGTAATGTTTATAGCACTTTAAATATGTGTTAAACCCCAAGAGCCTAGATGTACAGGCCACTTTAGAACAGTTTACTCTTCCTGGAAATTTCTGAAAGCACACCAGGAAAATCAAGTACTATTCTGAGCTGATTCTCCTTGAACTTCACTGTTATGAATCCTATCTTACAGTGTGTGTGGGGAGGGAGTCTTCCTAGCTTCTTGCTGGTGATGAGTAAGTGGTTGTGCCCGTAATAGTAAACACCAATAGGTTGCTGGGTGAAGTGGAGGAAAGCAGTCGTTGCACAGTGGGCACTTAATAAAAAAGAATGGCTGTGAATTCCATGCTCATTGTGAAGTGAATTTAGCCATTTAAATGTTAATTGTTCATCACCTTTTGTGCTGTAGTCTTGCAACCAGCTTTGTCAGGCAGGTCCCACCCTGAATGCGTATCTCAGCAATTGCTGAAAATGTGAAGGACTTGAGTGGCTGGAGAAGCTGGGGAGTTCTTAAAGGGGGTGTCAGAGCACTCAGCCTCCTGGGAACTGTAAGAAGTAGTCCACATAGCCACCCAGCACCAGGCTATACCTCCACTTCAGGCCCTGCCCTGCCCCAAGTGGGTCTTCCTCCTCATTTAGGGGAATCCTAGGGACCTCTGGTCACTGATCCCTGGTAAGCATGAAGGTCTGGGTACTTTAGTTTGGCAACAATACATTCCCTGAAGGATCAAAGTTCTACTTAAAACCCTTAGCAGTGTATGTGTGGACACTTCTGTACAGGGACAATTGTGGACTGGTTCACAATCAGACATTTTTTTTGGAATGGCTCAGGTGTTATATTTGTCTTCACCCATGAAGGCTCAGGTTGCTATAAGTTATAGGATGCCTTGAACTTTCAAATCTGAAAACTACCACTAAACATTACAGTACAATGCTACATATATAATCTCTTGGTAGTTTGCAAGATGAATTATGGCATTTTAACCAAATCTGCAAAATAAAACCACTCTGTCATGTGCATTGTCCCTGGTATTAAGTTCTATGAGTCAAATTGGCCCACATGACACTTCTGCTGACGGTGCACAGGCATAGAGGTAGCTGAAAGAAAGTTAGAAAAAGCGTTTGGCTTCAGAAGCATAAGCTAGAAATAAAATATGGACTCTTCTCCTGGTTGTGTTTGCTTTTTAAAACTAATGGATATTAAAACTCTTTTTTTGTCACAAGCACCAGCCCTGATTTATATGTTCAAGTTCTTATTATTAAGGCTGAATAGGAAATTACTAGTCCACCTGGTTACTTTTCAGGATAGATCTGTACTGTTAAACAGTGATCCCTCAAGTTCCTAGTGAGAAAATTACCAACATATAAAAGAGATTCATATTCAAAATATACATTTGAAAAATGGATTAACTGCTGGCCCATGGGGGTGGGGTGGGGTGTACAAATTCAGAACAGGTGCCATTCCATTTACTTGAGGAAACTTGCATGTATTTAATACCAGGGATGATCTGGCTCTTTGGGTATATTGCCATCACTCATGGAACTGTAATTTTCTACAACTTTGGATTTGTTGCCAGCACCCTACCAGGACTATTGAATGTATCAGCAGTTTTTAAAAACTGCCTTTTATAATGTACATATTCTTTCTTTAAATAAGTTGTCTCCATGTAGAATAACGGGCTTAAAAATCAAACATTTTTCAAGGTTTACATTATAAATCAGAGCAAAATGGTATAAAGGGAACTTTTGCATATGCCTTAATTACTGTCATTTTTGTGTGAAGATAGTTAAGGTTTAATAGACTTAAAAAAAACATGGTATAGCAAAATGAATGGCAGACACTAATATTTTACCAAAATGTGCATTTAGCTGCAGCATTTAATCATCATTAATAATTATGTGTTAACAGTCTTTTTGTAAAAGTTCCAAAATTGGATCTCTAGTGTTCTTTATGGGTTACTATTGAAAAGATATAAAAAATGATGATGTTAAAAAGTGATCCAAGGGTTTCATTAAGTTTTACAGTTCTGGCTGCATGGAGACAAGATCTTTTCAATGAGTATATGAATATGGGCTTGCACATTTGAAAACCACATGAGTGGAATGATAAAACAAAATGTTAAAGACTGAATAATGTATAGAATATGAATGCTGTTGTATGCTGCCTTCTTTTCCCTATAATATGTCGATCTTGTGAATTATTTACACTCTCTACATTATTCTCTCTCTGGTAGGACTAAATGATGATTCTTTCATGAATTTATGATTTTTTTTTTTTCTGGAAAAAACAATTTTCCACAGTTCCTAAATTGTGATGCTGATTACAGATAGTCCCTCAGCCTTTTTATCTGTTAAAAACTGAAAGCTTTTTCTTTAGACCCTGCATGGTACTGTGGTTTTCCTTTTCTGATGGGCCATGTCACAAATAATACAACTTTGAGCAAAATGCTTGTTACCATTTAAAATTCAGTTCAAATTGTAAAACAAATAATTAATGGGGTAGGAAGGGCCGGGGGCGGGGGGAAGGATTTTTGCCATTTTTTGTTTGTATATCTTTCTGTAATATCAAAGAATGATGGCCTCACAAGCAAATTAATATTCTATACTGTCCTTTTTTTTTTTTTTTTGGATTATCTGATTTAGTTACCTTCCTGTTGGGTACCTTGTCTTAAAGCAACACAGTCTTATTCTTGGATAAGTCCAGGTCCTGGACTAGCTTACCCTATGTTCTAACAAATCTTTCTTCATTTTTTCTAGTTTAACCCTTATCAAATACCGGTTGTTCTTCTACTAATCATAATTTAGAGAATGATGATCAGACAGCTTTCTAAAATCAAAGTAGTGTTAGATTTGTCAATAAAAATAAAGAATTTGGAGAAACACAATTTTCAAACAACAAATAGTCCACATGTTACTATCAGAGGATGGTAAACCAACATAGCCGGGCTGAACTTCTTCAGACACCTCTACTGGGTTTCTGCACTCCAGCCTGGTTCCTCCCACTTTTTCAACAGTGAACCTTTTGAAAGATGCCAGTGTTGGGGTTTGTTTGTTTGTTTGTTTGGGTTTTTTTTAATCTTTTGTATTAGCAAGCTGCTTCTTGTCCTAATATTCTCTTAACAACCTTCAAATGTTTTTGAAAAGGTGGCTTATCTGGATCCTTCTTTCCCTTCTTTGCTTGTTCCTCTTCTGCTTGTTCCTTCCCCTCCCAACAGGCTCCCATTATACTAAACCAACACTATTAGTAAATGACTACAAATCAGCTCCAAAATTGTTAGAGAGAATTCTTTTGAATGAGTAGATAGTATGGCTTGTAAAATACTATGACTTTTTGCTTAAGTAGAATTTTTTTTTTTCTCCCTAGAACAAGTTATATCCATGTGTATGAAGTAGAAATAATTGGCATTTTCATTCCAAAACATCCATCATTTCCCCCAGTATACTGCATTCTCTCCCTAAAGTGTTTCAATTTTAACTGTGAGCCACAGGTCATTGTACATAACGAAGCCCCCCTGCATTTGATTCACAGAGGATACAGGCCTATTACAGCCTTTAATTAGAGAACTTGACTCTAGCTCTAGTTGTTTAGATGCTCGGGTTGTCCTCAGTAAATCACTGTCAAGATGGCAGCCCTTAAATTGAACATGATTCAAGCAAAGTTTATGTAAAAATCTGAGAACTAGCAATCATGTTGTTAGTAACAGCTGCTGTTTGTCTTAATTCATATACAGGTCAGATTAGCTCTCTCCACCTCTCACTTGTAGTGAACTGAAGTGGAGCATAACAAAAAAACCCAAAAGGGTTAAAACCTCAAACAAGTATTTAATAAGCATACATATATACAACCAGTGTTGTACATTCATGTCGAGAATGTGGGCTGGATTAACTTGGCAAAATAGCACATAGCTCTGCATTTTTGAAGGGGTTGATTGGGATGGATGGCAATGGCACACTATCGCCAGTTCAAATGGTTCTTTTACTGTTTCCCAGTACACCGTAAGTCCTGACGTGGCCTGCCTGCTTCACTTTGGGGATTCCTTTGCACAGTAGCCAGCCTGGGCAAAAGCCCCACGTTGGTGTCAAGCTCACTTGCAAATTTCTTCACCAACAGTAACATTTGTACCTTCAGATTAGGTTTTTGAAATCTTTTAAAATGTATTTGGCTAGGATAAATAATGAGCATTCACCAGTTTTGAGAGTGTCTTGGGATGCTACCAGACATGCTTGAGGTGTAGGCATCTCTCTAGGGTTTATAATGGAGGATGGAAAAAAGGGAAGGATTGGCTTGTGGTAAAACTATTTTTCTAGGGAGACATGAAATGCAAACTTTCCTTTCTCCACAACCCCTCCCTCCCCTCTTTCAACATCTTTGCTTAAATTGGAATATGTAGCTTTTGGAGTCTTTGAAAAGACATAGCAGAATGGTACAGAGTGATACTGTAATCGTCCTTAACCCTAAGCACCAGGGATAGCACTGCCCTGCTGCATCACTAGTACTGTCCCATATATTCAGTTCTCTATGAGTACATCTACACATGCAATTAATGTGACATGATAAACTCTGGAGCAGTTTGCTCTGGAGTACACTGCTCCTTGGTGCAGCCCCAGGCTGGCAGCAGGCTCAGGGGGTCAGCCCTGGGGCCCAGGTGGAAACATCATGTGGTGGAGGGGCTGGCTGGCGCACAAGAGTGAGGAAACTGTGGAGCAGTGTGGCTGCCCCCCTGAGCCTGCCGCCAGCCTGGGGATGCTCCATTCTGGCTCAAAGTGCTTCTGTGTCAGTCACTATCCACAGGTGCATTGCAGCACAGCGACTCTGCTGTAAGATAGTACTGTCTCCAACAAAAGTATCTTACAGCACAGTTAATGAATTTATGGCATCCTTCTTTCATAATGCTTTAGAAGCAAGAGCTATTGTCACAGTTCTAATTCCAAATTCCCCAACCAGACTAATGCCCTACTGCAAAGCGACTGTAACTCCAGGATGTCACACTCAAACTTGTATCTGGAACAGGATGTTATGTGCTCCATGGTTTAGTCAGGATTTCCACAGGCACAGCCAGGTGAGGTTTATAGGTGCTACTTGTGCATCAGGTGGCCACACTGACCAGGTCCTGTATGTATCCTATTAAGAGTTGTCCACATGCTCCATGGAAGGCTGATACCTGGTTTTTGCATTGTCAGGTCAGAGACGAGGTGTTTATTTGGGAAAGCATTTTCTGTCCAAGCTTCCCTCTAAGGTTCTTTAGTGTTGTGGTATAGGAGGTGCTCAGTTCATGCCCAAAAAGGGTTTTGTGAAATCATGTGAGAGATTGGGAAATCTTGAAGGTCTCTGTGGATGGGAAGGTCTGGATTCCTATTGATTACTACTGATATGTATTATTTCTCTGTATGTTGCTGCATCACATCAAATAGAGGAAGGAGTAATGTTTGAATATACTGGTAGCCACTACACTGGAGCTGATATCAAAGTTCCAGGGACAATTCTTATTACTGAGTAGAGTTGTGTGCACCCTAATACTGTTGCACATGTAGACAGTGGTGCTTTACTGTGGAACTAATTAGTCAACTGCAGGAAAGCACATGTAGATGCACTCTATAATGAGCAAAATTTTGTGATCATGTTTAATGTTGCAACTTTATTCAGCATAAGGCTTACTGCTACTCAATACTTAAACTACTTTTGAGAACAGTATTGCTCAAACTCTGGTTCCATGACAGTGACCAGATGTACCTGGTGAACAATCTCATTTGGATTTTATTACTTCATTTTTTTTAACTTCAGCACTAAAATGCTGAAAGAGCTGAGTGTATCTCTTTATGGATCCCAACCGCTCACACACGTGACCTCTCTTTTAGCTTTTTTTGGATGCAGAATTTTCGGTGTTTTTGCAAGAAAAGGAAACTTCAACATTATCTTAAAAAGGATGTACAAAATGTTGTCATTACACACAATTTTTTTATGTCTTTGCAGAAGTGGTATAATCTTCACTGTAAATAGTGCCACAAAATGCTATTCAGAACAGAAAAATGTAGCTGCAATCTTACATTGACACATCTCCGGCACAAAATAGGTTGTATTCCATACCTGACAATTATGAACAGAAAGATAAGTAAAGAAAACGAATTGTCAAATGACTGCAAATTTCATACGTATTTGTATTATGATAGTCTGCAGTAGTCACTGATTTAAAAAAAAAAAATGTGTGGGAGCTGTTTTGAAGGGGTATGAACATGTGTGTGTGATATATATATATATATAATACATACATGCACGATGTGCGTATGTGCTGTTTAAGAATGATGGTACCATTAACAAGATATTCTTTTATCTTATAGTAATTAGAAAAATAATTCCCCTCTAATTGTAGCCACATAATGGTGTGTTTTTAGTAGAATACTATAATACTGTGTAAACTAGGGGACTTTAAAGTTAGTGAATTTTAAACTTACCTCAAGGACATGAGCTTGATCTGAATTTTGATTATCAGTTAGTGTTGGACACTATTCAACCATGTCTGTACCTTCCAGGACAGGTGGATTTTCACTTACTTCATGGATCTTCTTGAAAATTATTCATTTTAGGAGTTATATTGGAGCAGGGGCCAGGTTCCATTGCCGCTACTGGTACACCCATCTGGGAAAAGCCGCTAGAGCTTTCTGTCTCTTTCCTTATTCATTAGCTTAGAGGGTCTTACGATTTGTCTGAATGTTCCAATATGATACGTTCACCTAATTTTAGGAATGTGCTTTTTTAGGAGCAATCCCGGGGTTCGGCAGCCCTCTGGCCTTCCTTTTGGGGCTGGACTCAATGATCTTCCGAGGGCCCTTCCAGCCCTAATGTCTATGAAATCTATGAAATTTCTAGGTGTTCAATAAGTCATATCACTACCATAATTTTCATGGTCATTTTGGTAATGAGTGAGGCCATGGAGACAGGGTGGGTGTCTCTCTGGGTTCTTGTAATCCCAGTAGTTCAAGTGAACATGAATAGTTACACAATCAAGACATACAGTCAGCACTGCACCTAGACTCCCGGTGGCCCTGGGCAAACTTCTGGTATTGGTCCCACCCTTTGCCAGACACGAAGATAATGATAATAATAAAAATTGCCATTTTTTGGGCCTCCTTTCTGTCTGGGCCCCAGGCAGCCACCTGGTTTGCCTATGCCTGTGTCCAGTCCTGTATACAGTCTAGAAGCAGAAATGAACTTCTATATGAGATTCTGTAAGCTAAGGCTTCTCCTCCTTGTGCATCCACAGGACCTACAGGGTTGAAAGTCTCCAGCTTTTGCCGGCTTCACCTCCTCTCCCCAGATGGACCATTACAGTGCTCAGAAGCTGTGCTGGGTTAACTTAATTATGCTTCCTGATCCTTATGCCACCCTTCTTAAGGGTTTCTTCATGGGTAGAGACAACTCATTCCTGTTGTTCTTAAGTGTGAACGTATTCATATAAAGAAAGAGTAGGACTGTGTGATACCATAGAACTTTGGATTTTGTACATAAAAAGTTTCAGTTAAGAACCTAGTATGAAAAAATCAGCTGATTTTTTTTTTTTCCCCTTTTTTTTTTGTTAGAGGGATTCCTTATGCATTCTGCAGTTCTGTTGAGATGACAATTTAAAACTCAAATCACTTAGGCTAATATCATGATTCATTTGAAGTGAATGAGAATGTTGCCATTGACTTTCACTTCTACTATTTTTACTTTTCACATGCCCCCAAATAAGATTCACACCTTGTTTTGAGAAGGCAGAATAAAGAAGGAAAGACTTTTCCATAGTTGGTAGGATCAGAAGGGACCTAAGTAGATCATCAAGTCCGAGACACCTCCCCCTGTGCCATAGGCAGGAAAGAATGCTGGGGTCAAACGACCCTGGCTAGATGATTGTCCAGCTTCCTTTTGAAGACCCCCAGGGTAAGAGCGAGCACCACTTCCTTGGAAGTTGGTTCCAGATCTTAGCTGCCCTGACTGTGAAGTAGCACCTCCTGATATCTAGCCTGAGTCTACTCTCCATCAACTTATGGCCATTATTCCTTGTTTCTCCCAGTAGTGCTTGGGGGAACAGGGACTCTCCCATTGCCTGCTGGTCCCCCTTGGCCAGTTTGTAGATGGTCACCAGATTCCCCCCAAGCCTTCTTTTGTGGAGGCTGAACAGGTTCAGGTCCTGTAGCCTCCGCTCGTAGGGCCTGCCTTGCTACCCCCGATCATGTGAGTGGCCCTCCTCTGGACCCTCTCAACCCTGGCTAGTTTGACCCCAGCATTCTGCTCTGGCTGAAAGCAGGGGATCCTGGCTACAGCAGCTATGGCTGTGAAAGGATTGAAACTGTAGCTTTGACTCGGAAGGGTAAACTTTAGTCCCCTCCTATCCTGATGCTGACAGAGGAAAAACATGATGACAATTTTGCTTCATTGTCTCTAGGCTTCTATTCCAGTGATGGAAAAAATCAGCTTCCCTGCTTAAGACATCCGCCCCAGTTTGGACAGCTGATTTTTCAGGGAAGAGTGTGTGTGGTATGCATGAAAATATGGTATGTTAGGAATTTATTTCCCTCTGTGCTTCTCTCTCTATATGAGAGAAATATTTATAACTTACTTCAGTTTGAGATTACTTCCAATGAAATTTGAGGTAATCAAATTGTTTTAAATGAAAATGAATCAAAGGAGAGAAATAACTGTCTTGGGGGAGGGGATACTCTCTGAATTAAATAACTCAAGTTAACCTTTTTTGCAGAACTGAGTAACAATGATGCAATGTATGCCCTTATGTTTAACTTTGCTAGTGCTTACTTGATGCATTCACTTTGAAAATTTTTGGTCTCCAAACAGCCCATTGCCATGGTGAAATCTATTTTGTCAATGACTATAGGACATTTCAACTTTGTATGTATATCTGTTGGAAAAGTGCTAATTTTCCTAGCAAGTAAAGAATAGAGCATCTGCCAGTCTTTCTTTTCTAAGCATAAAAAAATGAAAGGAAACAGCTTTTCCATGATATTCAGATGTCAGTGTCACAGTGTGTATTCATTCAGCATGGGATATATAATATATTATATCTGCCTGGGTGGTGAACGGTCAGCTTGATAAGCAGAGGCAATCTTTATTTATCAGTCTGTGGCGGTCGAGTGGTAGGCCGGGCTGTGGCTAATACCCCGAAACGGCAGGTGGGTACTTTTGACTGATGGAGCAGAATTAGGCACTGAAGCATATTGGTTGAACAAAGAGATTATTTACTTATGCCGTCGGTGTACACAGCGCAGGAAGAAGAACTGACTTAGGTTACAGTTGCAAACGTGAGCTCTCCGAGTCAGACAAAATGACATGAACGGCTTATCGGGCTGGCAGGGCACGGGGGTACGTCAGGACGGTTGACGACGGAGTCGTTGGTGAGTGATCAGTCCGCCAAGTTCACTCCGAGATGTGCGCGGAGTTCTCCGACTTGGGCGGAAACTGCTTTAACTTTTATATGACTGACTAACAAGCCAATCGCTAGTCACCAAATATGAATAATTATAACCGGCCAATGGTGGTGCGCGTATTTGCATAAAGTTGGCAGGAACTTTTACTGCATCGGGGTTTTCTACCATAGCAGAAAATTCCACTGTGGCGAGAAATTCCACTGTTATAGGTAAACATTCCACTGTGACAAGGGCACTCAACTACTGGGTTCTGACACTATCAAAATTAAATATCATTTACCAGTACTATTAAATTTTTTCTAAAGTGTGCAGTTTAAGTACAAACACAAATAATGATGGCTATGAACAAGTGCATCTTCTTGAGCCATAACTCTTCCAAAAATCTAGTAGTGGTTCTTAAAAAATTATCATTTTATAACTTCAACACAGCCAATATGCTATTCATAACTAGTCATTACCTTGCAGAACATCTGGTGTATTTGGGAAATGAAGGTAGACAGAGCTGTTTGGGAGGGAGAGGTGTTTGTGGGGAGGGAGAGGCGGGTGCTTTTCTGAGAACAACGCCCAGCTGTCTTGCAAGCTTGGGTGTGATCATGCTTCATTATAATGTGCATAATGTGGTATGAGGCATTGAGAGAGATTATAAATGCAAATGAAATGGTATGAGGTATCTTTTATAGTTCTGTTAAGGAACAATGGAAAGCATTTTATATTCCTTGTTGAAGGAAAAAAATCTGTTAAAATATGGACTTTATTTTTATGTTTAAGCTAATAGCACATTGAAACAAATGGACCATGGGGAAAATGGCATGCTCTGAAGACAGCAGTCCTCTTTGTTTCGTATCTAACCTTCAAAATGTGGAAAATAGTACACGGCCTATTTGACAAAAAATGCTCTGCAATTGCTATTGTAAATGTGGTTGTGTGGCAATTATTTATGGTAAATTACCTGGTAAGCTTTCAGTTTTATTTTCCCTTTGGGCATGATTGTTATATCTTTCCTTATTGGTGAGCACTTGTTATATTTCTACTTGCATTAATTCTTCACATGGAAAATGACTTGAGTAAGGCATACGCAGTTGGCCCAATAGGGTTGAATTTTCAGTAACATTCAAAGTTGACCTAACTCTGGTCCCATTAGTTTATGGTCCCATTAATCTAATTCTTCTTTCACTGAAACCAATGATGAGTCCTTTTTAAACTCCTGACCTTAACATTGATTTGATGGGTTGACTAAAAAATGTAGTGGAGCTTATTTATAAATAATAAAATCCCTTGATTCTTACAGTGGTAATATCTATTGATTTATAATCATTCAGTAGCATGTAATGTAATAGGATAATGATAAAGTTGACAGAGCAGATCATATTCTGATGACAAATACTTGATAAAATTATAATGTCTCTATATTGTGAAGTACAATAAGGATACAGTCATTAATCAACTTATAACAGCTCTACCTTTCTGTGTGTCTGATGGGTGCTGTTTTTGCCTGACAGTGAGAAGCCTTCAGAGTTAAAAAGATGAGTGTATGTAGCTTGAAATGAAGATTCAGTGCCTTCTAAGGCAATAATTTTGGACCGTCTTCCTCTACATATAAAGAGAATTGCTGAGGAAGAGAGTGTTTTCTCTGCTTAAAAAGGGGGAAAATGTAACTTCTTACACAAAATGCTACTGCTTCTTAGAGTAGCTAGATGTGATCTAGCAAACACATATCTGGCTCTAATGTGGTGTGATGTTTCCATGGTCAAGTCAATAAGTCTCACTTGAAAGTCCATTTCAGCAATATCCATCAATAGAAAAAATGGCCTGGTTCCAAGCCAAGGCCTCTTCTTGAGAATTTGCTTTTCTTCCGAGAAGGTTCTTTGTATGCATCCCTGGAACTGATATCAGGCAAAAGGCTTCATATTTCTTAGGTGTGGTGGTACACTTTGAATCATAGTGATGTACATGCATCATCCTTTACTATAGATGAAAGAACAGAATGAGAGGTACACCTGTATGGGCAGATCTCTCATGTCTTCGAGATTTCTTTGCTGGTGCTTGTTATGAGCAGCATCAGCACAAATAGGGGCATTGTGCATAGTAACACCAGCAAAAACAATAAACTCACTTCAATATAATTTCTGTAACTGTTAGCTGCTAGATGGGAAGATTATCATGAGCTTTCCATCTGATCTTCCCCTTGCATCCCTTCATGTGTTTTGGATTCCATGCCTATTTCTCTGACTAAGCTTACTTAGACAAAAATGGCTAATTTAAATGCATAATCATATTCCAGTTGATTTGGAATCCTGACTATATGACTTAGCATTTCCATTTTATGGAGTATAAACAGGAAGTCAAAATCCCTGTTAGTGTAATTCCATTCACTCCAAGACAGCCAGCTTGGAATGGCCAGTAAATGTGACTGGATAATCAAAATTAACCAGCATAAGTTTGGTAAGTTGTTACATTGGTTATTCAAATTAATTTATTTTAATAATATGTAATAATGAATTTGAAATGTTACAATGCCAATTTTGCCTCTTTACCCCCTTCCTACCAGAAACAAGCTATGGAGAACATATCTCATCTCATAACTCCCCATACATGAGGAGCTAGAGAAGAAAGTATTTGGGGCTGGTGGTACATGTATGTCTGCAACACGTTTTTGTTTCGAGCACAAATCATCTATGCAGTAGTTTTATGGATGGGCCTCATAGATTCATAGATTGTTAGGGGCTGGAAGGGACCTTGCAGATCACCGGGTCCAGCCCCCTCCACTCTAGGCAAGAAGACAACTGGGGTCAAATGACCCCAGTGAGGTGACTGTCCAGCCTCCTCTTGAAAACCCCAGGGTAGGCGACTGCACCATCTCTGGAGGGAGTTTATTCCACAGTCTGGTCACCTTGACTGTGAAGGAGTTTTTCCCTGGTACTAAGCCTGAAGCAGCCTTCCTGGAGTTTTATATCCATTGGTCCTGGTCTTCCCCAGGGGTGCCCTAGTGAGCAGTTGCTCACTGGGCTCCTGATGCACTCCTGATATAGAGGTAAGCTGCTATCAAGTCCCCAGTCAATTCTCTTCTTTAGGCTAAAGAGGCCCAGGTCCCTCAGACTTTCTTCATATGGCTTGCCTTGCCAAGTCCCAGATCATATAGGGCGCCCAGAACTGGATGCACTACTCCAGCTGTGGTCTCGCCAGTGCTGAGTACAGCGGGAGCATCACTTCCTTAGTTTTACATGAGATGCTTTGGTTGAGGCATGTCAGCATGTTGTTTGCACTGCTGGCCACTGCATCGCACTGTTGGTTCAAGTTCATGCGATGGTCAGACATTACCCCTAGGTCCCTTTCAGCTGTGGTGCAGGTCAGGCTGTCACCTTTGAGCCTGTATAGATGTTGAGGGTCCCAGATGGAGCACCTTACATTTGGAAGTGTTAAACTTCATCTGGTTCTGGTCTGCTCAACTTTCGAGCCTGTCATGCTAGACCATGTTATTGTTTTTATAGTATACATCTTTTCCTGCTCGATGATCAATCCATGCATGTTTAGAATATGGCTCATAAAATACCTACCACATATACAGAGAAACAGTAGAGGATATATTCCTGTGATCTACTCTTTCATGTTTATCAATAGGATAATATACAATTAGATGTACAGATATTCACAAATTGGAATAAAAATAATGTCCCAGATTCTGGGGAGCATGCATGTTACATTAAATCTCTCTCTGTACAGAATCTAATAAATATCCTAGGGTAGTAGGACAGTTTAGAGCCAAACCCTTATCTCTCTATACAGTTGATTCTGCTGCACTGCCTCAATATGCGACTACTAGGACTTAATTGTTTCTGAAACAGATCGTACTTTTATGAATGGAGCTCACAAACCAGTGGTGGTCCATGGACCACAGTTTGAGAACCTCTGATCTAGCCCATTCATTGTCCACTAGTAATCAAGAAAAAGCTGTAAGTGTAAGAAGTTTGGGCAGTGTTTTCTATTGATTTTGTTTATTAATTTAAAAGATGTATATAGAGACAAGCAACAACACTGGCATTCAGGGCGCATTTGGTAGTTGTTTCAAACTTTTAATAAATAAACATGATCAATGAAAAAAGAAAATTAAAATTGAGATCCTATAACTGACAATCATCATGGGTAAAATAAATATTTCCCATTTTTCCTGTATGTCACTCTTGAAGTTTTTATTTTTGCCAAGCCCAGGCTCTTTTTCCTATTTGCATTACCAGATCTTCAGCGGGCGATTTTTCCTGTTGACTCATAGGTGGTGTTCTTTCTAGCCCCATCTTTGCTTTAGGCCCCTGTATACCTCAAACTCATTATGACTCTGTTCTCCCATATAAAAATATGGTTTCATCCCTGTTGTTCTGGAGCTGGGATGCTTACATTGGATTCCTACACCTAGGTACTAATGTTGATGGGTGAATACATGAGATTTTAAATAAATATCATAACCTTTTTTTCTCTCTTCTTAAGCTGCAAATTATGCCTTGCTAACACAACACAATTTTTCTGAGAATTTCAAACCACTGTATTCCAGTGCATTCAGTACGACCTTTAGTTCAATCACTGTGTATGATAACAGTTGGCTGAACTGTTGACAAGATAAGATTTTCTTTTTCTGTAATGAACAATAAAGGCCTGGTCCACAGCCCATTGAAGTCATGGTCAGTTGACTTCAGTGAGCTTTGGATCAGGAACTGAGAGAGAGAAGAGGCAATTCATCTTGTGTTACATTTTATATTGTATATAAAATTTATTTGTTTGTTTGTTCGTTTTTTTTAAACGAAATGAATTTAGACAGGAATTGCATCCACACTGGATCCTGCTGATTTTCAGGGAGGCTCTGTATTGAGACCAATTAATGCATAATCACAACTTCAGGGTCATGGCTTCAAAACTCAAATATTAAGAGAGAACTTCAAGCCTTAATACTCTTGGGTACAAAAATGCTGCTTTTGTAAATTATACAGGTTAGCTTCTGGAGACCCAGTTAAAATCAGGCACTTCTAGTAAAGTTGTACCACATAAATAGAGCCTAAGTCTAGCCTATGCTGATTTAAACTACAACAACCCCGCCCATTTATTTATTTATGTATTTATTTGTGAATGAAACACAAGCTATAGTACTTTCAGATTGACTTCAATAGGATCAGATTCTTGCCTCTAACATTTATCTTGTTATTTACCTGAATATTAGCATTTGTATGGACATATTTAAGAAAGGGGAAAAAGGAGGATCCAGGGAACTACAGAGCAGTCAGCCTCAAGTCAGTCCCTGGAAAAATCATGAAGCAGGTCCTCAAAGAATCCATCTCAAAGCACTTGGGCTAGGGACAGAGATTACACACAAACCAGTTTAAGTAATCGGAAACTGGTTTAAACCTATAATGAAACATAAACCAGTTTCAAAATGGCTGAACCAGGTTTGAGATGAAGCTGATTGAATGTAGTATTACACTTAACTGCATTGGCTCAAAGCAGTTTATGCAATTTCTGTCCCAGACCCCTTTCTGGTTTAACTTAAACCAGAGCCCCCCAGAATCTGGGCATGCTCTCTGGGCTAGGCTCTCTGCTCCCGCCCAGCAGGGCTGGCCCTGCCCCTCTGCTCTGGGGGCAGGCAGGGGCAGGGTTTTGGCCAGAGAGGGGTTTCATTCCCTCCACCCTGGCTTGGGTCCCTGCCAGTAGGACAGGGAAATGTTGCCAGGTGCTCCCCCCTCACTGTTGCAGTGGCAGGCTGGCATGGCCCTTGAGGCGGGGGGGTGGGGGGTGTTATTTCCCCCTTCTATCCCCACTGCAGCCAGGTCTGCTTGCCATGACTGCTGCTGCTGTTGCTTGCTTCCTACTTGTGGCAAGTGGCAGAATAAGCCTCCTCTGGCTGACATCAGAGGGAGAGGGAATAACCCCTGTCCTTTATCCCCCCCCTCCCCCCCCCCCCAAAAAAGAGAACCTTCTAGGTGGCACCTTGGCACACACCTGCCCAGCCGCTGTAGTGGCAAGGGGGCATGGCTCTTGATGGGGGCAGCAGCCCCTATCATAGTGTTGGGGAGCATGATGCCTTTCCTGGCAGGGGCCACTGCTGTGGGGAGGACAGAGTTGCCATGGACTGTGCAGCACTGGGGCTCAAAGGGGTCCAGACCCCTCTAAATATTCCCCCCCCAGCACCATGGGTCATAGCAGCTTTTCCCACCATGCAGCACAGCCTCCCACCAGGAAGAGGCTTTTGTTCTGGGAAACTCTGACGGGGCTGCTGCTTCCATCACAGTCACTCCCCACTGGCCACTCCAGTGGCTGGGTGGAGGCAGGGCCAGACACCATCAGCAGGGTTCCTTAGGCGGGAGGCAGGGAGCAGGTTTACTTCTTCCCCCCCCCCCCTCCTCAGGTCACTGCAGTGGGGTCTGCTACCCCACAGCAGGGCCCCTCACTGGGAAGGGGCTTGTGTTCCCTTATACTGTGATGGGGGCTGTTGCCCCCATTGAGGGCCCTGCCCCTTGGTCATTGCAGTGGCTGAGTGGGGGGTAAGGCCAGATGCTGGATAGCAGGGCCCTTTTCAGGGGGCAGGGATAGGGTTATTCCCCCTCACTCCAGTGTCTGGTGGAAGAGGCTTATTCTGCTGCTATTATTGTGCTGGTACAAAATGGTTCAACCTAGACAGGTTAGAATTATCTGCAAAGGTTGAATCAATCCAGGCTCTGGCTTTTTGAATGTTTGTCCATAGCCCTGGAGGACAAGAGGGTGACTAGGAACAGTCGGCATGGATTCACCAAAAGCAAGTCATGCCTGACCATCCTGACTGCCTTCTATGATGAGGTGGCTGGCTCTGGATGCAGGGAGACCAGTGGATGTGGTATACCTTGATTTTAGTAAGACTTTTAATATGGTCTCCCACAACATTCTCACAGACAAGCTAAGGAAGTACAGGCTGGAAAAATGGACTGTAAGATGGATAGAATACTGGGTGGAACATTAGACTGAGAGGGTGGTAATCAATGCCCTGATATTTAGTTGGCAGCTGGTATCAAGTGAGTGGTCCAGGGGTTGGTCAAAAAGAAATCTCATGAGGTTCAACAAGAACAAGTGCAAAGTCCTGCACTTAGTACATGGGATTGTTCCATCCTGGTACAGGTTGGGGGCTCACTGGCTGGGCAGCAGCTCTGCAGAAAGGGTTATAGTGGACAATAAGCTGAATAGGAGCCAACAGTGTACTCTTGTTGCAAAGAAGGTTAATGACTTAGTGGGCTGCATTGGTAGGAGTGTTGCCAATAGGTCAGGGGAAATAGTTATTCCCCTCTTTTCAGCACTGGTGAGGCCACATTTGAAATACTGTTCTCAGTTTTGGGCCCCCCACTACACAAAGGATATGGACAAATTGGGGAGAGTTCATGGGAGGGCAACAAAAATGGTGAGGGGGCTGGGGGACATGACTTCTGAGGAAATACTGAAGGATCTGGGCTTATTTAGTCTAGAGAAGAGGAAACTGAGAGGGGATTTAATTGAAGCCTTCAACTACATAAAGGTGGGGTTTGAAAGAGGATGGAGCTAGATTTTTCTCAGTGGTGGCAGATAACAGAACGAGGAGCAATGGTCTCAAGTTGCAGCAAGGGAAGTTTAGGTTGGATAGTAGGAAGAATTTTCTCCCTAGGAGAGGTAAGAAAACACTGGAATGGGTTACCCAGAGAGGTGGTGTAATCTCCATCCTTGGAGGCTTCTAAGACCCAGTCTTCTAAGACAAAGTCTTGGGAGGAATGATCTAGTTTGGGATGGTGCTGCCTTGAGCAGGGGGTTGGATTAGATGACCTCCTGAGATCCCTTCCAACTCTAATTTTCTGTGATTTGTGTGTACACACAAATTAGAAGCTCCTTTAAAACAATGTGTTGCTATTTTATTTTTCTGTCATAATGATGATTTACAGAATCCTACATTAAAGACATCATATTAAAGCAAGTTGTTCCAATATGTATTGTCTTCATACTTTTTTGTCTCTGTGTTGTTATCATCGTACTTGTAAAGCTAACTCAGAATCTTAAATATTTGTTTGCAGCTAAATCCTAGAAATTGATTCTGATATATTTTTGTGTAAAGTGATTTATAATGGTGGTCATTGTGTAACTAACAGCACTGTTAAATGTTAATAATATCCTAATGAATAATGTTAACTTCCTTTTTTAAATGATTTTGGCTGGAACATCTATGCAGTGATTTTCTATATATTATTTGTATTGAGCTGTTTTATTTCAGACGTTTGATCATCTGCATCTAAACTTTGGAGGATCCCAGTACTCATGATCTGGTTCCAGTCATGAGTGGGGGCTAATTAATACATCGATCCTTTGTGGCAGGCATCTGGAGTTCACACCCATGTTGAGCGGTGTTAAGCTTGGTCACCTGGCTTGCAATGTTGTTCTCCTGGGGTCCAGCCAATGAACTATATATTAAATCATGAACCTTTTGGTTTTAGAATAATATTGTGCATACTGTAATTTGGAGATACCATGATCTTCTTGCACTTGAAAGACTTGATATATTTAGACACTGTCCCTTGCACTGTGGGCAGGCTGACCCCTGCAAGAGTCTACAAGTGCTTCTAAATGTGAGGATCTCAACACAATTCATGGTGATGGTGGTTTGCCCTCAGGCTTTCCCTCTATCTTGCTCCTTAAGCCTTTTGACTAGAGGCAAACAAGACTAGGAGTCATCTGAACTCCAAGGCTTCCTGGCTTGGGGCTTGCAAGTAACAAGCCTGCCATAGATTTGGGAGTATTTGAAGCCCCTGAGTGAAGAGTCTGGGAGGTAGGATACTTGCCAGTGGTAGTGACGTACAGACTTAAATGACTGAGCTCTGCACAGTCAGAATTTGGAACTGTTTTTTTTTCCCTTGCAATTGAAATTAAAACAAAAAAAAAACAAGAAAAAAAACACAAGGAAAATGTTGTACTTTAGGTCCAAACATGTTGCTTAAAAGTGTGTTTATGGAGTTACCTGTGCTAAAACTTGCAGCAGTTTCAAAAAACGTAAAATGCATCAGTTCTGGACATGTCTATGGATACCTGTAGCCATTTTTCTATGTGGCAAATTCTGTCTATTTCAAGGTCAGTGCTTTCTTCCATGTGCTCGGGGAGAGGAGGGCCTGATGGTAAGGAGAGGGGAGAAGGCACTGGAAGTATAAGAAGGTGTTGGTGGGGGTTCAAAAGGGAAAGGGGCTACTTGACTCCCCCCCCCCCCTCTTCAGATTTGTTTTCCCTGCTGTAGTTGTGGGATAGGGGCAAATTCAAGGCAAACCTCCAATAATTAGATTCTATACTTGGAAAATGTATAACAAATTTATAAAATTTCCATAAAGAGAGTCTAATTATTGGGGGTTGTCTTGTATTCAAGTATGAATGGTATTTCTGAAATCTTAATTACCTAAAGGTCTGACAAGTGACAGAATTCCTACACAGTTATATACTCTGGATTTACTTCATAGTAAACTCATTCTCTTGTAAGGAGTAGATACGTGATCAGGTCTCTCAAGCAGTTTGCTTAAAGTGTTATGCAGAGTCCGTTATCTATCTGCTGGGGGAGCCTCCAGGGAGGAATTTGCTGGGATCAATACAGCAGTATAATTTACACTGATATTAATTAAAAAAAAAAAATCATTGCTTTTTGAAGGGTAACCTTTTCCTGGAGTGGAAAAGCATGAATTATGTCGTGTAAGATTCTGCATTGTGTCCACTTTACTTTACTACACAGCAAAATGAATTTACTTTGTAGTATTCATTTTACATGTGTGCAGCCTAAAACAGATAAGAGATGGGAACAAATCCTTAATTCTCAGCCGATGCAGAAGGTTTTGTGAATAAAAATGGCAATATTGCTAAACTCAAGCATTCAAAAATAGAAGTGTCTTTTTGTTGACAGGAAACCAGCAGGGTCTCTGTGTTTGAATAAACCCAGAGGGTTGTTATGCCTCTCACCCTGTCAATTAATTAAATTTTTGGTGGACCTAAAAGGGACTCCCTGAGCATAGACCTATGGCCTGGTCTCACCCAGAGGACAATAAACCAATAATTACAAGACAGTCGGATATACATTCAGTGAAAATATATTGTAACAAGTCCAATCACTAACAGCACTAACAAGAACAACAAATAGGAATCTTAAGACAGACCAGTATATACAGTATTTACAAGTAACAGCCAAACTGTAGGCCTGTACGAAGCGGCAAATATTCACTTCGGATTTGGATTTGGCCGATTCAGAAGGACAGTGACTCGATTTGGAGATTTGAATCATTGTTCTGATTTTGATTTGGCACTCCTTCAGAGATTTGGCCATAGACTAAAAAGGCAGCAGTTCTTGCCCCACTGGATAGAGCTGCCTCCAGCTGGTAAGTCTGTGGTGGGAAGGAGTGTGGGGGAGGGAGGGATTGGGGCTGGGACTGACTGCCAAGCAAATTTAGTATCTTTAGCAATGGCCAAGAGGGTTCAGGCCTCATTTCATCACAGCCCAAATGCATCTGAACATCCTGTGTAAGTGTTGTCCCCAGTAACAGTAAAGGGTAGGGCTTCAGTTTGCAGGGCTTATAGTCAGGAAGAGGGCTGAATATAGGGCAGGTTTGGTCTAGAGTTTATCATTTCACTGATGTTAGCTGATAACACTTTGCTTTATAGGATAAAACGGCTCCTATTTGCTCAAGATCCCTCTATTTTAACTTCCGCACAAATCCTTTTTGTATAAACGGTTGTATTAGTTGGGTGAAGTAAATGTATCCTAAGTTTGATCTTTTTTTTAATTCACCTTATTTAACGGTACAGTTATCTGCTTCTCTATCTCAGAACGCTTTGTTAAGATACTTTATATTTAAATAGTTTTGGCTCAGCTGCTTTGTAATATGCCAGTAAGGCTGGGAATAATACCAGATCATTAGAGAGTAACATGGAGTAACCTGTTTTAATTAAGTCCTAGGTGGCTATTTACACTTCCTTGATGCATGCATATTAGAAATGACAGCGTTATCCCTCTTGCTTGGTTTTTATTTTCCTAAGGTGACAATTTAGGGTAGCATGCTTTTAGATAATATACCAATACATTTATATATGAGCACTACACACTTCCAGATTTTAATATAATTTACTTTTTTCCATTATTAGGTTGTTGTTTTTTTTTTTCCCTGTTTCCTTTCCTCCAATGTCATTGGCTTGCTTACAGAGGAATTTACTGGTTCTAAAATGTTCTTGTTGTATTTTTGTGAAACATTTGTTCCTGGTTTCGTTTATTAACATACCTACAGTACTTTTAATGGGTCTAATTCAATTCCTAAATATGGAAAGAATAAGACTTGACTCTCCTTCACATACATTTCAGTGCAACTCTACTGGCATCTGTAGAATTACTTCTGATTTCTGCTCCTGGATTAGAGGTCAGATGCAAAGAAACTTGAAAGAGCTTCACTTCTCAACATGAAACACTAATAGCCTCTAAGAACACCTAAGGTGAGATTTGATTTTTCTTTTGTTTTTCCCCAAAGGGGCTTCATAGAATTAGATGCCTACATTCTGCTGACTTTCAGGGGGATTTAGAATCCCAGCAGCCATGAGTTCTTTTGAAAACTAGCTCAAGTCCATATCATATGTGACTTAAGTAGGGAGGGGCACGTTTTACATTCCACAATATATCATGGGTTCTAAAGATTGATTTGAAGACAAGTATGGGATTCATGTTTTTGGGGACACTGGTGGCAGGGAGGAAGCTTAAAGAAAAACAGAGCTGACTTCTATTATGAAGATTAATAAGCCATTGATATTGAATTTGCAAATACATCTTCTCATGTGACTCATTTCACAGATTCTGTCATAGTAAACCAATATATGGGACTTTCTATTTAAATTCTAGGATATTGGATTAGATTGTTCAAATGGAGTTAACTCATATGAATTGACTCTACACTCAATGAAGAGGTGAGGTTATATAAGTTTATCTTAAAAAAAAATATATAAAATGGACAAATAATGTCAACGTTATCTCCTTCCCCTTCTCAGAATCTGTTTCTTTCCCCAAGGCAAATCCCTGCATTTTTAGTGCTAATAAAGTACTTTGCCATTGACTTTTTAAAAGGAATTAGGCTAGAGTTTTAGTTTGTCATATATTATGTTTCAAGGATGATAATTGTATATTCAGCTATCTTCCAAGAGGTGTTCATTGAGATTCTCCTTTCACAACCAATTTAAAACACACTCTACCTCTGTGAAAAATTGTTCCAACTCGGTGAATGACGTGAATCTTAATACACTGGAACATATGGTATCATCTCCAGTAATTATAATCTTGGAACCATTATTTCATCTGAAAGTTGCATAGAATCAAAATGATTATGGGAAAGTCATAAGTTTTGGTCCCCCGTCCCCACCTTTTTTTTAAATTTTCATATGAGAGAGATAAATGAGAGAGTGCAGATAAGTTTCATTGTTTCAGCTCAAACCTTAGATCTCTTTGCAAAAGCTGAAGTTCGGTTGTTGGTGGATTTGCTTAATGTATTTCTGTCTGGTTGATAAATATATCACTATAAAGTCTACACCTGGGCATTTTGAGGAAATTGTCTGCTAGCCTACAAATATTTGGGTGGGGACCTGGGAGAAAGAAGAGCTGTGTACTTTTTTTAGTAGCTAACATATAAAGAAAACGTGAATGTCAGGTACCTGCAGGTTAATGGTTGTAAATAGGATACATGCTCGATGTGATTTCTTATTGATGCCAAGGCAGATCCTATTACATTTAAAATAGCCTTGAAATATATGAGGTAAAGAGTGGCTTTCTTTTTTGTGCACAAAGTATCACTAAAAAACATTTTTTTGGATAAACTTTAAATGTGCTAAGAATATTGCTCTTCAGCTTTGTATTACTTTGAAGAATAGAAGACTCTGAACTGTTTTTTCCAAAATTATTAAATATACAGGCAAACATTTCACTTTGGTTTTGGTAACTCTGACAGCATAGAACTTGTTTTGTTTCTTTTGGCAATTTAAAATGTGTACTGTGTAAACTGGATAAGTACTTTGGACTACTGACAAGAGACTGGGAAACATCTCTCCCAGGTTGTTTTGTGTGTTGGCATTCTTTCTAATTATCTGCTATATTGTGGGTAGCTCTTTAAACTAATAATTAAGTTTGTCTTCAAGGGTTTGCATTTAGTAATAATATTAATTATATAACACATATATCAAAATCTCAAAGTATTTTACAAACAGTTGTGAATACTATTTTAATTATTTTTTTAATCCATGGTCCTCACATTACGAAATGCATTTCTTTATGGATAGTGCAAGATATGCAAGTCAGCAGCAACAGAACATCCAGTCAGAAATCTAGGTTACTCTTCCTTTGAAAACTCAAGTCATATGAAACCAATGGCCAGATTATTTTGGTGCATACTATGAAGAGGTTTTTGCTAACTGCTTGGATACTACTGTCCTGCAAAATCCAGGCTATACCTTTTAGTATAGTCATAGTAACACACAGGCTTTAGATAAACAGCTGTTAAATCATCATGATTTAGCTACATGTAGTGCCCAAGCTTTCTGTGGAGAATACTTTTTGTTGTATACCAAGGCCTTGAAGGAATTCTCTTATGGCACATGTCACTGATAGTGCATTATAGTGTACAGTGACAGACTGTAGGCTAAAACATTGCAAAAAGTATCTGCAATCTCACCTGACAGTACAGAGATGCCCTATATCCACCAAGATATAATCTGAATTTTTATGAGATCACTTAGGTTGAATATCTGCTAAAAAAGCAAGTGATATGAATTATCCAGGGATGATTTGAAACCACTGACAATTCATTGCCTCCATATCTTTTGCTTCAAACAAAGATGGCAATCGCTGCTGTTCAGAAATGTTTCATCATGGCAGGCAGCCAGGAAAGATAAAGAACCATTACACCTATGAAAGTGTGCAATGTCAACAGTCTGAGAAATGCCAACATAAAACACAAGTAGACTCTGGCACTAAGCAAGTCTCACATTTTAAATTCTGAAATGTTTAAAAGGCCCAAGGTGATACTTTTATGAAACTTGTTTAATGCATTTAAAATATTTATAAGAGAGGCCCACTGAGATGTTACAATTAAAAAGAAAAGTCTGATTTATATGGATGATCTTTTGATTAGACATATGCTGAAGTCTCTGAAAAGAGGCTGGTGAACAGGGCATTGCTAACAAGCTTTTCATGTCTGAAGCTTTTGATCTAAAAGGATGCAAGTCTTGTAGGAGTGTGTGGTAGGTGAAGTGCATTTCTTTTCGATGATGGTTTTTCTTAGGCTTCCTGCCAAAAAAGATCAAGTTGCAACAGATTTGACTTGTGACACTTAAACTATGTTGTCATTCAGACTTCTGTTCCAGCAGTATATCTGAAAAATTCACCAGGTGGAGCAAGAATTTATCATGGGACCAGACATATCACATACCCCTTTATCATATCAGGAGTGGAGCCAGAATACCAAAATGGGTGCCTGTAGATGTGTGGGATGCCTGCTCCAATGCTCTGTAATAACATGTCGAAGCAGACTTGATTAATCGAGTCTGCTGGAGCATGTGAATTGGTACGCTGAACGAGCTTTAGTTAAAGTGCTCCTGCTGCCACTTTGAAGTGCGGGATGCTGAATACGCAAGATGCTGCAGGCACTTTAATTAGAATGGTCCCAAGAGCTGCTCTAACTAAAGGCCCTCCCTGACCCCTGGAGCACATGGATTTTTTTTTTTTTTTTAAACAACAACAACAACAAAACCTCAAAACACCCGATATGTCCAATTGTCTTTTCACAGCAAAGGCCAGTGGATTTCCATTATTCTCCTATTAAATTTACTGCTTTCATGTTATCCCCTATCTTTAGTATTGTTACTCAAGACTGTTGCTAAAGCTTAATTGTTTCAGCTAATATAATGAGACATTGTGTTTTGATTCTTTTCTGATTCATTTTAGTTGTGAATTGTAAGCAACTCTGCTGAAGTAGTGCAATTATACTCCAGTTGAAACTCCTGCAAATGAAAAAAATCATCAGGTCTTTATTTTCCAGACTTGCTCTGGAGAAAGCGTTCTGAAGACTGCACATGTGTATTGGTTTGGACTGGAAGAAGGGGTCCCTAGGGAAAATCTAAGAACTTTTCACTTGCCTGAATGGCAAGGATAGCAATCAGAGTTTCTCTGTCATTTGGTTAGTTAGAAATAGGATGACCATCATCCCAGTTTGCCTGGGGCAGTCCTAGATTTTGAAGGCTGTTGCTGGTTGTTTGGCAAAAATTAAAATGAGAGTCCTGCAATTGCAGGGGTGCGGTGCATATCCTGGCAGAATGGCATGGCATGTGCTAGGCAGCTATACCTCTGTGCCAGACTGTGCTGATGCCCCTGTCTTTTGGCCTCTGCCACTGCCTACAGCTGTGCTGCTGACTTGGGGTGGGGCAAAGGGAGAGGGCAGTGTCCCAGATGTTCCAGGTTTCCTTATGGTCATTCTAGTTAAAAAATAAACTATATATTAAGTGTCACTCTGGTCTTGGAAAATGACAATACATTATTCTGACATTTTTTACAAGTCAGATCTGTTGAAATCAGAATTCTGTAGCAAGACAATGAATGCATCAAATTGAACAACAGTAAATGGGCTTTGGTCAAGTATCCAGTATTAATAGTGCAGTAAATTTTCCTTGTGGGATTTCTGTGATTATACAGTAAACAGCATATCTTTTCTTTGTTTCAGGGAGGAAGGGTTTCTTTTTCAGTGTGCCACTGTAGCCTGATGTAAGGAGAAAAAGGAGGGTCACTGTCTGTATTAGTGGATGTACTGTAATATCAAATTGGGACATAGCACAATATCTTAACATTGAATACAGCGCGATTCTTTGTTCTGGTGTGACTGCAGGCTGTGGTTCTGCAGTCTGTATAAATTTGTCATAATCTAGTGTTATAGTGGCTACGTACAGGTGTTGTATTTCTATTGGGAGACTTGCTCTCCCAGTAGAAATTACAAACATAAAAGCGTTAACTCTCTCAGGGGAAACATGCCCCCTTTGGGGGGAAAAAAAGAAAAGATCTTCCAGGTATCTACTTGGAAAATTTCTCTTATAAGTGTGAATACTTGTATGCTTCCAGTGCTAGTGTAAATTGGACTTGAAGTTAGGAGTCATAATCTAGTCTCCAGCTCAACATATCACTTGCTCCATGCTTTTCCTGCCAAAGCCAGTGAAAAGCTAGCATAGCTAGCTTGTACCCTTCTTCCCCCCAGCACCACATGTCTATATTCTGAAATGTAATGAACTGCACTACTGTTTCTATGATAAAATTTCCTAAAGCTGGTTAGGATACTTGCCTAGTCCCTGACCTCTTGCCCTGTAAGTGAACACAAATATGTGAGATATTTTGAAAACACTAGGAGTAGAATCAAATATTAAAAGGGACTTCCGTTTTTAGTCCTGTAAGGAGGACTCTGGCATATTAAATTACCTATCACTTCCCTGAAGTGTGAACCTTCCAAAGTCCTTTGTCTCCATCTTAATTAATGTACAATTCCTGTTGTCCCTCATAGAGAGACAACAGGAAGTCTTGCCCTTGAAAACAGTATATCATCCTCAATATAATTTTTGTAACTTCATCTATCCAGTGCTGTAGATATTATACATAGATCATAAAGATTATAATTTACATTATATTGCCACATAAAACTTTAGTCAGTCATAGTATTATTATTGAACTATTAAACAATGAAAATTGTTGCACAGGATGTATTTCTCTGAAGGCTACATGTGGTATTTTAATTGAGTAAAATTATAATACCAAAGCAACTTGAATTATTTTTTGTACTTTCATTACAGTCTGTAGAAAGAACTTGGTGATTATTCTGGCACAGTTCATATTCTAATGGCGAATGGACATTGTGCGTGAATAGCTACAGGTTAGAGCAGTGCCTGTGAAGGCTGGATGGTATTAGCCTGAATACATTCCCTAACATCTTTTTTTGGTCTGTCATTCAGTAAAGCCATTAGTTCTGGCATTAAGGTGTCTATTCACATTATAATTTGAGGATGAAGATGTTCAGAGCAATACAAATGGGACATATAAGTGAGATAATAAAATTTAATAATGCCATAGGACAGTTTCAAGGTTAGCATGACCCACTTTGACACACAACCTCTAAGAACCCCTTTCTATTTTTCATGAGTGACAAGAATTCCATCAAAACCCTCCAACAAAATGACAAGCAAATCTCTATGGGGGAAGAGGAGAAAGATTCCCTCTTTTAATCAATTCTTTCTATGGGAATTTTTCACAGGAAGTGGTGGTTTGACCTGGGAAAGTTAATATTACTGTTTCAACTTCTAAGTGCCAATTTTGAGCTAGCAGTTGGTACAATGGTTCAACTCTTTTAAAAAAAAAAAAAAAAGGTGGCGGGGAGCGCAGGGGGAGACCAGCACAAAGTTGAACCTATATATAAAGCTTGGCGTGGTATCACTACCTGGGAATGTAAGAAGTTCTTTCTTCTCTCTAAAGTGGGGAGAGAGACACTTATTTGGATCACATTTCCAAGAGCTGATGGGATACATGAAAGCATGCTACAGGTTTACATCGTTAGACTGAGTGTTTAATGTGCCAACGGAGAGGCTTGTACTAATTTTAGCAAATCTGCAGAGCTGTCTGAACGAAGAAAAAGGAATAGTGGTTGCTCCATTCATCACTTGTCCTATCATTTCAAGAGCCTTTCAAAATCCCATTATGTTCTGCAAACTGAAACAAGTCAAAATTACAGATTCTTAGACTTTTTTTTCCAAGGCTTGCTGCATGTTTGTAATAAGTGAATTGTTTCTAATACTGATAGTGTCAGTAATACAAAGTTTCCTATCCCAAGTATTGTAAACATGCTTTCAAATTAATTTTCTTCAATTCACTTTTTCCATTAGGCAAAGTTATTCTGATCCTCAAATTACTTTATGTATATATCCTTCAGGCAGTACTTCTGCTGTTCCATTTATACTATCTTTACCCTTTTGACTTGTATGTATCTTAAGTTTCTTTTTTTCACTCATGCCTCTACCAGAGAGTACTAATTCCCAGCTCAGTATTTTTTGCCTGTCAGTGGGTGCATCTACACATGCTATTTAGCATGGAGAAATAAACTGGTGTATATCACGCTGGAGTTTATCACTCTCAGGTGCCATGTTTGAACATGTACACAGGACCACAGCACATGGAGTTGGGTTAGAGCATCTCCGGCTGGCAGGGGCCTGGGGGGTCACCCTGCCAGCTCAGGGCTGCTCTGACCCAACTCAACATGCTGTGGAGGGGCTGGCTGGGGCATGAGGGTACTCCAGTGCTGGGCTAGCTGGCACATAGCACTGAAACACCTTTATGTCCCAGCCAGGCCCCTCACTGTTTACACACGTGTTACTATGCTGTAGGATAATACTTGTATTTGCAGGTATTAACCTGTGGTGGAGCTGATTAGTTTCTTACAACCTAATAAGGCCAAATATGTAGCCATTGAGACTTTACTGCAGTGCTAATTAGGCTGCTCCACAATAAATATCTTATGTAAATGTGCCCAGTTTGACTTCTATTTGGGCAACATATTTGATTTCCTTTCCTCAGGTTTAGGAAGAGACTTGGTGGTGGCACCATTCCCTTGATATGAGAATAACAGTCTTCTAGTAAATAGGGAAGTCATAGATATGTCCAGAGATGACTGAAGAGGTCAATTGGAGATCACATCTTGGCTGCACATGAAGACATTTAAAACCCAGGGGGCTGCCTATTGATAGCCTGCATCTTCCCTGGCAGGGAAGAGGTCCAGCTATGAAGAAGTGGGCAAGGGTGACCCAGGGAGCAGTCCCTAATGCCCCCTGGCTGAAGAACTCACCTGCGTAGCATTCTAGGCAGGGGACTGGAATGCATGTAAGCTCCAGCTTCTGGAGAACTTGTACAATATTTCCCCTATACCAGAAGAAGGGTAATTGTGCCCAATAGCTTGCAATTATAAAAATATAATTTTTTTGCAAAAATCTAGTTGGCCTAATAAAAGATATCAGCTCTTCCATGAATTCTGATTCCTTTTGCCTCTAGACCAATACAGCTACAACCTGGATACCTGCCAGCTTCTGGGCTACTTTTAGCTGAAATTCTTACCAATAGAACTAAATGCCTGTTTGCAGCTTTAGACTGCATGAGTTTTTCTGCTGGGGTCAATGAAGTAGCTCTGCCTGCTTTTTCCTTTTTTGTCTTCAGCTGTAGATTTGTGTTTTGAGTTTTTGAGACCAGAGTCTGCCTTGGTACTGGTGTAATAAAGGAGAGTAAAGGTGCTGACAAATGCAAAGTGCTCTAAGACCAGGATTCTGTAAGAGTGGCTATTGTATAGCAATGTGCATAGCACTTTTTCTACAACTAAGCAGGGAAAACTTCATGTTGACCTCGTGCCAGCTGGCACTTGCTATTCACAGCAGAATACATGCTAGTTGACTTGGGGTTTAGATAAACCCCTCTTCCCTTCAAGAAAATCATGTACTTAGTACATTTTTGTGAAGCAGAAATATTCTGCATGCTTGCTCATGCATTAAGGAGATAATCTGGAGAATCTTTTTCCTAAATGGACAAAATTATATGAGGGCTTTCTGATTCTGTCTTTGAAATGACCAGAAAATGTACCTTGTTTGAACAGAGTGAGACCCTATAAAGGCAAGTTTGATGTCCATATAAGGACCTTGCTGCATATTAATTTTAGAGGGTTCCTGGAGCTCTTAACCCTCAACGTCCACCCATTAACACCTAAAACTAATTCTAACCACAGTGTAGGTGCCTTAAATGTAGTCTACTTCAGGATAAGTTTATTTTGATCCAGGTTATCCAGATCATGTTCCATTAATATGTAGCCAGTCCCCACAGATGAGACAATCCTGGAATGCTAAAAGACTAACCTGGATATGTCCCCTCCCCCACCCTCCTGTTCTGTGTGGACAAACTGTCCACCCCTAAACTCTACTGCCCAGGGGGCAGTTGTGGAACCAAGCCAACTCTCCCTCCTTCCCTTGAGAGTGTGACCTTCCCACTTCAGGGGTGCAGGCCCACGCAAACAGCCTGCAGAGCACATGCCAGCAAGCCAGGTTGCAGTGTAGAGTACACGGTGCCCCATTCCCTGGCCTAGCTTATCCAAGGTGTTGGTATAATGTTAAAAGCTCAAGTCCTGCACATGTGCAATAGGTCAAGATTCTGCAGTGAACTTTTTACTTCTCAGGAGGGGCTAACCTAAATGCATATACTAGCATGCACAGTAGGTGCCAAAAGTGGAGACCACTATTCCTTGAGGTAGAGTGGATGATGATTGGTTAGAATTGTGAAAGGTAAGATGTTTGTTTCAACATGTTGATTGATGAACACGCCAATTTTATAAGTGTTTGAGTGACAGATACCTTAGATGTGATTGCATTGTGAATGCGGGGCAATTTTGAAGTCTGTGGTCCACTTGGGGGGGGGGGGGGAGGGGGGCAGGGAGGGAGTGTAAGGAATGGTGTGTGCCTTGAGGCCTCTGTCTGAAGAGCGACTGCTTAGGTCTAGTGAGTCTGAGACCTGATGAATTAAGGGTGTTTGGTGAGTGTCTGGTGTCTGGAGAAATTGGAGATGTGTGTATCCCACATAGAGCAAAACATGTAACAAGGCCCTAATTCTGGAATGGGTTTTCATATTTCTGGAATTGTGCATGTAGCCTGCACTGACAATTAATGCATTTCCATGCTCAATATTGATGCAGCTTTAATCTATTCACTTAAAACCCTCGTCCTCCTTGATGACGATTTAATATTCAAGTACATTTGTTATCTGTCCTTTAGGCCTTGAAAACAACCTTCATGCATTTTCATTGAAACTAAATGTAAACATGCCATTCTGTGGCATTTTTTTGTTTAAGCACAAAAAATCTGGTTATAAATTGAAGGTGTAGTAGTGCAAGAAATAATTGTATCAGTACAAAGGAGGGATACATTGCCGGCATGACTGAAAACATAGAGTTAGATTTTTATAAATCACAAAATGCATCTAAAATCTGGTGGAAGACATTCTTCTGTGTATTAAACCAAATGGTACAATGTGTTTTAAATGAGGTAGAGAATTTGATCAAGATATAAACTCCTAACAAAAGAACTTTTTAAAATATGGTAATGGAAGTTCACTGGCAGTACACTTGGAGTAGTGATCCAACCACATATACAGAATATAACCATGTGGCTCACTTACATAAGTTTTTAAATAGTTTGTTGCTCGTCAAAGAAGAAAATATGGTCTTTGCAGGCAGGCTACAAATACAGGTGGAACTGGAAAATTGGGCGAGTCAGAACCAGATGAAGTTGAACATTGAGAAATGTAAAGTGCTCCACTTGGGGATGAACAACCCCCAACACACCTACAGGCTTGGTGGTGCTGAACTGACTAGCACCATGAACAAAAGGGACTTGGGGATAATAATAGATCACTGTCTGAATATGAGCTGGCAGTGTGATGCTGTTGCCAGCAGGACAAATAATACCCTGGCATGCATCAATCGTTGCATCTCCAGCAAAACCAAGGAAGTGGTTCTTCCACTCTACTCAACATTGTTGAAACCCCCAACTAGAGTACTGCATCCAGTTCTGGGTGCCGCACTTCAACAAGGATGTGGTAAAGCTTGAGAGAGTCTAGAGAAGAGCCACATGCATGACCAGAGCCTTGCACGGCAAGCCATATGAGGGAATGCTGAAGGACCTGGGACTCTTCAGCCTAAAAAAGAGAAGGCTGAGAGGGGACTTTGTGGTGGTAAACTGCTACCTCAGGGGTGTACATCAAGGGCTCAGTGAACAACTGTTCACCAGGGCACCCTTGAGAAAACCAGGAGTAATAGCCAGAAACTCCTGGAAGACCAATTCAGGCTCAACATTAGGAAAAACTTCTTCACAGTTAGACTGTCCAGACTCTGAAATAAGCTTCCTCCAGAGGTGATGCAATTGCCTACCTGGAAATCTTCAAGAGGAGACTGGACAGCCACCTTGCTGGGGTCACCTGACCCCCAGGTATTTTTCCTGCTTGGTGCAGGGGGCTGGACCTGATGATCTTCCAAGGACCCTTCCCATCTTACAATCTATGTATTTGCCTTTAGTTGATTTAGGTTACTTAGGTGATTTTATAGGTGTTAGTAGAAATGATAAATCCATTACTTGAAAAAAAAAATGTTAATGGTATAATCATGCTGTACTTTGTGCAGAGTTAGTATTTGGTTTCTATAGCATTGGAATGAATGAATAAATATTAAAATACATATTTTCTCAACTAAAACACTCCCTCTCCCTCCCCCCAGAGCCCCCAATGTGCCCAAATTGGGTACAGGTTATAACCAGGGAAGCTGTTTTCTTTGCTGGAAAAAAAGCATGCCTAGAGACATGGCACATGCCATGCAGCTGCCCAGATGGTTGCCATTTGTGTCTAACTTAAGACTCTGCCCCTTTAGCTTCCTATTTTATTTTTCTCTTGGGTATAGCTATTGGCTGAGCACTGTAGCTTGTACCTGAAGCAAACAGTGACCTGCTAGTAGTATCTTTATGAAGCTTGTGATTTTTGAACAACAGTTTTGATTTACAGGAACTTACTTTAAAAACTACATATGGTATAGAATTATCAGTCTTGTTGTTGTCCCTGCAGAGGTCTGGGGCCTAACCTTGTGCAACACAGAGTGAGTCCCCTTGGGAACACTGTGTCCAGGAAGTGTGGCATCCCAGGAGACAGTCTGGGTGAGGCAACAGAAACTTTGACATGGCCTGCTGCCTCTCACTTGGGCTGTTTTCTGGGATGCCATGCTTCCTGGATACATTGGACGTGTCCAGACATGCAAGCACATGTGCTTGCAGCAGCTCAAATAGAAGTGGTGCAAATTTGAGCCGGGCTTTTTGCCTCAGCGCATGTACTTAGACATGCACTCTTTGTTGTGGAGCAAATTGTGCTACTTGGGGCAAAATAACCGTGCCTGGATCCTCCTGGATCAGCAGCCAGGGGAGCTAGAACCCAGGGCCAGTACTTGTGTTGTCCCCAGCAGTATAAAAAGCCACCCTGGCAAGTAGCTCAGGGCTACTCACTCTCAGGAGCTTCTGGGCCCCAGCCAATTGGTACCTGGGGACACTATCCCTTGTGCTAGCTGGACTGCTGAAGCAGCCCTGAGGGTTCCCTGCACCCTCTACCCACTGCAGCAGTCTGGCAGTGGGGGCTGCTGCCTGGCTGTGACCTGCTGTGCACCTGCCAGACCTGGATGGAGACTGCACAGCTAGTAGAGGCATCTCCCCTCTGGGCCAACTGCCAGTGGGCTGTGGTTACAGGGTTGGCCTGTGTGCGGCACTACTGCCACATGTGCCCCTTGCCTGGCCATCTGGACAGCTATTGCCCAGAAGATGTTCTGGGTGTGGTGGCCTGCTTTAAACTGTCAAAACATGTCCTCCTGGCCCCGTTTGGCCAGGAGGGCCACCACATCCAGCTGGGTCTGAGGCGCCAGCTCTGAGCAGGCAGGGTCCTGCCACTGGCCTCCTGAGCAGGAATTCTGGAAAAAATCCCTGATTGAAAAAAATAAAATAAAATCCCAAAGTCACTCTGTAAAATACCCCCAAATCCATGTTCCTCCACAAGTAAAATAAAAGACCACTATAAAGAGAGACAGACAGTGATCAGTTGGACAATGTTTTATTGATTATATCTACAGTGTTAAAGCAAGTCTGAGGAGTCTGGGTCTGAGGGGGGCACCCTGGGTCCCCCCACTGCTTATCCCCAAGCCAGAGGGGTGTGTGGGGGTCCCCCTGCCTGCTTCCTGGCAGACCCAGAAGTGGACCGGAAGTACTTCTGGGTTCGTGCCCAGTATGCAAAGGCCAATAAAGATACCAGGGGTGAAAGTATAAAAATGATTTATTGCTAGCAATAAAAGGTGCAAGCAGAATAATCTCCCAAGACAAGCACAAGCACATTCAATACTGAGCCCCTTATATACCAGAGGTTGAATCTTCATAAGCATCCTTGTTTGCTAATTGGTTATAAAGGAGTGACGCAAGGAGTTCTTTACTGAGCATGTCTCTATACCTGTGTTTTAGCTATGTATCTCATTAACGTACATATATGTTCCATTAGCCTATATCTTCCCCGCCTCGGGGTGTGATTTTTAGTATTTTAATGAGCTCTTTGCTCCAGTACCTCTGATTCTGTTTTTTGTTTTCAAGCTTCCTCTATCTAAGACTGTCTGCCCCTTATCATTGCAGATGGGCATTCGACACACAACATTCACTTTTGCTTAGGCTTTGCATAGTAGTTTCTAGGTCAAACCTTACATTTCCCTCATCTGGAGCATTTATAATTATTATTAATTATGATTGCTCCATTCAATTTGACTTAACACAAATCTAGTATTCTCAGCTTTCTTTTTTTGCAAAATCATTTGATTTACCTTAGGCCTGAAGATAGATGCGATACAAACCGGTATACAATGGATACAGAAACAGATCATAATCCCTATAAAGCAAAACAGAATAACCATACAAAACAACTGCTTCAACCATCCAAAATTGGGAAGCCAGGAAGTTAACCAGGAAAAGTTTAAGCCAGATGTTTCTTTCAATGTCTGTGTCAATCGTTGTAAGGCACCAATTTTGTCTTCAATTAGCACAGAATTATCAGTGAGGTTGAAGCAGCACATTCCTCTTAAGGTTTCACACCCCAGATTGTGTCGTAACAAGAGATAATCAATAGTGGCTCTATTCTCTAAGACAGCATCCCTTAGTTGTTTTTGTTCAGCATTCAAGGCTGAGAGCGCTCGAGATGTAGCATTTAGTCCTTTTGCTAAAACACAGGCTACTGCATTAAGATTTCTGCTATTACTTACAGCAAGACCTGGAACCCCCACCATAGATGCAGCTAATGCTATGTATTCTGCCTTAGATAATAGTCCAGGGGAATCATTCTCGTCACAATCAGCAGTGAGAGTAGTGTATGCTCGTTTAAACCTCCCACCAAGAGGGGTTTGTTCAGTGTGCATTAGGTCAGACTTCCTTGGAAGAGCTGCAGTTACCCGGGCAATGGTGCATGGTCCCCCAGTAGCATTTGCTGGAAGGCATGAATATATCATTCTCCCGCAGGCCAGAAAACATCCTCGAGGAAGGATGGTATGTGTATATACATAGGATATTTGACTGGTCTTATTACAGAAGATTTTTGTACCTTGGTTCAATTTAAAGCAATTACTGGTACAATTCACTATTAAGAAACATTCAGAAGCATTAGCTGTTGCCTGAACCCGTACAGAAAACATGTCTCTGCTTTTCTCTTTTACAATAGTCCCCCACTTATATATATCCTGATATGTATTTTCCTTCTTTACATCTTTCAGCATAGTATAATTCTGTAAAATTTTCAAAGGGGTAGGTACTGCAATTAAGCATGAGGTAAAAACCAGATGAGCATTGATCCCTCCTGCCAAGCAGAGGTCTGTTCTATTTAATATTTCCCGGGCCAGATAAATCCAGACATTTTCCTGAGGGTCAAATTCTTGTGGTAAAAGATTTTCCCCTCCTATAAGTAGGAGTGGACAAATTAGGGTGCCCCACACTAAAACCTTGAACAATTTCATAATAAGGCTTGTAAAACTTGATCAAAGATTGACAAATTATTCAAAGTTCCTTTCTTTTGAATAGGAATTTTAAGTCCCTTATTGGCTCCACCTTCCACTGTTCTCTGCCTCCGGTCCCGGAGTTTGCAGGAGTTTCTTCTTGTTCTGGTTCAGCCACCGGCTTTAGGTGACTGGAATGTATCCAAGTCTTGATTCCTTCGAGCTTTGCTGCCGTCGGGGTCGTTAAAAGTACTCTATACGGGCCCTTCCCTCTGGCTCGAAGTGGTTCCTCGTTCCACTCTTTCACAAGAGCGTAACTTCCAGGTAATAATCGATTTTTCCGGGGTAGGAGACTGGTTCTGTGTCTGCAGCAAGTCCCGTACCTGCTGATGAATGGAAGACAAAACAGAAACCAAAGACCATACATATTCTCTAATCATTCCCTCTCCTAAAACATGTAACTGTTGTTCAGTACTCATGGGCAGACTCAGAGGGTAAGGCTTACCATACATTATTTCAAATGGGCTTAATCCCAATTTAGAATGTGGTGCGACCCTTACTCGCAACAGGGCCAAGGGTAGGGCCTCTGGCCATTTGAGTCGAGCTTCTTGGCAAATCTTTGCAAGGTGTCTTTTTAAGGTCTGATTCCTACGTTCCACTTTTCCACTGGACTGGGGTCTCCAAGGGGTGTGTAAATACCAGCTGATTCCCAGGAACTCAGAAACCTTTTGAGTAATTTGTGCAATGAAATGTGGGCCGTTGTCTGACCCTATTCCTTTTGGAAGTCCGAAGCGAGGTATGATTTCTCATAGGAGTGCCTTGACCACCTCTCGGGCTTGGGCAGTCCGACATGGGAAGCACTCAACCCAATTAGAGAAAGTGTCCACAAAGACAAGGAGATATCTCATCCCCTGTTGCCGGGGTAACTCAGTAAAATCCACCTGCCATTCTTCTCCTGGCCCATTGCCTATTCTCTGATGTCCTGAAGTTTCTTTTCTCCCTCCTTTTGGGTTATTTCTCTGGCAGACCTCACATGTCTCTGATACCTTCTTGGCAGCCTCTCTTAATCCCACTCCAGTTACATAGTGACTGATCCACCTTATCAGGGCCCTGGGTCCATAGTGGGTGCCATGATGAGCTCTCTTCACTACCACATGAACCCAGGCAGCTGGGATGATAATGCGGCCATCCTTTGCTACTAGCCACCTGTGCTCCCCCTTCTTTGCTTGAAACTCTCTTATCAATTGTTTGTCTCTTTCCCTGTACTGTGGTGTCACAGGCTGGTATAAGTCTGGGAGGAGAGGTAACAGATTACTTACTTCGGGCAGCAAGTCTGTCTGAGGTTTTTTAGCTGCTTTCTTTGCTGTAGCATCAGCAAATCGATTACCTTTTGTGGATGAATCATCATTTTTCTTTTGATGAGCTTTGCAGTGCATTATCGCTACTTCTTTTGGTTCCCAGACTGCCTTAAGGAGGGCTTTTATCTGCTTGCTATGTTTAATGCCTGTTCCTTTTGAATCAAGTAGATCTCGCTCTTTCCATAGCGCTCCGTGAGCATGTAAAACAAGGAAAACATATTTAGAGTCAGTATAAATATTGACAGTTTTGTTGGCCGCCAATTGCAAAGCCCGAGTCATAGCAATGAGTTCAGCCTTTTGAGCTGAAACAGATGGGTTTAAAGGTCCTGCTTCTATCACATTCTGTGCAGTCACGATAGCGTATCTGGATTTTTGAATTCCATTCTCTATACTCGAGCTGCCATCAGTGTAAAACTCCAGGTCAGCTTTTTCAAGAGGTCTGTCTCTCAAATTTGGTGTTGAAGAATAAACAGTTTCCAATGTTTGCAAACAGTCATGCACAAGATCTGGTGTGTCACCCATAGATGGCAACAGTGTTGCTGGATTTACATTGCGAGAAATGGCTAATTTTATTTCAGGCTTATCTAGGAGGATGGCCTGATATCGAGCCATTCGTCCCGGAGTTAACCAGTTCCCTCCTTTCTGTTCCAAGACTGTAAGTACCGCATGAGGAATATATACAATCATTTCATGGTCTAGGGTTAATTTTTCAGCTTCTTGTATTAGCAGACAGGTAGCAGCAACAGCCTGGAGACAAGCAGGCCATCCACATGACACAAAGTCTAATTTTTTTGAAAAATATGCCACTGGTCGTTGCCAGCTACCCAATTTCTGTGTTAAGACTCCCACGGCTACCCCACCTCGGTCATGCACAAAAAGGGAAAAAGGCTTACTCATGTCCGGTAGTCCTAAGGCGGGTGCTTCAATGAGAGCCTGCTTTAACTGGCAGAATGCTTGCTCACACTCTTCAGTCCATTAGAGTACCTTTTCATCTCCGTGTGTTGTCTCATAGAGGTTTTGCAATAACCCCAAAATTTGGAATCCAAATCCTGCAAAAACCTACTGTACCTAAAAATCCTCGTAGTTGTTTCTTTGTTATTGGGGGTGCCAGCCGGCATATAGCTTCTTTTCTTTCAGGCAACAGGGCCCTCTGACCAGGCTGTAATTCAAATCCCAAATATGTGACCTTCTGGGATATGGGCTGCATCTTTTTCCTGGAAACGCGATACCCTTGTTGACCCAGAAAATTAAGGAGGCAAATTGTTCCTTCCAGGCAGCTCGCTTCAGTGGTGGCTGTTAAAAGCAAGTCATCTACATATTGCAAAAGAGCACAGGACAGTGGCAATTCTAGCCTGCGTAAATCCTTGCTTAATGCATTACCAAATAAGGTTGGGCTGTTTTTAAATCCTTGGGGTAAAACAGTCCAGCATAACTGAGTCTTAATGCTAGTATCTGGGTCTTCCCATTCAAATGCAAATATTTCCTGAGATCCCTTCTCTACCGGTATACAGAAGAAAGCATCTTTTAAATCAATAACCGTAAACCAATTATGATCTGGGTTCAAAGCAGATAGCAAGGTGTACGGATTAGGCACAGCCGGGTATATACTCACAACCACTTTATTTACAGCTCTCAAGTCTTGGACGAAACGATATTCATTACTCTTAGGCTTCTTCACAGGCAAGATGGGTGTGTTAAAAGCTGATGTACATTCACGGAGAAGGCCATACTCCAGGAACCGTTCAACTAACGGCTTCAGTCCTTTCCTGGCTTCCATCCGCATTGGATATTGTTTCACACATGGAGGCTGGGCCCCTGGCAAAAGTTGAATCTTCACAGGGTCAGCATTTTTAGCCTTCCCAGGTCGGTGACCTGCCCATACCCATGGAACAACAGCATCGAGCAGGGGTTGAGGAATATCCGGTGTACTCTCCTCTTGGAGAAGGCCGAGAAGGCAAGCCTGTAAATGCCACCCCTTTTCAGGAGGCACTGTTAAAAACATTTGCCCATCCTGGAACGACAACGTAGCTTGCAGTTTACAGAGGAGGTCTCTCCCTAAAAGGGGAACGGGGCAGTTTGGCATGTACAAGAATTGATGGGTAACTTCGGCCTGCCCGATATTACAGGTCATTGGCTGTAGGAAGGATCGTGTTACTGCCTTCCCTGTAACCCCTACCACCGGCACAGTCTTTTTACTTAAAGGTTTCAGTTTTTGAGTTAAAACAGAATGGGCAGCACCTGTATCTACGAGAAAATCTACCAATTCATCTCTGTCCCCTAGTTGCATTTTAACCAGAGGCTCATCAGGGGACACTGGGATCTGGGTTATCTTTCCCTCCCGGGCCTCCGGTCCCCTTCAATCTGAATCCCTTCCAAAAGCGAACAATCCACTGCTCTCCTCTTTCTTCTTTTCACCTTCCCCAACTTTTCGATAAGGGCATTCCCGCTTCCAATGTCCTTTTCGTTTGCAAAAGGCACATTGATCTTTCTCTAATGGACCCCGTCTCTGCGGCTGTCTCCAGGATCCCTCATCTCTAGGTTTTCTCGTGATTGCAGCTGCCACTAGGGCTGCCTGCATTTTTATCTTTCTCTCCTCTTTCTTGTCCTGTTTCTTTTCCTGAACACTTTCTCGGTTAGTAAATACTTGGTAAGCAATGTCTACTAGTTGGGAAATAGGCATACCTGTTGCTCCGTCTGCCTTCTGCAACTTCTTTCTAATGTCTGGTGCACTCTGAGCCATAAAGATCATATTTACCATGCGAGCGTTCGATGCATCCTCCGGATCCTCATGAGTATATTGTCTGAAAGTATTGTAAATTCTTTCCAAAAAAGCACTCGGGGTCTCATTAGCCTCCTGTTGAATCTCATACACCTTACTGAGATTTTGAGGTTTTTTCACAGCATCTCTCAATCCTCGGAGGATATATTCTCGATAGGCACGGATGGAGGTCATATCTTGGTCTGGTTTCCAATCTGGCTCCTGGATGGGGACATGATCGTCTCTATTTCCTTGCAGGTTCCCTGCAATAATTTCCTTTTCCACGTACTCACGAGCTTTGTTCACTACCATTCTCCTTTCCTCTGGTGTCAACAAGATATCTAGAAGAGCCTGAACATCTGCCCAAGTTGGGTTATGGGTTTTGAAAATCGTTTTAAACTGGTTCTGTACCTTTTCAGGATTCTCTCTCTCAAGCTGGGGTTATTGTTCTTCCAATTATACAAATCTGAGGTATTAAAAGGAATGTGCACAAAGGTTCGACGGTAGGTTGGCTCACCGTCATCTTCGAGAGGCCCGGGTACCACTTGTTCTCTTAGGGGAAATACCCCATTTCCCTTCCCACGGCCAGAATCAGATTCCCTGTGATATTTTCCCTTAACCCCGGAGTCTGTTTCTAACTGTACTCTCCATCCTCCTCCCGGGCTTATATCAGGAGAAGTTGGGGAGTTTGGAGATTGCCAAACACCTGACGGCCATGGTTGGTGCTGTTCCAGATCCCTATGTCGGGGAGTATTTACAACTTCTGCCTCAGGGGGGGAAGAAGCAGGAAGAGCAGATGCCAACGAGGAATCAGATGAATCAGGAGGAGGAGGAGGAAGAGGATAAGGTAAAGGCAACACAGAGGGAAGAGCCTCCGGCTCCAGACAGTCCAGGACAGGATTTGCAGCTGGTCGAGCCACAGCCATCTCACAGATCCCAACCCCCTCCCCCAATCCACATTCCTCCAAAACTTTTTTATCTCTACAAAGAGACATAAACGCTTGCACATACATCAATTCCTCCCATTTACCATTCTGCCGGCAGAACAAAATCAATTGTAAGATGGTATTATAATTAACACTTCCCTCCTGAGGCCAATATTCTTTATCATTTAGCTGATAGCGTGGCCATGCAGTTTCACAGAAGAATTTAACTTTCTTCTTAGTCATAGCATCCTCACCAAACTCTGCCCAATGTCTCAATACACAAGAGAGGGGGGTACATTTGCTAACCTTACTGTTAATAGTACCCATTTCAGGACTGCCTTCCCGGTTCTGACCGTCCGACTCTACCTGGGATCCAGGGATCTGTTTTTAGTCCTTGTCCTCACAGGGGAAAAATCACTGGTCTTGGACTTGGGCCAGACAGAATACTTACAGAGATAATCCCAGGCAGACATACTGACGGTAGGCCTTATGCCCTTTCTACCCTCTCACCCAGGTGCCTGTTACTGATACTTTCACTCTATGGCGTTGCACCATTAGGCTACTGCCGCCTCAGCGATCCAGCTTCTCCTGAAACAAAAGTCTCACCGGGAAAAGAAATCCCGGGGCGCGCTCGACTTTTGATAAGAAAAAGCAGATAAACCGGTCGTCAGTTAGTCCGGGCAAAGCTTATCTACGGCAGTCCCATCTGGGTCGCCAAAAACTGTTAGGCCCCAGCCCAAGTCTGGGTTCGTGCCCGGTATGCAAAGGCCAATAAAGATACCAGGGGTGAAAGTATAAAAATGATTTATTGCTAGCAATAAAAGGTGCAAGCAGAATAATCTCCCAAGACAAGCACAAGCACATTCAATACTGAGCCCCTTATATACCAGAGGTTGAATTTTCATAAGCATCCTTGTTTGCTAATTGGTTATAAAGGAGTGATGCAAGGAGTTCTTTACTGAGCATGTCTCTATACCTGTGTTTTAGCTATGTATCTCATTAACGTACATATATGTTCCATTAGCATATATCTTCCCCGCCTCAGGGTGTGATTTTTAGTATTTTAATGAGCTCTTTGCTCCAGTACCTCTGATTCTGTTTTTTGTTTTCAAGCTTCCTCTACCTAAGACTGTTTGCCCCTTATCATTGCAGATGGGCATTCGACACACAACATTCACTTTTGCTTAGGCTTTGCATAGTAGTTTCTAGGTCAAACCTTACGGGGGGGGGGGGGAGTTGCGCTAGGGGGCCTCCAATCACACTCCCTGGCAAATGCAGAAGTGGATCCGAAGTGCTTCTGGTCCACTTCCATATCTGCTGCTGAGCATACTGGGGAGCCCCCTGCACTCCTGTGGGATGCTCCACGCACCCATTCACGAGCTGCCTGCTACCTAGAGGTATGTAGAAAAAACATTTAGAGCTGTGTCTAAGTCTGAATAGCCAAATCTCTCCAGATCGATTTAGAGGGTTCCGATTCAATTCGGAGAGATTCAAAGGTCCTCTGATTTTGTTTCGGATTCAGAGATTTAGCCACCGAATCAGGCGGAATTTGCACCAAATGAAATTGGGGACTGAAGCTTTGCACAGCCCTAATAAACTCCACTATTTCTTTTTTTTGTTCCTTAATTTTGATGCAATAATTTTAAGAGCTGATTGGACATTCAGTGTAGAGTAAAAGGAATACAGTGCTCTTGGCTCCTCCAGCAGTCAACTTTTTTTTATTTAATCCATCTTTCTTCTCCTGCCAAGATCCTCCTATGGAGGAAAAAAAAAAAACCTCCCAGGAGTGAAAATATCTCTAATATTTATAGATGGTCACAGTGGTCTCTTATGGCATGGCATCCTAATTTATATGCCATCACTAACACAGTATCTAAATGCTACAAAATCATTAATGTATTTATTTTCCCAATACTCCTGTGATGTAGCTAAACACCAGTGTTTCCTTTTCACAGATGATTTGCTCAAGATTATTCAGTTAGACTGTACTCAAGAAAGGACTTAGGAAAGAAGGTAAGTCTTAACCAGATCATTTTTCCTGTTTCTTTGAAAAGAGCTTGGAAATGAATTATAAAATTTTATGAACAGTTTGGGAAGGAGAGAGATGTCATCACAAACAGGTGTTGTGGGTCCATAACATCCCTAGGATAATCTGGATTCAAGCAAGAGGACCTTGAGGCACTGAAATACTCAACTTTTCTTCACTGTAAGATTCTTTTGATTCCTGGCAATGTGCCTTATCAGGACTTATTATAGTTATATAACATAAATTATGGCATTATGAATTTTCTCCTAGGAGAGTTGTTGCTCTCCTAGCTGAAACTGCAAGTGTAAGTTGTTCTGGTTTTTTTTACTCTGGGGGGGAAAAAAAAAATGGCTGCCCTAGGAGAAACAAGCTGGGAACAAGCAGGGTTAAATTACTCCCAGGGGATTTACTCCTGGGAGAACAAGTATTCATATATTCCAAACGTGTATGATTGTGCCTAAAAACTAATTAAACATTTGAGTAGCTTAGCTCATTAGATATCTAGATAGGAATACTTAAGTTCTCATGACCGAAAGGTTCAGTTATAGGTGGAATCAATTTAGCTCTACTTCCTTCTGAGTTGGAGGATCCCCGTGCATTTTAGTGTGTAAGACTTTTTCAGATCTCATAATAAAAGCACAATTACAGCATAATCTGTGTGAATTCTGAAGATGCCAAGCTACTTCTTCTTGCTCTCCTGTAGCTGCTTTTCTACAGCTTTCTGTGAAGTGGGTATATTGCCCCAGAAAAATTGGTTTGACTTCATAAGGCCTTTCAGGATAAAATGTACAAGAAAAATAAAGATGATTGTGCATTTATTCTGGTTAGTTTAGAATTTTCCTATAATTAAAAAATTATACATAAAGAAGATGTAATGAAAGAATTAAACCATTTTGACATTTCATTTATTTAAAGTTTTCTGTATAGTTTAGCTTCCTACAGCTCTTATTTGTTATTAGCTTAAAAGCAATTGAGCAATATGGCAATTAGGCCAATGACATTTATAGCTGGACAAATTAAAATAAATTTGCTGCAGGTTCCTAACCTGCATCCTATTGTCACTTGCTTCCTACTGTTGGACTGATAATTTCTTTTGTAATATCTGTTGGTCCTCACTGAACATTCTTAGGTGCTTCCATTATTTTGGTAGGTGTATTAACTAGCAATTTTTTTATTTTATTTGCCAATGCCTGTATTGGTTCATTCACTACTGAATTATAATGTAGTATAATGAAGAATCTTTATTTTAAAAGTTGCACCACTGCATATGCCTAAATTCTTGTCTACTTTTTTGTCTCCTTTTTCCTTTTATCCTGTTTAATTCAGAAAAAGGTGTATCCTAAGGTGAAGCCTTGAGTTCTAGAAAAGGAAAGGTTATTTTCTACTGGATGCTAACTCATTGGGTCAAATGGTGAGAGAGCTCAAAACCACTGGGATTGTTCAAATTGTTTCTTTTTCAATGAGAGAATTCACCTTTATTCTCTCTTATTCCTTGTTATGTTCCAGTGCAGTTTAAGGTGCCCTTGCAATTTTATTAGCCCAGGAACTAAAACTACTTCAGTACTCCTACACATGAGCCTGGGGAAGGGTGTGTGAGCCTGAAAGCTTGCAGAACATTTTTTTTTTTGTTTTATTTTTCTTATTCATGGATTTGTTTGTTTTTATTCACGTATTTATTTGTCTCACAATTTTTAGTTGGTCTAATAAAAGGTATCATCTCTGAACCAAGAGTTCTAGAGCTTTGCATTTATTTTTGTCTCAGACCAACATGGCTACCAAATAGACCCCTGAAACATGGACGATGATGAATTTTAGCTAATTTTGGATTCAAACTTCATTGCTGAGCAAAAACAAAGATTTCTACACCTCTCTGCCTGTCTGCCATCTGACCCAACCAGGGAAGGAGTCCTGCCTGATCTGCGCAACAAAGAGCAACTCACAAAGACACAGTCATAGATCCAGAGGAACAGACTTCCATCTACAACTTCCTCTGTGCAAAAATGCAGTTTATTTTCTACCTATGGGAACTTTACCATCCCTAATTTTCCCTGAGCCTGAGAGAGAGAGCATGTGTTCCCAAAAGCTTGCATAAAATGATTTTTTTTTTTTTTTTTGTGATTTCTTAGTTGAGTGAATAAAAGGTATAATCTCTGAACTAGGTTCTAAAATGTTGCATTTCTTTAAGGAAAAAACACTTAAATACCAAAAAGTTACTTTCTCCAAGTGGGGCCAATTTAATGAATAATTAGGTTCAAGGATTTTCTTATTCAGATTGCAATCTTATATTGTCCATGGAATTCTATGATTTAGGAGACCTGTTTCAGATTTGCCTCTCAAAGACTCTCATATCAAAAATTGGTATTTTACACAAGTGCTTCATGAAGCTCTCCTTTGTGTACATGTTGCCAGATCTGCCAGTTAAGAACATACTGGACTAATTCAAGAAACTGTTGCAAGACTTGATTCTCAGATGTCATTTCTTGGTTTGTAGAAAGAGATGGATGGAGAATGATGCAAGAGATACAGGCAAAAACAAAAAGTTACCCTAAGAAACCTTTGTTGATAGCTTTTTACCTGTACTACGTATAAAAAAGGCACCCAAGAGCAAGTCTTTTGACAGAAAGCTAATTTAAATGGGGGAGTATCTGTTTTCCCTTTAGACTGCTTTATGAAGCAATGCAGCAAAGAATAGTAATCTTTTTCTGGCATGCTTAATCCTGATATAGGTGAAATGTTGACCACTGGGCACACTGTAATAGGTCTGCTAGTGACCAAGTTTATATTGTGTGCCCAGCATATCTACACATATCTAAGGTGGCAGCATTACATCCTTTTTGGGGTTGATGAATATCTAGAAGAGGGATAGAGTCTACTGTCAATTCTGAATGAGAGCAGGAATCTCTTCTTACAGAATCCATTGTAGAAATGTGGGCTTGAATAACCACATTAGCCTCAATGGAGCATACATAACGTTTCTTATTTGTGTATTAATATTTATTGAAACTTTACTCACTATATTTAATCTGTAGTCCATCCCTTAATTATTGTAGGGAAAATGCAGATACAATTTTAACCAACTGACTGAACTTTCCAGATTGCAGGATCTGGTTCTTATGGGGCACTTTAATTACCATGACTTCTGTTGGATGAGAAACACAGTAGTGCACAGGCAATCCAGCAAGTTTTTGCAGTGTACTTTAGATGGCTCTCCACCATTTGTACCAAGAAGCTCAGGGGAGATCTTCCAACTTGCAGCTTGCAAATGGGGAGAAATTGGATGAGAATGTGAATGTGAAAAGCAGACTTTAACCAACTCAGGGGACCAGTCTGAGATTGATGACAAAATATTTAGCAGATGCACAATTCTAGAAAAACATCTAGTTTCTGACAAGTACACAAGAGGAAGGGGACAGATGGGGAGGAGTACCTGAGATGCAAGTTTGAGAGGCAAAGCAATCTAGGGGAGCTTGGCTGTATTTCAAGGAGACCATTCTATGGTGGAGGAGCAAGCTATCCTGATGCAATGACTGTTCTGACTAGACAGCAATCTCTTCAAAGAGTTGAAGCTCAAAAAGAACTCCTTCAAAAAGTGGAAACTCTGTCATTACTGATGGAAAAGTATAAGAGTATCACCTGGGGCAAGGCATGATTTGAAATGCAACTGTCAAGGGACATAAGGGAATAAAAACCAGATCTACAAGTATGTCAAAAGTAGGACGAAGATGAAATAAACCATAGGTCCTTTTCACAATGCAGGACAAAAACTTGTTACAGATGATGCAGAAAAGGCTGAAAGATTTTAATGCCTTTTTTAACTTTTGTAGTCACAAATATAAGGTCCTCAATGTTCCTGAACAAGGCTCAAGATAAGTCTCCTAATGGGTGAGATGGAATGCACCTGCACCCTAGGGTAGAGAAAGAATTGGCTCAGGTGATTTCAGCACTTTTTGTTGTTCTTTCTGACAACTTGTAGAGGTCATATGAGGTCCCAGATAATTGGAAAAGGGCAAATATTGTGCTCGTCTTTTTAAAAGGAAAAGAAGGAGTATCTGGAGAGTTTCATAGCAGTCAGTCTGACCTCAATACCTGGAATCATCATGGAGAAGATCCTCAAAGAATTTTTGTGGAGCACCTGGAGATGTTCAGGAACAGCCAGCATGGATTCATTAAAAGCAAATCATATCTGACGAACCTCATTTTCTTCTCTGATAAGGTGACAGGGTCTGTGGATGGAGGGAGAACAGTGCATGTGATATATACCTTGATTTCATCAAGGCTTTTGATAGTCATGCATGACATTCTCATTAACAAGCTAAGGAAATGCAGGCTAGATTAAAGTACTGTAAGATGGATACATAGCTGGCTGGATCATCATACTACAGAGTAGTCATCAGTGATTCAATGTCTAGATGGGAGATGGTGTAAAGTGGGATTCTCCCTAGGGCCCTGATCTAGGTCAGGTATTGTCAAACATTTTCATTAATGATTTAGGTGCTGGGATTGAATGCACACTTATCAGATTTGAAGATGGCACTAAATTGGGTAAAGTTTCAGATACTTTGGAAGGTAGGGCTAGAATCCAGATTGACCTGGGCAGACTGGAGATATAGTCTAAAATAAAACCTGATGAAATGCAACAAGAAATGCAAAGTGCTGCATTTGGGACAGAATCATTGCATGCACAGACACATTCTGGGGAATGATTGGTTAGGCTGCAAAACTGCAGAGAAGGGCCTGGGGGTTCCAGTGGATCATAAGCTGAATATGAGCTAAAAGTGTGCTATTATGTAAAAAAAAACAAACAAAAAAAACCAAAATGAAACAAAACAAAAAAAACCTCAGTAGAATACCAGGTTGTAACAGGAGTGTCATGTGCAAATCAAGGGAAATGATTCTGCTACTGGTGAGGTTTCTCACTGAGTACTGTAGCCAGTTCTGGGTTCCACACTTGAAGAAATATGTGGAAAGTTTGGAAAGAATCCAGGGGAGAGAGAGAATTATTTGAGGCCGGAAAAGCATGATTAATGAGTAAGGTGATTTATAGGACAATGTGAAATCCAGGACACAGTTCCCCTTCCTCCCTCCCCTCCTGGGGCACGACTGGTATTCAGACAGCTTAAGAGTCAATTGGGGCTGTGTGAAATTTCACTGAGTGTTTCATTTCGATGCATTCCAAATTTGAAACAGCGAAATGAAACAAGGCAGCGAAACAGCTATGAAACAAAATGAAGGCATTTGAAATGTTTTTTAGTTTTGAAGCAGCTCAGTGATGGGAGGCAGGGGAGAACGAGGGCTGCACTCCAAGTGGTTCTGCTGGGTCGCTCTGACCATGTAGCTTAGCCAAGCGGGGAGCACAGGCCTACCGCTCCCCACCTCCTGCTGCCGGGCTGCTCTCCAATCGGCTCTGCCAGCCCCACGAAGCTCAGCCTGGTGGTGGGAAGTGGAGTGCAGCCCCGGCTCTGCCTATTTCCCGCCATCAGGCTGCACTCTGGCTTCACCGGCCCCATGGAGCTCAGCCTGGTGGCAGGAGGCGGACAGAGCCGGGGCTGCGCTCCACCTTCCACCACTGGGCTGAGATCCATGGAGCCTGGCGCTGGGCATGGGCTGTGCACAGTGCTGGTGCCAGGTGGCACCAGCATCCTTCTGTCATCTGGTGCAGATCCCAGGGCCTGCTCTACCAGTAGGAGTCCAGAACAGCCCTACAGCCCTCCTGGGGGTGCGGGCCCCTGGATCTTCACCTGTATGACAGGAGGCTGCCGCCTGGGGCCAGCAGCAGCATTTGTCTTCCCTGGTCTTGGGTGCGGGCTGCACCCAGCAATGGTCTCAGGTGGTGGCAGCAGCAGTCCCCTGTCATCTGGCACAGATCTGGGGGCCTGCACCCCTTGGAGGAGGTCTGGCACAGCCTGGCAGCCCTCCCGGGCATGTGAGCCCCCAGATCTGCATGCCAGGTGACAGGATGCTACCACTGCTGGCAAATTTTGCTTTCAAAACTTTGAGATGCAGTTTATGAGAAACTTGCATCTTTATGAGAAATTTGCATGTGAATCAGGCAAGAAATGACAATGTTTTAGGCATTTTCATGATTCCCCAACGAGTCAAAACAGCAGAATGGTTTTGACGAAACGGCACAGTGCTTCAAAATGAAATGAAACAATGAAATGAAGCGCTGTCCCTTTGAAATGGTGAAATGATGTCAAAACAAATGATGGTGTTTCACATAGCCCTACTATTTATTAATGGCCCATTGTCCTTTACTTCATAGGTGTTAATCCCATTTCAATCGTCATTAATGGTCATTCCACTAATCAAGCTAACTTATTAGGGCAATTTTACTGTCTGCTAGGGCTTCCTATTTCAAAACTCATGGCCAGCATGCTCATTTAAATTTTCACTGGCCAGCCAGGACTGGTCTCTGTGATCCAGGACTGTCCCAGCCAATCTGGGTCATCATACTTAGGAGGACAGACTGGAAGAACTGGGGTCTCTTTTCAAATCCCACCCCCCCACCCCTTAGTCTTCACATGTTTGAAGAGTGATTATAATCAGGATGGAGATGGACTTTGAGGACATTGCTATTATTTTTGTCTCTTATGGGCACAGAAAAGTGCAGCAGAGGGAATTTTAGTTGGCGATTAGGAAGAACTTTCTGAATATGAGGGTACTTTCTGAATTAGAATAAACTGCCAAATTGTGGACTCTCTAATCTCGGAAATTTTAAAGAGCAGGTTAGACACTTGACTGAGATGGTTTAGTTGGGGCTGATCTTGTCTTGAACTGGAGCCTAAACTAAATGAGCTCATGATATCCTTTTTAAGCCCTGCTTTCCTATGATCCTATTGTTGTTATGGAGTTAGTACAAATGTATCTGTGTTTTCTTTTCCTACAGAATCCAGTAGCCTTTTGCAGCTACATTAGTGTTCAAGAAAGTGAATATACATGAGAAAACACAGTATTCATGCTGAATGAATTGAGTATTATAGTAACAGCATCATCAGTTGTAGTAGCCTTCTTGATCCTGAAAAATATCTAAAGAGTTTAAACTTTGGGCTGAATTCAGAGACAGCAACTTTTAGCGGAGAAATGCTGGTACATCTACAGCTGGCCAAAGAAGGAGGTAGATCTTTGCTGAAAATGTTTACCAACACTTTCCACTGACCTTGTGAATTTTTCAGTCTCTCTGAAACTAAAAAAAAATTTTGGTGTTAATCAGAAAATATACCTACTTAACCATGTTTTCCCTTATGAAAGTTGTGGTTTGGGTGTGCCATGCTCTCATTGTCTTCTATTGGGTATGATTTTGTTGGAACTATATCTCATAGTGTACTGTTTGCTCTCTTGTATAGGAAAGAAACTGTTATAGGAGTCATGGAAAAAGAGATGTACCTACAGTAAGAGAGCTCAGCCCTGGAGAAGAATTGGATTGGAGAATCTGTGAGCTCTGCTGTCCAAAAATCATATTGATGCCATTTTGAATTAAATATTTAAATTTTTGTTTGAAAACACAGATCTTAAGCATTCATTTTTTCTCAAGGAATATCCATTTTTTTTCTCATTGGAAGCCCACAATCTTTCCAAAAATCACAGTGCCACTGACAATTTAAGACTGCCATTAATTAATTTTTCACATTCAAAACTAGACATTTTTTTGGTTATATTTGTGTTACAAGTTTTGATCAGACCTGTGTGTCCAAATATGGCCCAAATACACAGGGATGTTTCACATATTAATGAAGCAGATACCATTGGATTAGAATTTGACAACTTTTAATGTGAAAGGAAGTAAGTAGTATGTTTGCACATTAAAAATATGGAGGGGAATCTTAATAGCCAGAATATAATTATTCAAGTTGGAACTTAGGCAGTACATGCAGAGATGGTATGCCTATTAGGCATGATTAGGACCAGAATTTTACTTATTATGGTAATTACTTTGTCTTTCTGGTGTTCACGAGAATATAAAATCATGTGTGAAATATTTTAAGAATATTATTTTTTAAAAGAAAAGTGTATTTTTACAGTGGTTAAGAAATACTCCATATTCAGGATAACGTAAAGATGGATTTCAATAATATTGTTTGCAAATAAGTATTAGCCATGTAATAGAATTAAAGCATTAAATAAGGTTCATAAAGAAGAATGAAAATGAAAAATAAGGCTATCCTAATTACCTTTGTCTGAACTGCAACATTAAATTTATAGCAATCAGTTATTCTTTCACTTTTTCATTGTTTGATGAAAAATCCTGAAGGAAAATACTATGGAGTCTTTAATAATTTTTAATTTCAGAATGCTAATGAGGCGTCTATCTGTTTCTTAGAGCTACTTGGTAGAGTTGTAAATTAAAAATGGCAGACATTAGAATCATGAGAGCAATCATTCATTATAATCCTCTTCTAATGAATCCTTTCTAAAAAGGAAAATAAAAATACTTACAAAACTGATATTAACATCAGTTTTAGTGGACCATACCAGGCTAATTGGAAAAAAAAGATCCATTACAGTCTTTTAAGTTAGTTGAAATACTCAACTAGTATATCAGCATAGCACAGTTGATGTCAATAGAGCTATACTAGTCTACCTGAGATAAGGATCATTGGTCCATAGTTATTGATTATGTATTATGGTAACTGTTACCAGGCTCTCTTGTCAGTTACTCGTCCTGCCTGACAAACTTTCCTGCCATGCCTTGATGGGAGATGATAGAAATGAAACACGAGTGAAACAAGTTCTTGGTGATCTATCTTTTAATCAGTAACAAGGTGATGTTGCCAATTACTTCCATATTTACAGATACGTTGAATAACATGCCCTGCGTGTTTTACCCCTTGGTCCAGTCAGTTGGTACATCAGTCAACCTACATCCGTGCTTTTGAGTTGTCTCCCTCTTTCTTTAGTTTCAGGTTGCACCTCCATGTTATCCCACTCTGAGGAAGAAGCTACAGACTGTTCAGGTAAGGAACAGCATAAATGCCTACCCCTCTCGCAGTCTATTCTCATAGTGTATCCTTCTCTCCCTTATCCAGCATCTTTCTGTCAAAGACTTTAACTTCACTTGCAGTCACTCTCTCAATCCACTGCTTGTCCCCTGCCAGGGGATGAACTCTTGGGCGGATTGTCCTTTTATCTGCCAGTTAGCTATTTTGTTGGCAATTGGCTTTGGACCTGCTGCTGGTATGTCTTGTTTTGTTCCTCCCTCTCTGTCCCTTGTGGGCTTCTCAGGTGTTCTGAATCTTAGTGCTGCTCCCCTAGTAACAGGGTTGACTGCTTCTCTGTTACAGTAATCCTGAGAAGTAGCATGTGTGAATCATGACCAGAGCAGAAGAGATTAGGTCCAGATCCTTAAGAGTATCTTTGAGGATCCTGATGGTAGTGTTGTTTTGGTTTTTTTTATGTATCAACTCTTATCCTGCCTTATAGTGTTATGGTCTAATCCTATACATTTTTACAACCAAATTTATGCATTTAATGCTAAAAATAATCCCATAGTCAAGGTCATAATAAATTACACTTTAAACCTCCTCACTTTTTTCTTTCCTTGAATTGCCCATCTTCATGACATTTGGGACAAAGGATGTTCGTTTATTAATACATCAATATTGCAACATCTAGAGAGGCAAATTTAGAGGGCTTCAAAACCTTAACCCAAACTACTGTGTGCATATTTCTTGATTGGAAAAATGCTAAGGAACACCATCCTGACAGAAATGTGCCCTGGATGAGGCATTAGTCAGTCAGTAACAGCTTTACTCTGTTGCTCTTTGGCAAAAGGTATAACCACTGAGGCACCGAATGTGTGAACTCGGTCTGACCTTCAGACTCTGTCTCAGTGGTCTAAAGGGAACATGGTAGGTCTAGGGCAACCTCCCCTCTTTTATACTCTTGCCTAGGCATACACACTGAAGGTCTTGGTGTGATCTATACTTGCCAAAATGATGACACAACTCACATTCTGGTATATTCATACTCTGATCCCTAGGTTTGATTTGGGGTCAGACTTATGGAAAATGAAGTGGTTAGACTCAGAATTGATATTGCAACATTATCAGAAACTTGGTTCTCAGATACAGGTTCCATCCAAGAGAATGATTATACCATATTCTGGCATTGGAAATCAGCAGGTGAAAGGAGAGAGCAGGGAGTACGCTTTGTTGTTAGAAGTTTACTATCTTTTTGTGAAAGCCTCATTGTTTATCCACTTGACTCAGAATGCACACACACAATGGCTTCATCACATTGTTTAGTGTCTATGGACCTACCCTTCAAGCTAGCAACGAAGACGAGAACATTTTCTACCAAGAACAAAAAGAGATTGAGAACTCACAGAAAAGACGCTATTATAATAATTGGTGACTTCAATGTAAGAGTTGGATGTACTTTTAAGAACTGCCTGGTATTCTGGGCAAACAAGGAATTGGTAATATGAATGAAAATGGTCAGTGAGTGTTATATTTTGACTTGTACACAATTCTATGTGCTACCAACACCTACTTTGATGGGGAAATTACAAGAAGGACATTGTGGAAACATCCAAGAGCAGGGCACTGGCACTGATTAGATCTAGTAACTCCCTGAGTGAAATCTTGCATCCAAGTTCTTATCACAGTGCTGACTGTGACACTGACCATGACTTTGATTCTGACTTTGCAGCAGACTATGTCAAAAGGGTCCACTATAGCAAAAGTACCAGTTGCCATCAGAATAAACATCAGTCAAACTAAAGACATAAAAATGCAGGCAATTCAATGAAGAAGTTGTGAAAGCAAGTTTGACTAACAACTCAGCCATAAAGGCTTGAAAAAGCTTAAAAACTAATTTGTACAATACAGCTATAGTAGCCTTTGACAAAAAATGCAAGAAAAATGCAGACTGGTTGGAGAAGCACTCTGAAACCATTCTAAGTATGAGTCTGAATTGGTTGAAAACAAAGGGACAGCACTAGCTAACTATAAGAAATATCCCAACACTATAAGCCTAGAAAATCTGAACAAACTTTGAAGAAAAATGCAAAAAGAAGCTAAGTGGTTTGCCCACGTTTTTTGGCTGAAACTCTGTGATGATATTCAGAAAACAGTGGACACAGGGGATAGCCATGGAACGTACAAAGGCATCAAACAATTGGTCTAATCAAGAAGAAAACAGCTTTGCTGAAAGACTTAAATGGAAATGCCATTACTGATAAATAAAAACAACTTGAGTGTTGGATTGAACACTATAGAATTATATCCTCCAGTGAGACTGAAGTCAAGCATGAAGAGCTCGATGGATTATCACAGTTTGAAGTTACGATGGATTTAGACAATGAGCCTACATTAGGGCTAGGAACCGAAGTTACACACAAACTGGTGATCAGAAACTGGTTTAAACCTGTAACAGAACATAAATTCAGCATACATAACCCAGTTTCATAATGGCCAAAACTAGTTTAAGATAAACCTGGTTGAATGTAGTATCAGACTTAACTGACTGAGGTCAAACTGGTTTATGGACCTTCTGTTCCAGACCCCTTCCTGGTTTAAGTTAAATCACAGTCCCCCAGCATCCCAGCATGCTTTTCAGCCCTGAGCTGGGCTGTCTGCTCCAGAGAGCAGGGCTAGCCTCACCCCTCTCCTCCTTTAGCTGGAGCACTATCACTGCTCTGGCTGCCTCAGAAGGGGGTGGGAGACTGCAGCCAGAGTCTGCCCGGCAGAGAGACAGCAGCATATGACAGGCTTCCCCCTGCTCCCACCCCTCACTGCTTCCTGCTGAAGCAGGGATTCCCCCCTCCCTCTCCCATGGGCATGGACCTAAGCCTTGAGATGCAGTTTTTGTTTTTTGTAGTCAACAAGAAGTGGTTGATGGGCTGATAAGCTTTGTGTTATGATAAGCTCCTTGTCTTGCTTCAAAGCCATCCGAGTGCAGGCATCTCCTACCCTGAAACCCTTATATCAAATGAAGTTTCACTATACAGCAATTAATGCCTGTGATTGCTTCTATGCATAAGTTACTTAGCTTAGTTAGAATGCAGCTTCTGGGTCCCCCAATCCATCAGTGTTCAACAGGGGACAGAGAGAGGTGTGAGAAATTACTTAGTTTGCAATAAATGAGACCTGTCAGTGCTGTCAATTTGAGATTTAGGCAAGTATGAAGCACTAACTGGCAGGATCATAAGGTGGCAGCAGATCTACCTGGAACAAACAAGTTCACACTGTCACACTGCTCTCAACTCTTTTTGGGAAGTGGCTGTGCACATCCCAAAGAACAAGATAGCAGAGACACTTCTGAGAGGCTCTGGTGCCACTCACTTTCTGTCCACAGCTGCAGATGGTATGAAGAAGCAGGGAGAGGGAGATTGAAATGCTCATCCAGTATCATCAACAAATGCATGCACTCCACACAAGCAGCTCTTCCTCCCCCCTCACTTTGCCTCAGAGTGCTAGCCAGGGGCTGGGGTCTGAGAACACTTCCCACCCCTTGAGCTGGGGGGAGGGAGTGGAAGACTAACAAGGGCTGTATCCCCCTCCCCCTCCAGGCACACCCTGGCTGGGGACTGTGCAGGCCAGGGTGGAGTTTTAAACCTCTCTCTAATCATAGGAGCTTGCTGAGGCCTGGCCATGCCCCCCATCTCAGCACTGTATAAGGGAAGGGAGAGCTCTCTCTAGTGCCTCCTCAACTTCTAGCCTGAGCCACTGAAGGCATGTACCTGCATTTCCTGAATCAAGTGAATGTCTATCCACTTGCAAATTGGTTCAGTCTATGCAGGTTAGACTAAACTGTAAAGACTGAATCAGTTCAGGCTTGAGCTTTTTGAGTGTTTGTACTTAGCCCAAAAGATTTGCAGAAAGCCATTAAATCAGTTCCTGGGAACCAGGCAGCTGGCAACGACTGCTTGCTTGCTGAAATCTACAAATGTGCCAACACTCTATTACTTCAAAGCTTCATGAAGTTATACTGATCTGTTGAAGTGGTACCACAAGATATTCAAAGATGCTTGGATTTTAAAATTATAAAAAACCAAAAGGGATAGAAATGACTATTCCAGTGATGTTCAGATACCTCTATAGTTGTCAAAGTGGTCACTTGCATTATGCTCCCTGGGCTGCAATCTTTAGGTGAAAGTACCTATCCTCAAAGTCAATGAAGTTTTCGCTTGGACACTCCACCATTCATCTATTTTCAGTCAAGCAATTGCAAGAGAAGGGTAAAGAAAAATGAATGCTGATGTGCGTAGCCTTCATCAATATGACAAAGGCCTTCAATACAATCACTAGATGGGGCTTTTTTACTGTTCTGAAGAAACTGGGTTGTCCTCCCAGACTATTGAACTTCATTTGCGTATTACATCAATGTACGAAGGCAACTGTAGTGTATGAAAAGAAAGAATCAAATACCTTTGATATCCACAACAGGGTGAAACAGGATGCATCTTAGCCCCTGTGCTCTTTAACATTTACTTTTCATTCCTGCTTCTTCATGCCTTCAAGGACAGCAATGATGGCATTTATCTTTGAACCAGACTAGACGGAGACTGTTCAGCACTGCAAAGTTTAGAGTGAAAACCAAAGTGAAAGAACTGGTTTTGAGAAATTTTTTGTTTGTGGATGATGTGGCCTTGGTGGGGAGGAAGATGGTCTGTCCTGTCTCTCCTGGTGCCTTCCTTCGGTTGTCCCAGTTGTCCTTCCCATCTGGGGCTCCGCCTCCCCTACACCTTGCATAACGCCAACCAAAGATAATGTTTCCTGGACCACCAGAGTTGGTATCGCGTGTGCTTTGGTGCTTTCGTTCTTTAAACTTATGATGGTGGGATAAGGATGTTGTTTGGCCCGAGTGTTCCCTACCACCCTTTGCCTTGTTTATGTATCTTCCTGATCCCAGGTTGCCTTGTTCCCTGGTGTCTTGCTTTATAAAGTATATATTTAGGCTTTATACTTGGTTTGGGCTTTATACTTGCTCTGTGGGTCAGTTGTCCATCGATCCTTGCCCTGCTTGGTCCTGTTGGGATCCAGACTGTGCTGTGGATGTCCGATATCTATGGAGTCTCTACAGGTAAGTCCTTGAGCCTTCTTTGGTCCTCAGTATTTGAGAGAGCCCCTTCCTGGGGCAGCCACGAGGTCCTTGTGCTGGGACTGGGCTCTGGATCTGGATTTGGCCCGTCCGGGCTGGTCGGGGACCTCACTTCCAGTTCCCCCTGCTGGTCTCCTGCCTGGCTTTTTATCCCAGCTTCAGGAGCCCAGACGGCCTATTGGCCCTGGCACGCTGCCATAAAGTGTGCCCATGCTGAAGTGGGAGCTGATCCCGGCTCCTTCTGGCTCAGGTGTTTTCTCCCCTTTTTTTTATTTACTGTGGCATCTCTGCCTGCCGCGGTTTCACTTTCGCTGTACTCCGGTTCTAGCGTAGTGTCCTGCTGGCTCCACTCTTCACCTGGCTGAGGTAAGTCTTTCACAATGTCATTGACAGCTTTTGCTACTTGGGTTCAATGATTCATAGATTGTAGTGTCAGAAGGGACCACAATGGATCATTGTGTCTGACCCCCTGCCCCTGGCAGGAAAGAGGACCAAGGTCAGATGATCCCAGCCAGGTGACTAACTAGTCTCCTTTTGAAGACCTCCAAGCTAGGTGATAGTACCACCTCTCTTGGAAGCCCATTCCAGATCCTGGCCATCCTTACTGTGAAAAATGTCTTCCTAATATCTAACCTAAATGCACTTTCAACTAGTTTACACCTGTTATTCCTAGTCATTCCCTGGGGCACCCTAGTAAACAGCACTTCCCCTATTCCCCATTGACCTCCCCTAATACGTTTATAGGCAGCCGCAAGATCTCCCCTCAGCCGTCTCTTGTGAAGGCTGAAGAGATTCAGCTCTCCCAACCTCCCCCTGTAGGGTCTATCATGAAGGCCACTAATCATGTGAGTGGCCCTCCTCTGGACCCTCTCGAGATTCCCTGCATCCCTGTTGAAGTGTGGTGCCCAAAACCTGACACAGTACTCCAACTGCGGCCTGACCAGTGCCGCATAGAGGGGGAGCATCACCTCCTTTGTTCTATTAGTCATGCACCTGCTAATGCATGACAAGATGTGATTGGCCTTGTTGATGGCCTCCTTACACTGCCGGCTCATGTTCATCTTGGAGTCATAATTGACTCCAAGATCCCTCTCTGCCTCCAAGCTGCCGAGAAGGACATTCCCCAACCTATAGGTGTGCTGGGTCTTCCTCCTTCCCAGGTGGAGTACCTTACATTTATCTTTATTAAATTGCATCCTATTTCTCTCTGCCCATTGATCCAACCTGTCCAGGTCAGCCTGAATCTGCTCCCTGCCCTCCGGTGTACTAACTTTGCCCTGTAACTTGGTATCATCAGCGAACTTGGAGAGGGTGCTCACCATGCCCTCGTCCAAATCGCTGATGAAGATATTGAATAATATCAGTCTGAGGACCGAACCCTGTGGGACCCCACGGCCTACCTCCCTCCAGGCTGAGAAGGAACCATCCACCACCACTCTCTGGGTGCAGTCCCTAAGCCAGTTGGCCACCCACCTGACCATGTAGGCATCCACTCCGCAGTCTGCTAGCTTCCCAATGAGGATAGGTGCGAAACTGTGTCAAAGACCTTCCTAAAGTCCAGGAAGATGACATCAGCATTGGCTCCCACGTCCAGGCAATATGTGACCTGGTCATAGAAGGCTACAAGGGTTGTCAGGCAGGACCTACCTGTGACAAACTTGTGCTGGTTTCCCCTCAGCATCGTTTCCCCTGCTGGGCCTGCACAAATGTGTTCTTTGATTATTTTCTCTAGCATTTTCCCAGGAATAGAGGTAAGACTGACTGGTCTAAAGTTACCCTGCTCATCCCTTCTCCCTTTCTTGAAAATGGGCACCACATTGGCCCTTCTCCAGTCCTCAGGGCCCTGGCTGGAGCACCATGAGTGCTCAAACAGCTGTGCCAGTGGCTGAGCTATGACACTGGCCAATTCTTTCAGCTGCCATGGATGGAGGTCATCCAGGCCTACTGACTCGTACCCATCCAGCTCCTCCAGGAGCTCCTTAATTCTTTCAGAACTAACCGTAGGTGGACTGGTGCCATGTGGACATCTGTCAATGATTGAGGTGGGGGAATTGGCTTGGTCGGTACATAGTAATACTGAAGCAAAGAACTGATTGAAGAGCTCTGCTTTTTTCTCCGTGTTAACCACCAACTGTCCTTATTTGTCCTGCAGGGGGCATTATGTTGCTCTGAGCTTTCCTTTTGCCCACTATATATCTGAAGAAGGACTTTTTATTGTCCTTGATTGTTGAAGCCAGTCTGAGCTCAAGCCCCGCCTTGGCCTGTCTAACTGATTCCCTGCCATAGCGTGCCAGGGAGAGAGATTCCTCCTTGGTGGCTGCTCCCTGCTTCCATTGCCTATACATCTTTCTTTGCCCCCAGATTCTCCTGGAGTTCCCTGTTCAGCCAAGGGGGCTTTTTTGCTCCCTTACCTCCCTTCCTACATAATGGGATAGACTCCTTTTGAGCCCTGAGGATCACTCCCTTGAGATGCCTCCAACCCTCCTGGACCCCCATATGTTCTATGTTCTTGAGTTGCATCCCCTCACTGAAGGTCAAGATCAGCAGGAATCTTGACCTTCAGTCTGAACTGATGAACAGAATCAAAACAGCAGCCAAGAAAATTTGGCTATTACAGAAACATGGATAGAATAACAACAAACTATCAGCTAAGGTGAATATATGAATCTCTGAGACTTGTGTGCTTTATAGTTCAGAAACACGGACTACATATGCTAGGCATATCAAGAGAATGAACAGTTTCCATATAAGGTATGGAAGATCCTGAAAATAAAGTAGGGAGACACAATACCAGACAGAGCTACTGGAATGTTCATGACTGACACATTTAGAAACCACTGTCAAGAAGAAAAGTTTGTGGTGGACTGGCTATGTCAGGAGAATGGGAAAAGACCAAAGACCATATCCCTAGAGTATTTTGTATAGTGAGATTAGAGATGGGTCTAGAAAGTAGGGTCACCCTCTATGGCTGCATCACAATCTGTGGGGAAAATTGTATTAAATTGTTCAACATCAACATGGAAGGCTGAGAGAAGCATGCAGAATCCTGTCTGATTTTAGAGGGAACATCTGGCACTGGGTGCAGCTCAACATGAAATGGCTTTGATCCAGAGGATGGAAGCAAAGTGAGAAGAAGGCAATGTGCTATAAATTTGGACTCCAATTTAGACAACATACGGATCTGTCAAACTTGTGATAAGCTGTGTCACTCTCAAATTGGGTTTGTCAGCCATGAACAGATTCATCAGGCATCTGACTTAGATCTCTTATGTGTACACCATGATCCAAAGGACTGAGGGTTGCCTGCTATAATATTAGCTATTATGTTGGTTTTTCAGACACAGTTCATCAAATATTTTTATTTCATAGTTTTATAGTTGGTAGGGTCGGAAGGGACCTGAGCAGATCATCAAGTCTGACCCCCTGCCATGGCAGGAAAAAGTACTGGGGTCAAACAACCCCAGCAAGGTGTTCCTCTAGCCTCCTCTTAAAGACCCCCAGGGTAGGAGCCAGCACCACTTCTCTTGGAAGTTGGTTCCAGATCCTAGTTGCCCTGACAGTGAAGTAGCGCCTCCTGATATCTAGTCTGAATCTACCCTCTGCCAGCTTGTAGCCATTATTTCTAGTCACTCCTGGTAGTTCTCGGGGGAACAGGGACTCCCCCAATGACTGCTGGTCCCCTCTGACTAGTTTATAAAAAGCCACTAGATCCCACCTCAGCCTTCTCTTGTGGAGGCTGAACAGGTTCAGGTCCCTTAGCCTTTCCTTGTAGGGCCTGCCCTGCTGACTCCTGATCATGTTAGTGGCCCTCCTCTAGACCCTTTCCATGTTGTTCACATCCCTCCTGAAGTGAGGCACCCAGAACTGGATGCAGTACTCCAACTGTGGCCTGACCAGTGTCACATAGAGGGGGAGGATCACCTCCTTGGACCTGCCTGAGCTGCATCTGTGGATGCATGACAAGGTATGGTTGGCCTTCCTGACCACGTCCCCACACTGTCAGCCCATGTTCAATTTGGCATCAATAACTCCAAGATCCTTTTCTACCTCTGTGCTGATGAGAAGGGAGTTCCTTAGCCTGTAGGTATGCTGCTGGTTCTTCCTCCACAGGTGTAGTACTCTGCACTTGTCAGTGTTGAAACCCATCCTGTTCTCATCCGCCCACCCCTGTAACCTGTCTAGGTCCAATTGCAGCCTATTCCTCCCTTCTAGCATGCCCACATCCCCCCACATCTTAGTGTCATCAGCAAATTTGAACAGGGTACTTTTTACCCCCTCGTCCAAGTCACTGATGAAGATGTTGAACAGTGCAGGCCCCAGGACCGAGCCCTGGGGGACCCCACTGCCCACATCCCTCCAGGTTGAATAAGGCCCGTCCACCACCACTCTCTGGGTGCAGTCAAATAAAGTACATGAAAGGGTATGGAGCTAATTGTAAACAACACTTGTATATAATTAAAAATAAAATTTAAAAACTTTATCTAATTCCAGATGTTGCTAGAGCAACACAGACTTCTAGGGAAAAATATGGTTGCTTAAATCAGAGTTCACACCTGTTGATGTAATTGCATCTATTTTTTTCTGGGGTTGTTTTTTCCCCCCTGTTAAGCTGAGAATGTGTGCAGATGTGAAAGTTTGGTTATCTCTGATGATGATTATGTGAATGTTTCTCTATGACAAAATTGAATAACAAGCGGAGTTTGAGTGATGAGGGTATATGGGGAATGAAGGGCAACCTTATGGCAGAATCTATTTTCCCATGCTTCATTGTAGTCATTTGCAATATGTGGTTGTATTTCATTCCATATCAATTTGAAAGCAGTCTGTACCATATTTGTCTCGTCTTCTACTTGGGTAGTTTTGTTGGAATGCTTGGATATTTTTCCTTGATTTATTTTTCTGGAAGTGACTCAAAAGTGATTTGATGACATTAACCAGACAAATTGAAGTCTATTTTGTATTCTTTTCTCTTTGGGGTTTATCCAAAGCCTGTTGAAGTCGATAGGAAAAACCCTCATTGACTTTAGAGTGCTTTGGGTCAGGTCCTCTATGTAAACTACTGTACTGTCAGATAATTGGACATTATAAATGGGTGTGGTACAAAAATTGTACAGTGGAATATAAACAGTTTTTTGTTCAAAAGGTTTAAATAATAATTTCCATTACTGTTTCTAAATATTTTACAATGAAAATATTCAATGCAGCTTAGATGTGTTTTATGCTGTGGTGAAACTAAATGAGTCAAGTGTTTGTGAAAATTATTTGATGCAGGAAATACTTTTAAATGCTGTTGCCTATCTAAAAGGTTGAAAACCAATAAATATAGGGAACAAATTAAAATCCATTTCCTCAGTCATGAAGGGTGCCACCCAATACTGCAGTGATCACTGTAGCAGATTTATCACTGTGCAACCAATTTATCTTAATGCTGGTGCAGGCCATATGTCAGACAGGAGGCAATCTGTAACTCTTGGTTACAAAAAATATATGTTTTTACTTCATCAGCAATATTAAACCAAAATTACTTTAAAAGAGAACATAAAAATGGTAGCATTTTAGGCAAATGGGTAACTCCCTGTTTTGTGGCTGGTCAAACCTTATTTGGCCAAAATGAAATTGATTTCTCTTAATATTGAAATTTACTTTTTATTTAAAATTTTATTTAAATTTTAAAAAGTTAAAGAAATCAAACTAGGTACTTCTGAGATTTTGGATATTGTAAATAATTTTCCGTATGGTGCTCATTCACACTATTTCAGTGTCGCCACATCTGTATCTTTCACCGAAAAAAGTTGCATTGAAAATCCATCTTTGCAAATAGAGCTGGTTAGGACACTGCCATGAGTTGGGGCAGCATTTGGTGTTGCCATAATTCATGCCCCTGTTACAATAGCTCTTTCAGGCCCTTCTGGGCATTTACAGTACCCAGAGTGTATCAGTTCACAGGTCCTTTTTTAATGCATCAGTAACCTTCTGTAATCTACTCCTCTAGATCCCTGGTTATCCTAGAATTCCCTCCGCAACAGAAATTGTTGGTTGGTTAGTTCATAGTGAGCAGACACAGGGTTTGCTCTTGGCTGAGCTCCTGCTGGTGGAGGTATTGACATAATCAACAAACCAGGTGCAAAATAGGGCTGCAGTGCATGTTGGGCAGAACATATAATGAATGTAGGCAAAAGCTAGACCAAACATGTAGGGAATCCACTATAGTGTAAACAGTGTAATGTATTGTAATAGTGGACATTTCCCACAATACCTTGGACAAATTATTCAAGGAAGCATATTTTTTTTTGGGGGGGGGGGATGGGAAGGAGATGATTTCTGCAGATTTAAGCCTGAAAGAAGCTAATAATTCATTAAATGGTTCCTGAAACATATTAAAAAGGTACTTTAATGCTACAACATTAGTGTGGTGGCAGGAATAAAACAAACATAAATATATGTGAAGGCAGCTGACCTCAAAGTAGAAATTAAAAGCAGAATTTGAGGTTGTGGGCATAAGTAGATAAAGCATGCCTCCACCAGTCAGCTAACAAGCAAGTGGTCCCTGAATGTTATAGTTGGATCAACATCAGCATATTTTAAAACTAAAGACAAAGGAAAATGAACCCACATATGTTGTCCTGAATTTACTAGTAAACCCAAAAGCTAGTTTTGGGAAGGGATCACCCATTCACCTGTAACAGTTTTTGGGGTTTTTTTTGCGAAAGGAAAGAGCAAAGCACCCACTGTGAATCCAGGTACTCATTCTTACTGCCCCCCAAGTCAGGCTCATTATCTATGATGTAAATTACAGGGGCAGATGTATAATCTGGGAACTGCTCCAGATTCATCTTTTAAACAATTAGTGCAATCAGTGGCGAGCACCTAAGACTGTTCTTCTCTCTGTATCAAAGCCACGAGTAGCAATGAAGATCTGCTTTGAGTCATGCTGTTTGGTAGACAAGTCAGGTAGGGAAATGTTTGCTGCAGTTGGCCATAGACAACATATTTAGTTCAATTTACATGTAGCTCAGTTTATTGAAGACTGGTTTGCTAATGTCTAAGAAAACATTCTTGCATATTCTCATTTTATATTACATTAGTACCATTTCATACTAATCAGTTTTTCTAGGATTGTCTTGCTCAATTCTGAAAGTTAAGCCCTGAATTGCCCTTTAAAAAAAAAACAAAACTATTGTGCATTTAATGAGTTTTCCATTACTAATCTTTTTTTTTTAAGGTAGTTGGTACCTAAATTCCATCATCTGAGGACTTTTTAGGGTTACAGACCTCAGATACTTTTAACCCCCAGTAAAGAAAGATTTGAAAAAGCAGATTATATTTAAGACCCAGGAAATCCCTTTGCATTATTTTTCTAGGCCTGGTTAGCTATTGGTTTAAACTCCAGGGCTTATTAATTTCATCTCATCTTCAAGACATTTGTTTAAGCCCTAGTGTTTACCAGGGTTATTTTCACAGCCCCGCAATTAAGTTCAGCGAGAGTATATCCACCTTCCAGCAAACAAAATAGTCAGGCAGGACTCTGAGGTGGGAATTCATAGCCAAGAACATCCAAGTGACCCAGGATAAAAGTTCTCCATTAGAAGTTGCTCCATTTGACATTCAAGAGATACCCATGTAAATCTGAAGTAGTTCAGAAAGGAATGAGGCTCATAGTATATATTCTATATGTGCATACTGTATGGATTATATTCAACAGCATATAGAATGGAAATAGCCATCTAGGTTTAAATATAGACACTTTTGGGGGTTGGGGGAAGGTTAGATCAGGTTCAAAATGGCTATATGATCTAACTTAGCTTGCTCCTGGTGTGGACCTTACACTCAGACCCCTTAGTGATCAGAAATCATTCTAAACCCTAAATGTTTGGGAGTTACATGTATATAGACTTGTCTAAAATGGCTTAACCTGGTCTAAGATAAATGGATTGATGTACATTCAAACTTTAATTGATTTAAGTTAGAGTGGGGCATAGATTTCTGTACAGTTACGTGCACAACCCCTGGGCTGGGAAAGCCCAGCCACTGGTCCCAATCCTGAGGCTACACTATTTTCCTGTCCCTGCCCCCCTGGCACTGAGCTATTTTTTAGCCACCCAACCCTTTCCCCCCCCCCCCACTGCAGACTAGTGAGCTGCCCCCCCTTGCCCCCATGATGCCCCAGGTGCTGCTGGTTTTATTGTCCTTTGCTTCTGCCAAGAGCTGAGCAAGTAAATCCCAGTAAGGGGAGGGGTGGGAGAGAGAGGGTTGTAGGTTTTCTGGGTGGGGGAGCTAAAAAATAGTGCCAGGGCTCCCCAGAAAACCTACAGTCCCATTCCTCCTGCTTCTCCCCCCACTGGGACTTAGTTGCTCAGCCCTTGACAGAAGCAAATGCTGACAAAACTAGCAGCACCTGGAGCAGCATGGGGCAGGGTCTTTCTGGTATGTGGTGGAGGGAAGAAGTTTGGGTGGCTAAAACTAGCCCCTCTGATCCCACTAAACCTTCCTGGAATCCCGCATCTCCCATAGACCTTCCCCTCCATCCCTCCTATGGACTCCCAGTTCCTTTCCTAATGCTCACACAGATTGTGCCTGTCCCCCACCCCATACCCTGTGGATTGCACCTGCCCCCCCACTCTTGCGGATCATGCCTACCCCCCACCTCTTTGTAGATCACACCTGGCCCCCTTCACTCCTGCAGATTTGAACCTGCCCTCCACCCACATATACATCATACCTGCTCCCCATCCTCTCTTAGACTCCCCACCCCCTATAAGCCCCCACTGTCCTGACTTCCCTTAGATCAGATTTGCCATTTGTAACATGATCTAACCTCCTAGTAATATCCCTGAATGTCTCTGCTTAGCCCAGAGCAGTGGTTCTCAACCTTTTTGGACTTGAGGCACCCTTGATTGGACTCGAGGCAGCCTTCCTTAGTTTTTGTGAATTTAGTAGCATCCAATTTCAAAACCTAATTTAGATTACAATGCCTGCTTCCTTTGTAGAAGGGCTGGCACTGGGAATGGTGGGTCATTGAGGAAGGGGCACACTTAGCCCTAAGCTTATCTGCATAATTTAGCTGCTTATTTTTCAACACCTCACTTATTTCCCCCATACCTCACAGCACCTTTCACAAGATCCAGTGGCAACCCCAGGTGCCCTGGCACCCTGGCTGAGAAGCACTGAACTAGAAGATGTATTTTTGTTTTCATGGGTTTATCCAATCTGTATATCCAATGTATAAAACTAAAACTCACAAAAATAGCAGTATATGATTGATGTTTAAGTTGAACCTGGGATTTTACACTCTTAAACTGAAATTGATCCTCACTGCCTGATGCCAATAAAGTTATTTAAACTGACATGGAAATTCTTCTTGAACTTTATTGTTTGAGTTTCACATAAGATACCTTCACTGCTTGTCCGGGTGGGGGGGAGGGGGGTAATCCCCACTGCCCCACACTGCATGGGGGGCTCTGCACAAGCCCCCCAGCCCTCCCTCATGGCTGCCCTGCCTGCCTCAGCTGCAGGAGCCAGTGAGTCCATGGGGGGGGCATTTTTTTTCTTAAAGGGCCAGAACTGGGGTGGGTGGGGTGGCTGGGGGAGTGGTGGGGTGTTGGGGAGGGCTTGTGGCAGAGCCCTCACATGGTGTGGAGCAGTGGGGGGGAGCAGCAATCATTTCCCACCCCCACTGGGCAGCACCTGGTGAGTGGGGGCTTTTTTTTTTTTAAAGGGCCAGGAGCTGGGGTGGGTGGGTGGGTGGGGCAGCCATGGGGGGGGGCTGGGGAAGTGGGGGGGTTGGAGGGGCTGGGGGAGTAGGTAAGGGATGGGGTCTGGTGGGGGTCCCCCCCAATGGTCTCCTTCCCCCTCCTCCAGCCTCCCCTCCCCCACGCCCTATTTACTAGCTCCAGGTCCGGCTCCAGTTCCCTGCTTCAGCGGGTGGGGACTGCCTGAATCACTGAAGATCTCCAAATCTTTTCCTAATCAATTCAGGAAGCTTTGAATTGATTCAGAACTTTTTATTGGTCCCCTGATTTGATTCGGATTTGGAGATTCAGCCACCAAATTGGGCTGAATCTCCTCCCAATTGAATCAGCATCTGAAGCTTAGCACTTACTAGCATATTTTTTTTTTTTTCCAGGAAGAAAATGGGGTTTCATTTAGCTCTTTCAATCACTGATGCTAGTAAGAAAACAACAAGGGACTACACAATAGGAGACCAGACCCATTTTATTCTACAGGGGATCCCTTCCAAGTTTGTTTGCTTCTTTCTGGTAACACAACACCCAGAACTAAGAACCATATTCTGGGTAAAGCCTCACCTGTATGTAGTTACATATGCAGTGGCTTAGATCTCATAATAAAACTTGAAGGTTCTCAGAAATATTAAAATAGTAATCCCTACTGATTTTTCCATCAGCGTTACATACAGCTGTTGATTACTTTAATACACTACTGTGATTTCAGATAATGTTAGTGCTTCAGTGGGGTGTTTGTCAAATGTATAAAAGCTTTATGGCATCTCAAGGGTACAGTTAATAACATTATCAGATAATTACAGTGTTGAAAACAGGATGTAATATGTGCTCTCTGCCATGGGGATTTGAAAGGCACCCTATCTCAAAGTGCTCTTAGCAGTGATATCTTTCTCCCACCTTATGCTAATTTCTAATTTCAGAGGGCAAACTGAACATAGGGTAATTTGCTGCATTTTCCATTCTACATTGCAAATATGTAACATTTTCATTCTTCCCTGTCACCCTTCTGTCCACTGGGAAGTTAACAATGAATTACAATTCATTTTTTCTCCGTCATTATACCACATTGACTTGCATTACCATATTCACTTTTCTCCCAAAATCAATCCTCCTAAATTGGGGTGCCTGTCCTAAGCAGGGAATCTTGATTTGATTTCTGTGTTGGAATTAAAGTTGATGGAGGCTGTTATACCTTCATGGGGACGCTGTAATGGCTGCTGGGGCTGTACTTCTTTTCTAGCAAGGAAGCAGCAGAGTGCATTGCCAATTCAGCAGTTGGTGTAAGAGTTTTAAACTGTAGTTTGTTTTTTTTTCCTGAGCAGTAGTGGAAAAATCTTTTTTTTTTTTTTTTTCTTCATTCTGCCTTCCCAAAACAAGGTGCATATCTTGTACAGGAGTGTGTGAGAGATTACTGTCTTCTGTATCTTTGTGAGGATCACTTGGACCATACAGACACAGTTGTGGATATACTATGCCTCTTCAGAATAGGTGAGTGGAGAAGTAAAATAAATATTCTTAAAATTATCTTCCCCTTTCTCCCCCTTGCATTAACTAATTTGATCATGGTTTTCCACTGGTATGAGTCTGAAGTGATGCATACATCCTTTGGAGCACGAGCCAATGAGGGGAAGATTCATGACTTAGACCATGTACTTCCTGGATAAATAAGTCAATCTAATTATGGATTTGGGCCTTCACATTGGTTCTCTGTACATATATTCAGAGCTTCAGTATGGATGCAACTATTAGGTTGGTTTGAGGGAGGAGAAAGCTCTGGATTTATGGTTGTGTCGCAGGTATAAGCTAAAAGTGTTTGTTAATTTTTTGCGGGGGTGGGGAGGTGGGGGTGGGAGATTGTATCTTCACTTCCTTGTCTATTTTTTATACTCTATTGACTTGTATTCAGTGTTCACGTCTTAAGTAATCCCATACAACACTGTATGATGTACTATTAAAATCAGGAATGGTCATTTACCTCTTTCCCTTTCCTATTATGCCACACAGTATGACAGATTCCAAATGCCAGAGGGCTATTACAAATGACTGCAATGAGAAACCTGAAGGAATGTCTTTCTTTGCTGTTTCATGGTCTCTTCTTCTGTACTACCTTCAACTTCTCCAGGCTCTACTTTTTCCAAACCACAAATTGTATTTTCCTAAAACTAAATAGTTTAGTTTTAGGACACTAATTTGGAACTAGTCATACTTATGGGGTCTGATTGTTTCTTGTGACTTGTAATTTCTCAGCAGATTGCTTATCCTATAATAACTATACCCTCTGTTAGGCTGTACTCTTTAATTACCCTCTTGGAATTTGAAGCATTGCAGAAAATAGATACAGGAGGGAGAGTTAACCTCCTGGTCATGTAAGACTGGATATATTTTAGCTAGGTTTCCTCATTTAATAAAAAATGTGTAGACTTGCTCAGTTAATGAGCTTTAACTGTATACATCTGATTAAAGATTAGTGTTTCTGTGCAGAAAATTGTTTGTTCTTTGTACATTTGTTCTTTGTTTCACTGAAGTCTGAAAAATAATATATTTGGTTACATATTGAATAGCATCACAGAAAATGTTCTACAGATGGAAAGCGTTTAGTGAAACCAGCTGACACTGTTTTGGAGAACTCCAAACATACTGTAGTATTTGTCACCCTGGAGTCTTGTCAAGATTTTCAGAAAAGGAAGGAAATTTTGTTCAGCCTTTTTCAATTATTCATTTAATTCCCAATAATGTAAGGTCTCATTCTGTATCATGAAAGTCAATAAGAATTGTGACTTCAATGAAACTGGGCCCTAAAAGTTGGAGTTTTAATGGAGAACTTTAGGTTTTGGCTCAGGAAGAGTATTTTGCTATAAATTCAGTTGAAAAGTTTATAGTACAAATTATATACCCAACATGCTGTCCTAATTAAATAAGAATAATTTATTTATTTTAATGGGAATATATCGTAGAATCATAGAAGTCGGGTCAGAAGAGACCTTGTAGATCTTCAAGTCCGACCCCCTGCTTGGGCAGGAGGAAAACTGGGCTCAAATGACCCCAGCCAGGTAGGCATCAAGCTGCTGCTTAAAGACCCCCAGGGTAGGAGTCAGCACCACTTCCCTTGGAGGTTGGTTCCAGATCCTAGCTGCCCTAACTGTGAAGTAGTTCTTACAGATGTCTAATCTAAACCTACTCTCCAACAACTTGTGGCCGTTATTCCTTGTTATCCCAGAGGGCGCTAGGGGAAACAAGGACTTCCCCAAACCCTTCTGGTCCCCCCTAGTGAGTTTATAGACAGTCACCAGGTCCCCCCTCATTCTTCTCTTGTGAAGGCTGAACAGGTTCAGGTCCCATAGCCTCTCAGTATAGGGTCTGTCCTGCTGTCCCCGGATCATGCGGGTGGCCCTCCTCTGGACCCTCTCAATGATGTCCACATCCCTCTTGAAGTGGGGTGCCCAGAACTGGACACAGGACTCCAGCTGTGGCCTGACCGGTGTCACGTAGAGGGGGAGGATCACCTCCTTGGCCCTACTTGAGACGCACTTGTGGATGCACGATAAGGTCTGGTTAGCCCTGGCGATGTGACCTCGCATTGTCAGCCCATGTTTATCTTGGAGTCAACGATGACTCCAAGACCCCTTTCTGCCCCCGTGCTCTAAAGGAGGGAGTTTCCCATATTATAAGTGTGCTGCTGGTTCCTACTGCCCAAGTGCAGCACCTTGCACTTGTCAGTATTGAAACGCATCCTGTTCTTGTTAGCCCACCCCTGCAACCTATCCAGGTCTTTCTGCAGTCTTTCCCTCCCTGCTAACGTGCCCACCTCACCCCAAATCTTGGTATCATCAGCGAATTTGAACAGGTTGCTTTTCACCCCGTTGTCCACATCACTGATAAAGAAATTGAACAGTGCGGGCCCAAGGACCGAGCCCTGGGGGACTCTGCTGCCCACTTACCCCCCCCAGTCGAATATGACCCGTCCACCACCACCCTCTCAGTACGACCCTTCAGCCAATTTGCAATCCATCTGACTATGCAGGCATCGATGCCACAGTTGCTTAGTTTTTTAATGAGGATGGGGTGGGAGACAGTGTCAAAGGCCTTGCTGAAGTCCAGAAAAACTACATCCACGGTGACACCTGCATCCAATGCTTTTGTGACCTGATCATAAAAGGCATTCAGGTTGGTCTGACATGACCTGCCTCTAATGAAACCGTGCTGGTTGCCCCTCAGCATCACCCCTGATGCCGGCCCATCACAGATGTGCTCCTTGATGATCTTCTCAAAGATTTTCCCCAGGATTGAGGTAAGACTGACGGGCCTATAGTTGCCCGGGTCCTCCCTCCTCCCTTCTTAAAGACGGGGACCACATTGGCTATCTTCCAATTATCTGGCACCTGGCCTGAGCACCAAGAGCACTTGTAAAGCCATGCCAAGGGCCCTGCAATAACCCCTGCTATCTCCCTCAACACCCTGGGTTGGAGAGCATCTGGATCTGCTGATTTGAACATGTCCAGCCCCTCCAGAAGCACTCTAACCCAGTCCTCCTCAACCTTGGGTCTGGAGGCATTCCCCTCAAGTCCGTCTTGAAACACGGTTGGGGAGTCCTGGTGACTGCACGAGAAAATGGAGGTGAAGAATTTGTTAAAGAGGACTGCTGCCTTCTGTGGCACAACCGCTAGATTGCCCAGTGTATCTTGCAGGGGCCCCACGTTTCCCAGTGCCTTCTTCATCCTCCCTATATATTTGAAAAAAGGACTTTTTATTATCTTGGATGCTAGTCCTAGCTCTATGTCCGCCTTAGCTTTCCTAACAGCCCCCCTACAGGCCTGACCAGTGGAGGTATACTCTTCTTTGGAGATAGCACCCCCCTTCCACCGGGTGTACGCCGCCTTTTTGGCAACCAGGCATTGCCGGGCATCCTTGGTGAGCCAGGGAGGCTTTTGGGCACCCTTGCCCCCTTTGCTTCTTGTTGGGATCGTCACCCCTTGGGCCCCCGAGTATCATCTCCTTAAGGAACTACCACTCATCTTGGGCACTGAGTTCCCCTGCCCTCAAGAACCCCAGCACCTTTCCCACCAATCTCAACTCATTGAAGTCTAGGGCTACCACCTTGCTGCAGGCCCTTGTCACCCTGCACTGGATGATGAATTCCAGCAAGTGATGATCACTATCACCCAGGTGGTCAAGGACCTGGAGCCCCCTTACCAGATCATCGCCTGTGGCCAGGACCAGGTCCATCAGGGCATTTCCTCTGGTGGGACTGTGCACCTCCTGGGTTAAGTGGAGGTCCTGTATCTCAGCCAGGAACCTCCTGGAACGGTCCGACCTGGCTGACTGCTCCTCCCAGCAGATGTCCGGGTAATTTAGATCACCCATGACAGCTACATCCATTGCCTTAAGTGCCTCTGCAAGCTGGACCGAAAATTCCCAGTCCAGCTCCTCCCCTTGGTTGGGGGGTCTGTAGTAGACCCCCACCGTTAAATCCCTCTCCCCATGACCCCCTTGTATCTTGACCCAGAGCACTTCAGCTTGCCCCTCCTCTGTCCCCATTTTGCTGGCAGAGGATGTGTATTGTTCTTTGACATAGAGCACCATACCCCCTCCCTTCCTTCCTTCTTTATCCTGCCTGTAGAGCCTATAGCCCCTAATGCTAACTGCCCAGTCGTGGGGTGAATACCACCACGTTTTTATAATCCCTACTGTGTCTGGGTTTGAACTGGCTATTCTGAGGGTGAGTTCCTCCTGTTTGTTCCCCATATCAGAGAGATTTGCTGTTTGTTTATACATACATAATACACACAACTTCCCTTCCATTTATATAACTCCTAGCTATTCTTATGCAGATTGTACCTTATTATTTGCTAATCTCATATACAGTACTCCTTTTAATGAAATTTAAAGTGGGTTCTTATAGACTTCAAAATTACTTTTAAAAGCAGCAAAATATTTAGGGAATAAACGAGTTTGTTTTAAGATGTATGGCACAAGTGATAGGACAGGTTTTCCCATGTCAGCATTTTCATCTGACTGGTTCTATGAAGAAAAAAAAAGCTAGAGTACATCATTTCTATTTGAAAATGTTTTAATTCAATCTACTTATTTGCTGTATGACCATTTGAAAACTGGAGTGAATTTAGGTGTATACTCTTATGCGACGTCAATGGAAGGAACACCTCGAGCCAATGAAAGTAGGAAATGTAATCCTAAGGAAGTAATTAGGCCAGAAGTTGGAAATCAGAAAAGATGGAAGGATACTGGTTTATCTTGGTTTCTTTCTCATGCTTGTGATCTCTGCCCAGAGGCTTCTCTAACCCATAGGGCTGGCTATGATCCTAAAAGAGCATTCGCTGTTTGGGCAGAAGCCCAACCGTGCTCCTCTAAGCTGTGCACTGGGGCAGCTACAAAACTCTAGATTTGATTCCGACTGTGATGGGACCTTTTTATAAAAATGGGTATTTCATAAATCTGAAAAAAAAAATGAATTGAAACTCATACAGTCATTGGCTGTTTACAAAAGCCATAAATGCTGCAAGAGAAACAAATGTTTTCTTTCTGCCCCTTTTTTGGCAAAGAAACCCACCATCACAGGAGACTGAGTTTGTGAGCATCACAAATAGAGCCCCCTCACCAAACAAACAAACAAACAAAACATGTTCATCAGTGAGAGTGTTCTCAGTAAAGGTCATTTCTTTGAACATCTGTCCTAGGATGGTTGATTAGTTGACTCAAGGCATTTTCAAGCCAGCTAATCAAGTTCCTAAATGAAATCATTTTCTTTCTTACTGCTAAGATCGTGTGGCTTTCTCAGCATGTATGTGAGTTGTAATATTGTATGATTTCTTACATATACATACTCTCCAAAGATTGGTGTGCTAGCATTTTCTGAAGGTTTCTGATCTTTATTCGTTCATAGCTTAGGCAGCAATCTTTGAGTAACAAATAAACTCACTGGCATTCTCCCGTCTTCATGTTGTATGAGTAATTGATAGAAAAATATTAGTGGTCTTTAGGTCATGAACAATTAATGTTTTCTATCACAAATATTGGTTAATTTAATTCAATTTAATTGTTTGTAGTAAAAATGCTGTATGTGAACTGATAGATGTTTTGCAACTACTTTCTTTTTGAAATGATGACAACTCCGCTTGATTATTTAGTGAAAAGAATGGACTGTTTTTGGATCAATGGAAGTCCACTGTATGAAAGTCAAGAAATCCTCCTATGTTCTCTAAGGAATCCCACAATAGACTCTTTGATGTGTACCTCTTTTAAAGGATAGTTTTCTTTTAAAAGTAAAAGGATACAGAAGCAGTCAAACAATGGGGGCACAGTAGGTAAACCCTACACTCCAGGTAGTGGTGGTCTGGAGGTTGGCTGCTGAGGCTGATTGGGTGCAATTTGCAACCAGTGCTCACCATCTACACATGTGTTTGATCTCACATAATGACTCTTCCAAGAGACTGTACTATTTCTGGTAGTACTATGTTATGGTGGAATTAGTTTACTGCTCTCTAATACCAGCACACGTGTAGACTGTGATACTTTACTTCAGAGCTAATTAGCCAACTCTGCAGTAAAGCACGTGTGTGTAGATACACCCACTGTGTTCGAATGTATTATATAATGAGGGACAAGAGGCTACTCTTCTTTCTTCAGTTGTATAATATGAAAATGTTGTGGGTAGTTTTAAAAAGTAATTTTTTAATGTAGCACATAACCTAATCTATAGAATTTGCTATCACTTTTGTTATTGGAACAAATAGCGTAGTGCCAAACTAAATGAAACAAAGAACTATCAGTTAAAACAGAAGATAAAGATTCCATGTGTACAGGAAGAGACTGGATGAGAAACCCTCAATGTGAATAAAGTATCGCCTGGGAAGGGGTACTTATGGAAATGCATTGTAGAATGCATTGGATAATTGTAAATTGTGGTAATAGGAAAGGAAAAAGGAAAATATGTGTTATCTTAAATAGTAAGGCTAACCCTTTCAAATTTGGACAGAAAAAAGTTGACACCTTCCAGGGGGAGCTGTAATGGTGCACTTGCATCCCTGCTCCTTTGATGCCTACTCCACCCTAAGTATAAAACCAACTGCCTGGCAATGGCAACAGAATTTCTAGTCAAGTAGTGCTGAGGGAGTCAATTGGCTTCATGGCTTATTATAATCTAGTTAATCTCTTCTAAACTTTTCATTCCACAGGTGTTAAGGATCATCTCTCCTCTTTTAATAGTCTTGATCATCCATCCATCAAGCTATCCTTTTGCTAGCTGCTCCTGGTAATAAAGTTCCTATTTTACAGCTTGATTATTTGTATGTCATTCCTAAAAAAAAGTATATTTGTTTTTACTTCCATCTTAAACTAAATGATATAGCCCTAGGCCCTTAGTAAGTTAGTAAAGCTTTTAGTTCAAAATTCTAGATTGAGGCAGGCAATTATTTCGGCTGTAGTGTTGCTTCACAAGTTTTGGTGAGCTATTGAGAGCCGCGTAGGTAGCACTTCCCCTTGATAGGTGCTCTACTCCCTGGTTGCCATCTTGGGATCAAAAGTCTGACCCCCTAACCCTCTGACCTTTGACACTGTAAGTCGGTCCCCTTGCCCAGAAGTACTCCTTTTGGGAGGGGAGGGGGGCTTCCATCTTGGAACAAGAACCCCCCCACCACCACCATATACTAAAAAATGAAACATCTACTATAACATGTTAATTTTATTTTATTTTATTTTTTAAACTTCTTCCTGGTTTATGTGTTTGCATAATCTATATAGAGGTGATTGCATAATAGCTCAAAATACAGTCTTACTTTTGTAAGGGGGTGTTGGGAGGGTAAGAGGGTATATGTGGGGGTGTGTGGGATGTGTGGGTGGGTGTTTGTGGTGGGATGTGGGAGGGATGTGTGGGATGGGGGGTATGGTGGGTGCGGTGTGTGGGGAAGGGTGGGTGTGTGTGTGGGTGTGGGCCCATCCATGATCCAGCCCAGCATGTCATGTGCCCTCCTGGCAGCATGCAGCTCCCTGCTGCATGGTTGAAATTCACACAATGTGGCACAGAGGGGATGGGCTAGGCTGTGCTGTCTCTGAGCCACTTTGTGTACATCCTGGCCATGCAGCAGGGAACTCTGCTGCTGAGATGGGCCAGACCTGATTGACTCCATGCTGCACCATGTGGGTCTCAGCTTTGCAGCCAGGAATTTCATGCTGCCAGGAGGGGATGGGATGGGTCCAGCTGGCTCTGTGCTGCACCGTGCAGGTCCTGGCTTTGCATCTGGGACTGGGTTGGCTCCATTCTATGCTGTGTGGTTCCCAGCTGCAAAACCAGGACCCGCATGGAGCAGTATGGATCCAGCCAGGCCTAGCCCATCCCCGACTGGTAGCACATGGTTCCTGGATGCATGGCCAGGACCCACACGGTACAGCATGGAGCTGGCCCAGCCTAGCCTAGTGGCATGTTAGAGTGCCAGGAGCCACAGAAAGTCCTGTGCCATCAAGCTGGGCCAGCTCTGTGCCTCTACAGGTGCTCCTGGCACTCTAGCCAGGAGTGGTACATGGAGGCACAGAGCCAGAGTTCTGAAAGCCTCATGGAGTGGAACTATCTCTGGTGGAACGCCCCCCCCCCCCCCTCCGTTCTTTCCTGGATTTCAACTCTGGGATTAGGGAGGGCTGGGGAACAGCTGAAGGATCACCAGGGCAGAAGCTTCAGGTCCTTAGAAGATTCTGGGTGGTGGGGGCAGAGCAGGGCAGGGTGGGGAGGTTGGGGTTGGGTTGATTTGTATTGCAACCAGAGCCCAAGGTGCTTGTTGCTGCTGCTGCCAATGTCTCATGCCACTGGCATCTTGTGCTACCGGTGACTCATCCATTTCGAGACAGGCAGTCAGCAACAGATAATAATTACCTAAATTTTAGAGAGGCCCTGTGGGCTGGATAGAATGGCTTGGTGGGCCACATCCCGCCTGCAGGCCATATTTTGCCTGCCCCTGTTCTTGATTAGCCTATGGTCACCTCCTGTAAACATCTATTAGCCTAATTTTCCCCTTTCTAAACGCTTCAAATTATCTTCAATGAGAGCTCCAAAAGCTTCACTTTGAGCTATTAGCTCCCTGGAAATAAACTCGCAGGACATCTTTCCACATGCTCTGGGGTGGAGGAGTGGGGGTGGACCCACTTCAATTAGAGCAGTTCTGAGAGATGCTGTAATTAACGTGCCTGCAGTATGACATGTATTCGGTGTTCTGTGCTTCAAAGTGGTCGTGGGGGCACTTTAACTAAAGCTCTTTTGACACATCTGGAATTTCAAAAAGTGGGGTGCAGATGGTCACATTTAAAACAACACATTTTTATCCAGTTAATAATCAACAAGAAGCTTCACTAATACTCTTGGGGCCTACAGCTATATTATTCAATTAATTGAGTTTGCTCCAATGTGTGAGCAGATGTCCAGCACATGTATAGGTGCCCATAAATCAGTGGCACCTTAATTCAGTCATTTTGTAACTTCTCTATTTGTATTAAAAGTTAAACACAGTTGTGTGACTGTTGCATCTAGAACTACTGTGGCCAGACTGGTCCTCCTTTACTGAATGTTTAGTTGGGAGCCCCATGGCAGTATATCATCTAGAAGAGAACAAAAATTAAAGCCCTAATGCTGCAATTACTATGCACACAATTTCCCTTGATTTAAACTTGAGCTTCACCAATGTTAGGAATGACTGATCAGTATTGAAAATCAATGCAACTGGTGTTTATTCTAAAATGAAAAAATAAATAACTAATATAAATTATACTTCTATATAGCAATATTAAAAGTCACCTTGTCCCATTCTAAAAATTAAGGAAAAGTAACATTTCCTTATTTTCTTTTTCTTAAAATATCAAAATGATTTTGTGTAAACCATTTTATTACAATACTAAGACACTCTAGGGTATAATAATCTGCTATGTAATGTTCATAACATACACTGCATATAATTAAATCCCACTTTCAAAGGTAATTTGGACATGAGGAAGTTTGTTGTTATCAACTGAAAATTACTAACTCTGAGTTAATAGAACTTTCACAGCTCTGGATTTTGAAAATTTGGCCTATTTATACATAAAATAAGAAATGGTGAAGTGTCCGAAGACTGGAAGAAGGCCAATGTCATGCCTATCTTCAAGAAAGGGAGGAAAGTAGATCTAGCAAACTACAGGCCCATCAGCCTGACCTCTATCCTGGGGAAGATCTTGGAAAAGATTATTAAAGAGGCCATTCTTAATAGACTGGATGATGGCAACATCCTGAGGGATAGCCAGCATGGGTTTCATAGATTCCATAGACATTAGGGCTGGAAGGGACTGCAGAAGAGCATCGAGTCCAGCCTCCTGCCCAAAGGGCAAGAAGTCAGCTGGGGTCATAGGATCCCAGCAAGATAAGCATCCAGTTTGCTCTTGAAGGTGTTCAATGTAGGCGCTTGAGCCACCTCCGGTGGCAGGCTGTTCCAGACCTTGGGGGCTTGGACAGTAAAGAAATTCTTCCTTATGTCCAGCCTGAAATGGTCTTGTAGTCGTTTATGACCATTCGACCTAGTCGTCATCCCTTGGGGAGCTCTGGTGAACAAACATTCCCCCAGATACTGGTGGTCACCCCGATAAACTTATAGGTGGCCATCAGATCACCCCTGAGCCTGCAATTTTCCAGGCTAAAGAGCCCCATGGCTCTCAGCGTGTCATCGTAGGGTCTGCTTCCCTGACCTCTGATCATGTTCGTGGCTCTTCTCTGGACTCTCTCAAGCTTCTCCACATCCTTTTTGAATTGTGGAGTCCAAAACTGGACGCGGTACTCCAGCTGCAGCCTCACCAAGGCCGAGTACAAGGGGAGAATGACGTCCCGGGATTTGCTTGAGAAGCATCTATGGATGCAAGCCAGCGTTTTGGTCACTTTACTAGCTGCAGCATCGCACTGCAGGCTCATGTTCATCTTGTGGTCAATGATGACCCCCAAGTCTCTTTCTTCCATAGTGCTAGCCAGCATAGCACTGCCGAGCCTATAAAGATGCTGCGGGTTTTTCTTCCCAAGGTGGAGAACCTTGCATTTATCAGCGTTGAACACCATCAGATTCTTGTCCACCCACTTGCTGAGCCTGTCCAGGTCAGCCTGGATCACCCTCCTGTCCTCTGGTGTGGATGCTTTGTCCCAAAGTTTGGTGTCATTGGCGAACTTGGCCAGTCCGCTTCTGACTCCAGCGTCCACATCATTAATGAAGATGTTGAACAGTATGGGTCCAAGGACAGAGCCTTGGGGGACCCCACAGGTCACAGGACACCATGATGAGTGACTTCCATCAATTACTACCCTCTGGTTCTGACCACGGAGCCAATTTTCCAGCCAGTGGATCGTGGTGGACCCAAAGCGACAATTGGCCAGTTTCACCAAGAGGTGATCATGGGAAACCAGATCGAAGGCTTTTTTGAAGTCAAGATATATGACATCAATCTCTTCTCCCTTGTCCAGGTGATAGGTCACCTGGTCGTAGAAGTGATCTGGTATCCCATGATCACCTCTTGGCAAAAATGGCTAACTGAAGTTTCAACCTCACCATGACCCGCTGGCTGGGTAATTGACTCTGTGGCAGGACCCAGAGCCTGGTTGATGGAAGCCAATCATCTTGGTGTGCGGTGACCAGTGGGGTCCCTCAAGGTTCTGTCCTAGGGCCTATATTGTTTAACATCTTCATCAGTGATGTGGACATTGGTGTCAAAAGCAGACTGGCCAAGTTTGTTGATGACACCAAACTCTGGGGTAAAGCATCCACACCTGAGGACAGGAGGGTGATCCAGGCAGATCTTGACAGACTCATGAAATGGGTGGATGAGAACCTGATGGTGTTCAACACCAAAAAAATGCAAGGTTCTCCACCGTGGGAGGAAAAACCTGCAGCATGCTTATAGGCTTGGCAGTGCTACACTGGTTAGCACTACAGATGAAAGGGACTTGGGGGTCATGATTGACCACGAGATGAACATGAGCCTTCAATGTGATGCTGCAGCTAGTAAAGCAAACAAAACACTGACTTACATCCATAGATCCTTCTCAAGCAAATCCTGGGATGTCAATCTCCCCTTGTACTCGGCCTTGGTGAGGCCACAGCTGGAGTACTGCGTCCAGTTTTGGGCTCCACAATTCAAAAAGGATGTGGAGAAGCTTGAGAGAGTGCAGAGGAGAGCCACTTGCATGATCAGAGGTCAGGAAAACAGACCTTATGATGAGAGGCTGAGACCCATGGGACTCTTCAGCCTAGAAAAGCGTAGGCTCAGGGGTGACCTGGTGGCCACCTATAAGTTTATCAAGGGTGCTCATCAGGATCTGGGGGAATGTCTGTTCACCAGAGCACCCCAAAGGATAACAATATCAAACGGTCACAAACTCTGCCACGACCAATTTCAGGCTGGACATGAGGAAGAACTTCTTCACTGTCCGAGCCCCCAAGGTTTGGAATAGACTGCCACCAGAGGCGGTTCAAGCACCCACTTTCAATGCCTTCAAGACACATTTGGATGCTTATCTTGCTGGGATCCTATGATCCCTGCTGACTTCTTGCCCCTGGGGCAGAGGGCTGGACTCAATGATCCTCCGGAGTCCCTTCCAGCCCAAATGTCTATGAAATCTATGAAATATGGGATGAAATGAGGTTTTTCTATAGTCAGTGGTAGAAATTGAATTTCATCCTTATTTCAAAGATGCTGCTCACCAGCAAAGTTTAATGCAAATGGGTATCTAGTGTTTGCACATGCAAAGTGGATGTAAATGCATGAACATTTTTGCCAGTCCATACCTTTCAAAAAAAGCCAAATAGTTCTTTACAATATGATATTCATACAAAATGTGGTGTTTGCTTTTTTAATTGTCTAGTTAAAGAAAAAGAAATGCACCATGACACAAGCACTTATTTGGGAGCATTAGACTGTTTGTGGATGTTAAATAGACTATCTTTTGAAAGCTGGATTCTCTATTGTACCAGGCTAGGAAGTTTTAAAAAACTAGGGAAACCTGGGAACTTTGAAAGCAGTCATCTGAAAAGAAATATGGCACATACTGCCCTACATCCTTCTGTTATGCATGTAAAAAGTAATTTAACAAGAGATTTATTTTTTACAAGAAAATATATTAGCTTGTATTGGTCGATCCTGTTCTCTAAAAAATTAATTTACTATGGAATCAATTGTTTAAAAAAATAGAATATTGTTTTCTAAAAGGGACAGAATAATGCATTTTTCAAGGGTGATTGGTTACCCTCATTTAGCACCAGACAGACCTACCCTAAGGTTACTTTTTTGAGTCATCTGCTGCTTTTCCTGATAAGTTACTGCCCTATTAATTGGGCTCCAGAATTCATTTGCCCTTCTTTTCTATGGGAAATCCCAAATGGCATGTGATTTGAATAAATTGCATTTAATTTTCTAAGTGGACACACATACTGCAGGTATGAACACTAGTACGACAGCTTTTGTTTTCCTTTAAAAATAACCTCAGTCACTGGTTCTGAAATGGACTTAAAAGGAGTTAAGTTGAAATGAGTGGAGCTCCATATACCATAAGGGTCTGCAAGTACATTTAACCACTGGATCAGGGCCTTAATATTTATCTGCTAATACAAGGGAAATAAATACGAGTCATTGAATTAAGCTCCTTTTACATTGGGGTGGACAAATATTTTGGTTGGAGGGTAGCTTAATGAGTTTTGGTGAGCTGTTGAGGGCCATGAGGGTAGCCCCACCCCTTGACGGATGCCCTGCCTCCTGGTAACCAGATCAGAAGTCCTGCCCCTAACCTTTGCCACTGGAAGTCCTTCCCCTTGTCCCCAGAAGTACTCCTTTTCAGAGTGGGGGTAGCCATCTTTGAAGCAGAACCCCCCCCCCAAAAAAAAATGCATACTAGAAGTCAAAAGCCTACTATAACATATTTAAATCTCATTACAAAAAATATTTTTGTCATGATTTGTGCTTACTTACTGTATATAGAGATGACTACATAATAACTCAAAAATAGTCTTACTCTTGTATATTGTGGGGGGATGTAGTTGGGGTGGGTGGGTATGTATGGTGAGGTTTGTGTAGTTTGAGACAGGATGTGGCTGAGTAGGAGGGCATAGGATATGTCAGGGGTGTATATGTGGGGGAGTTATAGAAGCAGGTGTGGGGTGTGGGGACCCCCCCCACACACATGCCCCCCATCTTGCCCCTCCCTGTGGTTCAGAGCCCAGCTGCTGGCAACAGCAGCAGCAGGCACTCATGACCTGCACAGGTGCTACTACCTGGCAGCACACAGGTTCAGGCAGTCCTGCATGTGGTGGCAAGGAGTGCAGCCACTTTGCCCCATCTCTATTGCATAGAGCTCCCTGCTGTGCATGAACAACTCCTGGGATTCATACTACTGTGGGGAAACCCTGCGTGATGGAGCCAGTTGCCTTCCCCATGCCCTGCTGGGCAGGTCCCGGGACTCCACCCAGAAGCAAGAGTCAGGGCTCCCCTCCACTTCTGGCAGTCTCAGGCCCTGCCCAGAAGTGGGTGGGGATGGCATCCAGCTCCATCATGTTGGGCTTCCCCCTTGTGGCACGCATGTGTTGGGAGCTGAACGTATGCTGCAGGGAGCCCCACCTAAGAGAGGTGGGCCAGCCTGGCTGCACTCCTCACCACCATATGCAGCTCTGACCTGAGCCACATGCCGCTGGGGGTAGTGCTTGTGCAGGCCACAAGTGCTCTGAGTGCCTGCTGCTGCTGCCACCAGCAGCAGCAGGGTTGTGCATCATGTGGGGAGTGTGGTAGGGGAACCTCACACCCACAACCTGCCCACCCAAGTTCTAAGCTCTGCACTTCTGCTGCCCCCCTGGGTGCAGGCTCTGTACTTCTGCTAGCCCCAGCCCCATGCTTCGTGGTCCCACCCAGCTGCAGCTCCCCTCCCTGAACCTGCCACTTCCCTTCCTGCTTCCCAGAGTGAGCCCTGCAGCAAGGAGATGAGGAGGAGCTGCTGGACATGTGAAGCCGAGCAGGTCCCTTGGCAGCTGTAGCAGTGGCAGCAGCAGCCCAACCTGGAAGCTGTGTGCTGCCTGGGTCAGGCCCTTCCACACATGCAGGAGTGAGGGGAGCAGGCTGGGTGGGGTACAATTAGTTGGTGGGTGCACACGGACTGGATGAAGTTGCCTGACAGACCGTATTTAGCCCACAGCTGTATTTTGCCTGTCCTGTTTTACATAATTACGGATTTCATTTAAGGAGTTAAACTCCCCGTACCCAGACAGGTGTAATCATATTGCAGTGGTTAGAAGAAAGGTCTTATCTGAATGTGGGTAGATACCACTGCAAGAGCAGCTGCTGAGGATTTAAAAAAAGTCCCCAAATTGGATAAGAATTCCCCCTTACTCCCTTCCTTTGTATGCTCAGCAACACCTCTTCTTCCCTCTCCTCCTCTTCTGTTCCAGCTGTCTTGAGGGTGGATCAGAAACAAACCTGACTGTCTTCTATGATGAGATAACTGGCTCTATGGATGCTGGGAAAGCAGTGGATTAAATATATCTTGACTTTTAGTAAGGCCTTTGATACCAGCTTCCACAGCATTCTTGTAAACAAGCTGAGGAAATTTGGGCTGGATGTATGGACTGTAAGGTGGATAGAAAGCTGACTGAGTTGTTGGGCTCAAGGGGTAGTAATCAATAGCTCAATCAATGGCTAGCTGGAAACTGGCATTAAGTGGAGTGCTCCAAGGGTCAGTCCTGGGGTTGGTTTTGTTTAACATCTTCATTAATGATCTGGCAGATGGGATTGCTTGTACCCTCAGCAAGTTTGTGGTTGACACCAAACTTGGAGGTGTAGTAGATGCACTAGAGGGTAAGGCTAGGATTCAGAGTTACGTAGACCAAGTGGAGGATTGGGCCAAAAGAAATCTGATGAGGCTCAACAAGGACAAGTGCAAAGGCCTCCACTTAGGACAGGAGAATACAATGTAGTGATACAACCTAGGGACTGACTGGCTAAGCAACAACTCTGTAGAAAAGGATCTGGGGGTTACAGTGCACAATAAGCCACATCTGAGTCAGTAATGTGCCCTTGTTGCCAAGAAGTCTAACAGCACCTGGTCTGCATTAGTAGGAGCATTGCCAGCAGACTTAGGGAAGTAATTATTCCCCTCTATTCAGCACTGGTGAGGCCACATCTGGAGTACTGTGTCCAGTTTTAGGTCCCCCACTACAGAAAGGATGTGAACAAGTTGAAGAGAGTTCAGTAGAGCAACAAAGATGGTTTGGGGGTTGGGGCACATGACTTGTGAAGAGAGGCTGAGGGAACTGGGCTTATTAATCTTCAGAAGAGAATACTGAGGGAGGATTTGATAGCAGCCTTTAGTTACCTGAAGGGTAGTTCCAAAGAGGATGGAGCTAGGAGCAATTGTCTCAAGTTTCATAAAGGAAGTTTAGGTTAGATATTAGGAAGAACTTTCTCATGAGGTACATAGTGAAGCACTGGAACAGGTTACCTTGAGCCCTGCTTGGCAAAGCCTTGGCTGGAATGATCTAGTTGGGGATGGTCCTGCTTTGAGCAAAGGTTTGGACTAGATGACCTCCTGAGTTCCCTTCCAACCCTAATTTTCTATGATTCTGTGATTTTTATGAGGCTCCAAAGCAACTCCTGCTTGCCCCTGCCAGGCCCTGTGGGGAGCCAGGTTCATTTAGGGACAGTGGTAGCAGTGGGCAGATTCCTCATCCCTGCCCAGTCCCTACAGGGTTTCCGTGCCAGCCTGGGAGAAGTTGAAGGGGAAGGGAACATGCCTGTTGCTGCTGTCATGTCTGACCAAGCCTCGCTCCACGTGCAGCCCAGCTAGAGCAGTTTTTGAGTCTCCTCCCTCTTCACCCCAAAGCCAGCTAGGGACCGTGGCAGCAGGAGTTGTAGGTGGGGGAGGGGACACTGTGGTGAGTACAGCAGGGAAAGGCAGGTAGAGGGAAGATTCTGAACTGACTGAGGGACTGGCAAAAAAGTCACCTGCTGCCACTCCTGTGATGGTCTGCCTGTCCTGGTGGGCTGGATTTGGGTTTAGTGTGTGGATGCAGTCACCCCTGCAATACTGGTCTTTGCATCTGCACCCTCCTTTACAAAATCCTGGAAATGCCAATGGCAAGAAGTAGGCCTATTTTGGGGAAAGCAATTGTTTTCTCTAGCATCCAGTTTTTTTGTCAGGTTTATTTAGGTGTGTATATAGGGTGAAGTTGCACATTATGCTTAGACCATAATAAGGGCACCTAAAACATGCGTCCATATATTAAAGCTTGTTACTCATGCAAAGTGCCCACCAAGCATCCCAAAGTCATGTCATTTCAGGCAAGAATTGAGGGCATGCTACCTAGCTGTTGCTAAGGTGACTTCAGTCTCCTCCATAGGATAAAATCAGTTATTTGCAGTCCTCCAGCATCCCAGGATGTAGTGCTTCTAGCCTCCACATCCTTAGAGCTCTAGCCATGTCTCTGATCTCTGCCCCTGTAGTGGTAAGTCAAAGCTATGCAGGCAAGAGATGGCATTAAGATTTTATGGGTGACCACTCACAGAATGTTCTGACTTCAACACTGCTTAACACCCCACAGATTTAGTCTGGTTGAAACATAACATATCACTTCTTAAGGAACCAGCAGGAAGAGATGGGGAAATATGTTCTGGCAAATCATTTATGTATGTAATTTTTACGATGATATTTAAAATGGTATAGATAATGATGATGATTGATGGTTAATATGAATTTCTCAACATAACCTTTAGGAATGCTGGGAGTTGTTCATTCTATTAAATTTTAGAGTGACACTCGCGTACGAATTTTTTAGAGGGCATAATGCCATGAATAGGGATGGAAATATTTAAAGAACTGATCCCAAGAACTCCAAGTCTTGGACTGTTTTCTCTATGAAGGACAAATTTAAGACTTAAAGTGTCAAACTTGGAGCATGTATGCTGCTTATGTAAAGAGTTACTTTACCTCAGTCAGAAAAGCAGATTAAAACAAGACTGCGCTCTTAAATTTAATTTTATTCCTTAGAGATGCCAAACAGTTTGACAATAGATTGACACCATGTCAGTTCTGTTCCTTTAAAATTACAGTCAGATAAGTTGCCCTCTAAATTTGTCCTGAAAATGATGTTGGTTGATGCCTGACCTAATGAAATTAGTGAACTAAATTTATCCGAGAAAGTTATTATCTTAACGCATGAAACCCTTTCAGACTATATTATTTGTTTGAACATTAAATTAAGCAATCTTGTTCCAAAGAGCTCAGAAGAGCACTTAAAAGGAATAGTAGTATATCTTCTGCTCCCTCTGGAGGAAAATATATTTACTTTGTCTGTTCATTCTGCTCTCGATAATTGAAGTCTCTTTGTGAATAGTGTACCAACAATAAACTGACAAATTTTGTAGGACACTGTTTACCGATGTAACGTTAGACTCATGTCATAGGTCTTAAAATTTATTCCAGCAGTAAATGAAAGTGTAGATGCTGATGCCCCTAGATAGGTGCTATTTGATGATGGTGAATCAGATCATGCATGGAATCAGAACGATACTGGGAAGGATGTTTGGCAAAGATTTTGAGCAAATGCTGTCAATATGTAATATATCCTGTTAGGTATAGTTTTTGTTTTGCTATAAATCCTCATTGGTCTGGAAACCGTAGGGTGAAAAAAGTGGACATATACGCAGAGAAATATTGGTTAAAGTTTAAAGGCTACAACTTCTATTCACTCCAACATTAAGCTGTACAAGGGAGAGATTGCAAACAGTTTTGTTTACACAACAAACTACCTGTCAAGCTAAGTCCACTGTTAAAGTTTAATCTGTAAACTGTGATGAAGGTAAATCTACCGCTGGTCCCTTTTATGTTGCATTTGATGTGATTTGGTGCTTTGTCTTCCCCTCACAACCTTCTCTCCTGAAGTCAGGTGATTATATTAGGATCTCAGTTTAACTTTAAAAAGTTGTTTTCTGGCTCTCATGTTTACATGGAAAAGTTTGAAAATGGGAATTGTTAAAGCTAAGACACCCGAAGGTAAAGGGAAAGAATCTCAAATTTTAAATCTCTTTTTTTAACTAATCTCAAATCTTTGAGGGGAGCTATCTCATAATTTTGAATGCTTGAGTTTAGTAAGAGAACATGAGAAAATAAATATCCAGTGCCCAGAAACTGTGTTTTAAAAGATGCTTTCTTCTGCCTTGAGGTAAGAAGATAAACCCAGTGTCTTCTGTAGTCTCCAAATGGGCCAATCAGATGTTCATGGCAGAGCAAGCACACTCAGTACTAGGCCTCTAAGGCACAAAACTACTGTGGGGAGGATATAGACGCCTAACATATGCATCCCAGGTCTAGGGACAGAAATTACACGTAAACTGGTATAAGTGATTGGAAACTGGTTCAAATCTGTAAGACAACAGAAGTTCAGTGCACATGAACTATTTTCAAAATGGCCAAAACCTATTTAAGATAAACCTGGATGAAGGTAGTATCAGACTCAACTGATTTAGGTTAAATCAGGTTATTGAATTTCTGTCCCTGATCCCCTCCAGATTCAAGTTATCTTACAGTTTCCCAGCATCCTAGGATGCTTTCCACCTCCCCTGCAAATACCATCCCCTCCCCCCCATAGGGTGGGAGGTCTAGCCTTGGGCCAAGCTGTCTGCTCCAGCTGAGTGGGGAGGCACCCCTTCTCCCCCACTCTCCCCAGCTTCTGGCCTGGGCGATTGCATGCCTGTGGCTTTTTTTCTGGAATAAAAAATGAATGTCTGTTCACTTGTTTGTTGGTTCAGTCTACACAGTTTAGACTAACCTGCACAGATTGAATCAATTCAGCCTTGAGCTTTTTGACTGTCTGTACTTAGATGAGGTGATTAGCCAGGATCCCAGAAATGTTTGTTTCAATGATTCTTAATTAGGGTGCCACAGCCCCATGGGGAGCCTTCAGATACTTTTAAGGATACCATGGGGTGACACAGAATGTTAGCACTGTGTGGTTTACAAATGTGGTTCATAAGATAAACCCAGTGACTTCAAGTAGAAATCTATAGTTATCGTTTTTCTGAGTTCTTTCAATGGAAAAACTGCTCTATTATTTTTTCTGCACTCAAAAAAGCATGAAAACTAGGAGCTGGCATTGCTGAGGGGTGCCTTGTGTCCTTTCAGGAGTGCCTCCTGTTATCCAGAGGTGGCTTGAGTCTAAAAAGACTGAGAATCACTGGTCTATTCTCTGCCAGAAGCAAGCTGTATATTAGCGTTCGAGTACTGTAGCTGCGAGGGTCCGGGGAATATGTGAGGAGCAAAGTTTGTCTGGTAATTCCTATTGGACCAAGTGTTTAGTTGGAAGAGATGTTAGAAAAGCCTTCAGGCACAAAGTACCCTTTCTCAGGTCTAGGAACGAAGCAGATGCAACTGAAGCTAAAAAACAGTTAACCAATGGCAGTCATTTAATACCATTATGTATGTGAAAATAGTCACCCGAAAAAGGGCAGTAAACCTGTGGAACAAAGTCACCAGAAGCACCTACATGATAAATAAAGGGCAATATTTTTTTCTTTCCTTGTTGCCTCTGCACCCCTTCACCTTTTTGAAAGTGGTCATTCTGTGCTCCTTTTCACTCTCCTGATTCGAGTGTCTTAAAACCTCCTGAGAGAGAACACGCATTTGTTGGGTGGATGCTGGGTAGCACTCAGAATGTATTTTCCAGCCCCAAAGTAGCAAAAAAAAGTGCAGACCAAAGCAGTGCTGGTAACGGACAATTAAGGAGCTCATTCCTTTCTGGACTAAGAAAATCTAGAGGGTTAAGAGCAAACTTTTAAGAAAAGTGGGATTATTGACATATATCTAACATCTCAAAGAGCAGGTGTTTGTGCACATTCATCTTTGATAGTCATTTTCCCCCCAACAAATCTTGAATAGATTTAGATGTTTTTAAGGGTGGAAAGCATGGAAACAATATAATGAAATGCACTTCAATGTGATACTGTTTTTCATATGACAGGCCGGTCCTGCCTGCAGCTTGTTAAGCATGCAATTTATTTTATTTATATCGAAACATCTGGTAGTTGGCCAGTTATGCACTGTTAAGAGCATATATCTAAAGGGTTTTTTAACTAGCTTTTTTGAAAGCTTTCCCAATTAGTTTTGACTTCAGCAAATGAGTGACAACCTGATGAATACTGTGACTGAAGCACATCATTACTAGCAAATTTGGCTGTGCTTTAAAAGAATTTTTAAAAAGGCAATAATTAAAATTAGCAGCAAAAAGTAAAACTGACTTGATGTGGTATCTTCAATGAAGTCAAATCCTTATAAGTTAATGATGGCTTTTGATATACATGGAGAATTGCTTTGCTTTCAGTGATCATCTGTGACCTTTTCCAATACGTGGAAATGAGATGTTAACATTTTCAGTACAGTGATATATTAAAATAAAGCATATTTTATTTACTGAAAACGAAGCTTTTAATTTTCACCTTTTTAAACAGAGAAGGCCAGATCCTCAACCGATATACATTAAATTCAGTTGACTTCTCTAGAGATATCTAATGCTGTTGGCTAAGGGTGTGGGTGGCAAGTTTGAGATTTTGATTAAGATTCCTGCAAAAGTTTTTCAAATTACGACAGTATTTCAATTTCTGCTAGCTCTTATGTATACAGGATTACCTTCACTCATGTACTTGATAATAAAAATATGATGAAAAATACACTCTGGCTTCACACTCTAATGTTTCTCTTGTTTATGCTGCTATAAACCTGCAATAACATGCTTCCATATAAATCCAGAAGTAATTCTTATAAAGTGATTATATAGGGTGAAGCTACTTTAGAAGAGAAATTGATCTACCCTGAGGGTATGTGCAGATGTTTGCTGCACCTCTTAAGCTGGTGGGTTGAGGGTATCCTTTTGCGGGTGGGAGGAGTTTTGTGTCTAAAAATAGCTTGGCCAGGGTTGGAGGGAAGGGGGTAGCAATAGCATAGTTAGTTCTACTCAGGTAGAGTAGCAAGTTCAGGTTTTGGTAGTGTACTAACTGTGACACCACAGAGTTTAGTGTTGGCTAATTAACCTTGACTAGAGGCTCCAACGCTGAGAACAGGACTATAGTGCAGAGCATTATGATACATTCTTAATTTTCCTGTAGCCCATGTGCAGCCTTTAGCAGCTCTAATTTACGCTCGAGCCACCATGGCCTCTGGAACATCCGAAAAGTAGAAGAGGATGAAGATGACTTCAAGGTACCTTTGGCCATGTTACTGTTGGGCTATACTGTGCCATCAGGAGGTTGAATTCACCCTAAGGTTGAAGTCTATGTATTAGTACCTTGCATAGTGCAGGTTGGTACTAAGAGTTCCCTCTCTTACATATACAGAACATATAGCCCCCTCACATTTATAAAAAAAGAAAGCAAAACAAACAACAACAAAAGCCATCTCTGCTTATTCCACATTCTCAGGTGCCAGTTGGATAGCCTTTGCTGCAACATGCCCTGAAGGTCAGTAAAAATGGACTCTCTTACCCACAGGAGTTCAAAGCCTTGTTTCCTTTCCAGGAAGCAATGTGATTTCTTTGGCTCTTGTTGCACATTAATTTTGGGTGGCCTCTGGAGCTCTTAACCCCTGAATTTTCCACACGTTAACACATTTAAGTGGCTGAAAGCACTTGTTATATGGCTCAAAGTTGTGCCACTCCAGGGCAGGATCCGCATAACCTAGCTGCTGTTCCATTAAGGTGTGGCCTATCCCCACGGATGTGCCGCTCGAGTTGAAGGTATAACGGCAAGCTAGCGTTAAGCCAATCAACATTTGTGTATTTCACAATGTAATGTGTAACAGAGTCCTTAGTCGCATAGTAACTGAAGTCTCACTGTCAACAGCAAAGATTAAATTATCCGTTTTTTTGGAGAATGGTGGTGGTAAATTGACAGAATCTATCAAATGGAGAGAAACTGGGATCTGATTGTTTTCCCATGTGTTTTGACACTTATTTAGTGAATTGTTGGCTTGACAGCTTTGGATATGGATTTAATACTACGGATATCTGTGAAAACTGAAGTGCTAGATCCCTACTAGGAATCTAGGCATTATCTTCTGAACTAACTACCTATTACAATGGAATGTATTAGTCTAATTTAATTTGTTAGTGCCATTTCCACCTATGTTCTTCAGGAATCGCTTTATTCCAAGACGCAGATGTGAAGGATGTTCAGATGGCATCAATCAGCACTGGATGGCACTAGTGTATTGTTCTAAACAGCACCATTGTAAGCTATTAAGAGGACCCTTATTGCTTCAGTGCAGACACTGACAAGAGATATGCATGTGTGTAAGGTGACAATTATTTTTAAGTGCTTGAAAAACAAGTGCATCATTTCATATGTTTCAAGTGTAAAAACCTCATTGACAAATAGTGTATATAAATATAATATCAGGAATATGTACTTTAGCTTAGCTTGAACCTTAGTCGCAACAAAAATAGATGTATACACTGTGCTTTTAAGCATTGTAATGGAAGTTATTTAGCATGTGCATCTACCAAGCATGTTTTTAGTACTAAGTATCAATGGAGAAAAAAGTGTATTGTCAGTTTAAAATGGAATTTTTGCATGCTTATTTATAAGAATGAACTGTAGCAGAAGCTTTCCATCATACAATAGCGAGCACAGTTCATCAGAAATATATAAAATTCTGTTTTGAAGTCTGCACAGTATCTAGCAGTTAGAATATACTATTCTAGCTAGAAAAGGTATTGTTCAAGTAAGTTACGCATCTTCAACTCAAGACACCCTTTTAATGTTCTCCTAAATTAGCTGGTGTTTTTATATGATGGAAAGTCAGCTCATACTTGTTTTGTTTTTTTTTTCCCCAAGCAATTTGAATTAAAGGTTCACAGCACATGCTAATGAAATAAAGCAAAAAAAAAAAAAAAAAGTGACAGGTGCAAAATATAGTACGTGTTCAATAAGCTTGTATTTTTGGAAAAATTTACTTGGTAAATCTAATTTTGTCTTGGTTCAAAATTGTCTTGAACATCTAGTTCTATTTTATTGAACACACCAGAATGACTATAACCATTTGTTTAGCACAAAGTGTTCAGTCTATAAGAATGAGCTTAATGAAATTTAGTTTTCTGTGGAAAAAAAAGATGATCAAAGGAAAAAAAAAAAGCAAAAAAACCTGTAATGTCCCTATGAGGAAAGAAAAAAGAGAGTATATATGAAAGCCTTTTGCTAGCTTTAGACATGAGATTGCCAATATCATTCTTAATCAAAGGATTGGGCAGAAATTTTGGAGAAATTTTCAGACTGCCTATCAATTTTTTAATATGAATTATCTAGGATTTAGTTGTACTCCATTAAAATCTTGCACTTGAGAATCAGCTCTTCTGGCCTTTTCTTTTCTTTGCTCCCCCCCAATAAGGAAACATTTTATAATTTTATACCCAGATTACTCCATGGATGAGTTTTCAGATTACTCCATAGGTATTCAAACACAAGCCCAAAGAAGGAAAATACGATCCATCTTCTGTATGGTAAACAATGGCGTCTGGAATAAAAACCTTGCAACCTTCATGTATTGAACGGATATAACCATGCATTCTTTGGAAAGGACTAATTGTATACATGTCCTGGGACAGCATCCACATTGTGACTCTGGACCAGGTTGAGGCCTCGGGGTACCACTCTCTTAGAAATTGGATGTAGTAATAACAATGATGCAGGACTGATGAGGTGTTTACATATTCTTAAGTATATTATTGGTTAATGACCCTGTATACCAAAAAAGAAATGGCAGTTATTTCCACTTACTGTGTGGAAAATAGAGCGATATTCATACCACCATTTGCAACCGAATCTGTTTGTATGCTAATACAGAGTTGCAGGTTACCTTTAGAGGTTCATGTAACTGTTGCAAAGTACTCTTTTGTAATATGCATTCAGGAAAAGCTGTTTTTCTTTCTGATATAGCTGTTGACCCTGTTATACTTCCTTTTGTGAACTGCAGGTTGGATTTCTGTAACAAGTAGAGGTACTTTTGACAAGGCAGAAACTACAGCTGGTGGCTGGAACATGCTTATTTAGAGGTGCTAATCCAGGGGATATTAGTTCATGTTTTTCTACTTGCTCTTGATGTATTTCATGCTATCGACATTGATGTTGGACACAATCCTTTTAGTGTTTTCTAGATATCTGAGATCTTGTTTCTCCTTGGATGCAAGTAACAAAATCAGCTGCTGTGGCTCTGCTTAAAAGTCTGAAAACCTGAATAGCTAGGATCTGGCACAGGAGCAGTTTAAATTTACTTTCTGGTCGCTTTCCAAGCATTTCAGGCTACAATTCAAATGCAAAAAGGAAGGTCCTTGTCTACTTTTCCAAGTCAAGACAGCCCTTTGTTGTTAATGTTGTAATACCTAGGAAGCAAAGTCTTGGATTATTATGCATTGCATTTGGATTTATTTTTTTAAGGTGTAAAAACAAAACTATTTTTACTTGATGGTACGATGGTTAGGTGTATTCCTGTAGAGCTGATTGTGGAGATGAATGATTATAGATTTATTAATGTTATATATTTTTTACACTTGTGATCAGAGATGTAGCCAGCTCACTGAAGAGCCGTGGGTGGTGATGGGGTATGCAAACCACTGTAGACTGGGGTGGGGAAGGGAGATGCTGGAGAGATACGGGTGAGGGAAAGGGAAGGCGTACTTTCCTGTGGTACTGCTGCTGGTGCCATTAGCCATGTGGCTAGACTCCCTGTGATCTGATATCCCCATTTACTCTCCCCCTGCCCCCACCCCAAATATACAGATTGGTCATAGGGATGCAAGGCTCCCTGGGAGGGAGAAGAGCAGAGCTGTCCTGTTAAGTTGTTAGATCTATCTTACTGGCAAAGCTGAGGGCTAGAAGTGTGTAGGAGTGAGGAGGAGAACAAAATGAACTATTTACAGTGTTGCCATTACTGAGAACTGTGCAGTCTTCCACATATACTAGTTGGAACAAACCGTGCCAACTAAGTGGCTAAACATACTTGTGGCTTTGATGCTGACAAACATAACAACAAGTAAGTGAGAAAGAAGATAAAAGGCTTGGAAAGCAAGTCATACAAGGAGAGGCTGAAGAAGTTAGGCTTATTCAGCTTGCAGAAAAGGCAGTTAAGAGGGGACATGATACAGTCTTCAGATACTTAAAGGGCTGTGACAAAGAAGAAATAAAGCACATTTTCTCTTACTGCAAAGGCTAGGATGTGGACCAATGGCTTGAAGTTGCAAGAGGTTTAGACTGGATATCAGGAAAACCTTCCTCAGTGTGAGAACAGTGAGGCAGTGGAATAGATTGCCTAGGGAATGGGTGGACTCTCTATCATTGGAGATGTTCAAGAAGAGGATGGACAGCCACTGCTTAGGGATCATCTAGATGTAGCTATGCCTATGTTATACTATGGGTATTTCCCATGCTTCTGGTCTTTGCTGGTTGCCACATGGGGCTGGGAAGAAATCCTGTCCCCTCCCCCCGCCCTTGCTGCTATATATCAGGGTTGTTTTTTGTTTTTTTTTACGTCTTCATCAGAGGCACTGCGTGTTGGCTGCAGCCAAAACAAGGGATTTTGACTGGGGTATGCCAGTGCTCCTGCTAGATTTGAAGCTTGGGTTTCCTGGCTAGAGTGTCTTGCCCCTCCACCCAAGGTCAGACCAATTCCCATATTTGAGGTCAGGAAGGGTCAGATTGGGAGGGATGGGGTGTGTGTGGGTGAGAGGGAGGGAGGGGCAGGTTTCCTTCTTGTGTAGCTGGGGCGTGGCATGCTACCGAAGATCCCTTGAGCATATATTAACAACCTTTTACAGAAGCAGGACTTCGACTGCTGTGGTCCTCTTGCTTTATCTGTGGCGGGTTAGAGTTTTATATCTTGTGTTGTCAGGTTTGATAGTAGCTTTATTAGGAGGTCAGATTATGAATTTGTCAGGATGGTTTGGATAGGGATGATTTTATCTCAGGCAGGGGGTTGGACTAGAGGAAATTAATTATTGCCACTTAAAGTATTTACCATCTAAAATGCTATAGGTATCTACCACTTTCTTCACATATATGGAGAGAAACAGGGATGTATCAAGTAGCACTTTCTGATAAGAGATGGACAATTTGGCTATTATTTGTAACCATTGGCAAATAAATTTAAGGCATGCTTAAACTGCAACTAGGAAGTGTCACTGTAGCATATATAGCCTTTAATCTAGCTAGATTTAGGGAATAAAGCAGCAAAAAGATACAGAAGCTTAGCCTTCAGCATGGGCTAGTTATCTGAGTAAGTCGCCACAGGGCTTGTAAAACTCATGCTGAAACCCATGCCAATGCATCACCAAAATATTGTTCACCAGGCTTGCTAGATTAAGGCTCTCTTAGGTGTGTCCACATCCTTTGTGTATTGGGGGCCAAACCTGAACATAGTACTCCAGATGTGGCCTCACTAGTGCTGAATTAAGGGGAATAATCACTTGCCTTGACCTACTGGCAACACACCTACCAATGCAGCCCAGTATGCTATTAGCCTTTTTTGGCAACAAGGGCATACTGCTGGCTCATATTCAGTTTATTGTCCACTGTAACCCCCAGGTCCTTTTCTACAGAGCTACTTCCCAGCTAGCCAGCCCCAGGGCATGTACCAGTGCATGGGATTGTTCCATCCTAAGTGCAGGACTTTGCACTTCCTTGTTGAACCTCATGAGGTTTCTTTTGGCCCAATCCTCTAATTTGTCTAGGTCACTATGAATCCTAGCCCTACCCTCCAGCATATCTAGTACCCCCCCTCCCCCCATGTTGGTGTTATCTGCAAACCTGCTGTGGGTGCACTCTCTGCCATTTTTCAGGTCATTGATGAATACATTGAACAAAGCCTGCCCCAGGACTGACCCCTGGGGCACTCCACTTGATACTAGTTGCCAACTAGACACTGAGCCCTTGATTACTACTCTCTGAGCCTGATGCTTCAGCCAGTTTTCTATCCATTAATCTGTGGACTATCCGCAGTTCATTCATCCAGCCCATACTTTATTAGCTTGCCTTCAAGAATGTTGTGGGAGACTGTATGAAAAGCCTTGATAAAATCAAGGTATACCATATCCACCAGTCTCCCTGCATCCACAGAGAAGGTAATCAGGTTTGTCAGGCATGACTTGCCCCTGGTGAGTCCATGCTGACTGTTCCTCATCACCTTTTTCTCCTCCAAGTGCTTAGAAATGGATTCCTGATTCCTTAGACTCTGAGACTGGACCTTATCATCCCTGAACTTCCTGGCCCCTCGCTGTCTCCTTCTGCTCAGCTTCTGGAGAGGGACTTTCCTTTTTAAAGGGAACAGAGTGTGCCAGAAATAACATGCAGTGAAGCAAGCAGGAACACCCAAGCATTGTCATCAGTGTTAATGACAGGCCCCTGGTATGCGGGTGGCATTCTCCCTCATAAAAAGGTAAGTCATTGGTGAGTCCATAGATGACATGTCCTGTCATATAAACATGACTTCAATGCTGGTGGTCTTGGCTTGAACCAGAATACTAGAGTTCATTCTTCTGTCCTTTAAAATGATATGGAGGAATTTCAGAAGATATCGCTGTTGATAATTTTCCTAAGCTTTCAGGTGTTTCTGATGGTGTCCAAGTTTCACACCTATATAATAGGATAGGAATGACAACAGCAGGGCAGAGGAGCAGTTTAGTTTGGGTTCTGATTTTATAATTATTGAAGACATGGTTTCAGAGACATCAAAAGGCAGCATGTTGTTGAATATCTTTATCTACATTTACTTTTTTGGAAAAGTAGCTACCTTGGAAGGGGAACTGCTCAGCGTTCTCCAAAGATTGCCCTTTAATTGCAATATGTGGAGGATCAGCTTGTTGTTTCAGGGTGAGCTGGTAAAAGATCTTGGTTTTGTGAAGTTAGCAGTCAGCCCAAACATTTCAAGTGCTTCAGAGAAGCAAACAAGTGTGATCTGGAATTCTTGATTTGAGTAGGTACCCATGACCCAGTCTTCAACATATTCAAGATCATTCCTGGAAGTGTTGGCTATTTTGAATTTGGAACATAAGGGGGTGATGTTAGAAATTTCCATTCAACTGATACTTCATGCTGACTCCACATCAAAGTCTATCAGCAATGAGAAGTAGAGTTGCTGTGATGCAAATAGAGAAGAGTGTTGATACAATCATACTTCCTTGTTTGACTCCAGTTCTAATAGTGAAGTGGTCTGTTCCTGAGCTATTGCTTAGGGTGGTTGCTGTCATGTCATTGTGAAGAAGTCATACAAAGGTAAGAAATTTTGGTAGGTCTCTAAGTCTCATCAAGGTCTTCCACAGCACCTCTCTGTTGATTGAATCAAAGACCTTAGTCAGGTCAATAAAAGCCATGTAAAAATCTCAGTGTTGTTCATGGCAATTTTCCAGCACTTGTCTAGCAACAAAGATCATATCTATTGCACCTTTGAGCAGTTTGAAAACACACTGAGACTTGGGTTAAATTTCCTCAATGAAGAACGTGAGTCAACTGAGGAGAATGTGGGAGAAGATCTTCTCAGCTGTGGACAGGAGAACAATATATTGATAATTGCTGTAATCTGAACTATCTCCCTTTTTGAGAGATGACAGAATTGTTAGCTTATTCAAGTAATTGGGAATCTGTTCATTTTTCTAGGTTTTCATAATAATGATGTGTAGTTGGTGACAGCTTTTTTTCTACCTTGCTTATAAATTTCACCTGGTATTCTAACAGGACCACATGCTTTCTTCTGCTTAATGACTGAGTTTATGATGAACGAGATCATATTCTGAACGCTCCATTAAAACTGACTTTGTCCAGCTCTTCCTTTCTATGCAGTTCTTTCCATAGATCAGAGAACCTGCCTACTCTAGCATTGAAATTGCCAAGAAAAGATATCTTTTATTCTTTGGGGATAGATGACAGGACTTGGTTGAGTTTGGAGTAGAACTCTTCTTTTGTTTCATTATCTGCATCAAGGGTTAGGCTGTATACTGATGATCAGGGGTCCTGGTTTTATCTGTTTTTTAAAAAATTCCTAATTTTCAGTTTAAAAGAAGTGACCCAAAATCCACATGTATCCATGATTAAAATGAAACAGCACACTACATATATATATTCACATTTTTCTGTGATTGAAATGAGAGAGAGAGAGAGATGGTGTTTCATTTTAACCACAGCAAAAGGTGGATTTTCAGTTACCTCTTTTAAAATGAAAATTGGGCGGCTGTATGCCTATCCCCTACTGTGTAGCTTGGGCTTTGCACATGCTGACCAAACCCAGCCCAGCCCGGCCCGCTAGCACATGGCTTTCCTGGTCCGGTCCAAATCCGTGTACTAGCAGGCCAGGCCAGGTCCATTCAGTATGCACAGAGCTCAGGTCACACAGCACTGCGTGGCCACCAGCTGTGCCTGCAGCCAGGCCACAGCCATGCTGGCTGTTGCCACCAGTGCCAATGGGGGGGCGGGGGCGGGGAAGGGAAGGGGTTGCAGCTGTGTGGCAGCCCTCACTTGAGCCCCTCCACAAACCCACCCACAGACTGCACATCTCTCCCACCACTCCTCATAGCCCCCATCCTCCTGCCACTCCTCATACCTACCCACACCCATAAATCCCCCCACCCCCAGATCCCTACTTACTCAAGACAACTCCTGAGTCCCAATCCTTGCTATGCTTCTGCTTGCCCCAGCACAGTAAGGGTTCATACCCTGTGTGCCAGAGCACCGTAGACATGCTCTGGCCAGAAACCAAGGTGTCTCTATGGAGGACCAGCTCTCAGGTTACCTCGGGCCCCCACTTTTTCCACCCATATTTTATTTTGATACTTGGATATCCAGGTATCAAATTTGGAGTCCATGCTGGAACATTTTTTTGTTCCCAACGTGCCTCTTGTCACATCTCAAACTGCTTTCAGATGCAGCAAGAGGCACATGGGGCGTGTCTGGATGTGCCCCTTGTCTCAGTTCCAAGTACAAAACAAGCATTATACAATCTTTGCCTCTGTAGATCTGTGACTAAGGGCTTCTGGTGATCACTAGCACCTGTCCCTGTTTCCTCTTGCCATCTCTGTAGGACTTGCTATTGAAAGAATATGCCTGGCCAAGTCTTTTTTAATGTGGGGATGCCATTCCACATCACTAACCATGCAATACTTTGTGGGAAGGAAACCTTAATCTCCACCACATCAAAGTTGCCATATATTAATTAACTACAATACACTAAGCAAACTTCTTGTCACAATGTCTAGACCAGATCTCAGGTCATATTCCAATCAGACAAAAGCCCAGGCTGTTTTCTCTCAAGACTGTCCCTCCTCTCCCCGCTCTCCCCCTGCACCATTTGTCTCTGAGAACCTCTTTTTAAAGCCAGTCTATCACACTGGGGCTTCTTCAAAGCTTCGCAAGTGCTAGAGGCTTCAGGGAGTCTCCAGATGTTGAGTCCTGAATTTAGTAACGTGCCATTGTGTCTTCGTATACAACTTAGTCCACTTTGTATTTGATGGCTCATTTTCTAGTAGCTGAGGCATTGTTTGTGTTCAGATATTGCACAAGATATTACGTTCAGAGAAAACCAGGATCCTTGGATATTGCTTTGTTCTTCAGCCAGGGGGCTCTGAAGGTCCGTACACATCTTGTAGCACTAGATTTTTATTTATGTATTTATTTCTTTATTAGCATTGCAAAGCACTGAGGTACATGGAGAACTGCAAATGCAGGTCTGAACACAGCCTGACACTTATGACAAAGCCATGCCTTTACTTCTACATCTGATTCAGGGCACAATTAGCTTACTCTTTCCTAGGGTATAACAGGGTATAAAAATGTAAGGAAAATCTAGTTACTTGATATTGTTGTTCAAAATCAAGCAGTATTATAAAACAATACCATCATCTGTCATACTTGTCTTTCAGATTAGAGACGGTACTGGGTTGCTGGAGCATAAGTTTTTATAAGGGAAGAGGAGGCATGGTTTCTGTCTTCCATTTGTATTCAAGGGTACACAGACCCCACAACATTGACTTGTCAACCATCATAGAATTATCCATGTTCTCAAGGAGGTTGAAATGCCTTTTCATTTCAGAAGGTCTTTGGCACAACACATTGGTATTTTTTTGTTTGTTTATGACTACATATTGATTTTTAATAGTTGTCTTACTTGAATAGTTTTGTTCACTTATTCCTTAAAATGCTTCTGGCACCCATTATTGGAAGCCACACGTCCAGATAGTCCCAAATCAATAAAGAGGGCATTGCCAGTAGCTGATCTGTACTGCCAGCATGCTGCTGCTGGTACTGCCACATATAAACCTTCCAGGCCTTTCTTTTCTCAGTGTTGAAAGTTGATTATAGTTATAATTCATGGCTGCTCTTGTTTTTCCACAACCCCCTTATATCCCCACCTCCCCATCTATGTAATATGTGTGCATTTTTTTATTTTTTTTTATAAAAAGTTCTTTTTTATAATACTGTGTTAACTTCATACAGGAGTGCCACCTGGGGTGTGTTGGCTCAGAAATGGCATTTTAAAGGTCTGGGGTTTTTTTTGGAAATTGGCTTATAGGTATCTGCATTATAGGCTTATAGCCAGCCAGGGAGAATTGACTTATAGGTATCTGGTATAGATATATGCATTATAAGGGTTCAAGATGGGCAGCATGGATTAATGGATTTTTAAAGACCCTGGGAGACACGCGCACAAAGCTTCTCAAAGCTTGGATGCAGAAAGGCTGCCTAGCACAACAAAGCTAATGGATGGACACAGCCTGAGAATTGAGAGGAGCATGCCATTACACAAGATCACAGCGTTCAAAGCAAACAGGTTGTTTAATACAACAAGGACACAAAGCCTGGGAACCAAGGAAGTACGTATCATACTGTCCCATAACATGAGATAAGTGACACCAGCTACCAGGCCCCAGTGCAGTGGCGGGGGGGGGGGGGACAGGGGGGCTGAGTCCTGGTTTAGGGGGAATAGACCAAATTAGAAGGCCCAGAAGAGTACATGGACATTTGGCCACACAGAGGAAGCAACCAGAGATAGCCATGTATAAAGAGTCATCAGGAGTCATCAAGGGGGAAGGAGAATATAAAAGCAGAGACTTAAAGAGTGACAAAGGGTCACTCCTTGCTGTCCCTCCTTCTCCCTGAGAGGGATCTTCATCTCTGCTCCCTGGGTAGGGTCCCCTAGGCCACCATGGACTGAGGGCATACCAGCAGCCTGTCTCATGTGCCCCACTGGAAGGGGGCTCTGGGTCTCAACATCCCACCTCCAGCCTGCTGATACTTAAGAGAGAGCCTCAGATTGGAGCCTGCATCCTGACCAGATGTACTTTGACTCTGATGACAGCCCTAGGATTGGTAGATATAGAATTGCTTGATTGTTTGTATTGTTGTTTTTTGTTATCATTCTGTATCAATAAATTTGCCTATTATCAACTGGCAGGTATTGTGGTCGGTCTGAGGAGTATGCCTACCCGGAACAAAGGTATAGGGGCTGGGTCCAAATCCAGTGCCAACAGGGTGGGGCAGTTAGACAGCATCTACAAAAGCAGAGGCATGCCTTTGCAGCAGCACAAATAGTAGCACCACAACTTTGTGCTGCTGCTTTGTGCCTCAGTGCATGCCCCTGCCCGTGCACTGTGTCCCAGCCAGCCAGGGAGAAGCACATGGAGGTAGGGGACCTAACAGGCCAGGGCTCCCCTTTCTCTGTACACTGTGAAGACCCCATGCTGAAGCACAGTATGCCTTGAGATGGGGGAGCAGGCAGCCCTGGGCTGGCTGCAACCATGTTTCAAGGCACCCTGTGCTCCAGCTACCTGCTCCAAGGATGGCTGGGGTGCAGTGTGCCTCAGCATGGGGGCTTCACAGCAAAGCTCCCAGGCTGAGGCATGTAGAGACAGGGGAGCAGCCAGCCCATGGCTGCTTGTCCCCTGTCACAAGGCACACTGTACCCCAGGCAGCTGAGGAGCAGCTGGCTGGGGTGCAAGGTGCCGCAGCATGAGGGCTCTGCAGCATGCAGAAACAGCACAAATTAGCTATGCCATGCACACTTCAACTTGCAATGCATGCGGTTTTTGTTGCCTTAAATAGGTGTGTCACCACAAACTGCATGTGCCTGCACATCTAGATCTGGCCTTAATGTCTTTATCGGGTTAGCAGGATGTCACCCGTTCCTCTGGTTCTCACCTACCATGAATTTGGATCTTATGAAGGGAGGAAAGGAATTCATGAGATGTTCTTTGGCACCCATGGAATGACCAGTCCCAACCCATTGTGTTGATCAAACGCATGTTATTACTTTTCTAATCTCTTCCCTTATAGGGGACTGAGTTGGAGGTGGCAACCAGCTTGTCTCTCACTGGATCATGTTGGGACTCACGAGGAGACCTGCAGCTGCTGGAGCTTTCAGGTAAGTGTTGACAGGTGGTCCCACAATGTTAATTGCCTACTTAGTAGTTGAGGTGTCGGGTAACTTTGACTTTGCGCTGCCAGATCACCTGGGGAATCTCTGACTTTCTCCCTTCACACAGGGTATTCAAAATGTAATCCCCACTTGGGTGCTCATAATTCTTTAATGAAAAATGAGGAGTCTCCCTGCTCGAGTTTTATGCCACTGCTAATTGCCTCATTAGCTGTGGGCACCCTCCGCGTTCCTTGCTCCAGGCGGGGGCATGAACCTTCACGGGGAGCCTGGGGTCCATTTCTAGTGTCCCCAGATCCCCCAGTTCCACTGGGTTCTAGCCTAAGGATACCCTCTACCTCACTGGAAGACTGATTGGTAATGTTTGCTTGCTGCAGCAGATTTGCCACCTGACACCTCTGCCTTTCCTGTGCTCCTTGGGACCGCAGGGTTTGCCGGCAAGCGGGGGTTCTTCAGCCATTGCCTGCTGCTCTCTTCAGGGGTCCCCCACCTTCTACCTCCACTCTCCCCACCTCCCCAGTACCATGAAAATTACTGGATAGCCGATTTTCCCCAGGCATCACCCTGCCACTTCACTCGGGGCTCCGCCGCTCAGCATCTCATTTTCACATACACTGGATACCGCCCAGCTTCGCCACGCATATTTTTATAGTTGGTAGGGTCAGAAGGGACCTGAGCAGATCTTCAATTCCAACACTCTGCCATGGCAGGAAAGAATGCTGGGGTCAAACGACCCCGGCAAGGTGTCTATCTAGCCTCTTTTTGAAGACCCCCAGGATAGAAGTGAGCACCACTTCCCTTGGAAGTTGGTTCCAGATCCTAGCCACCCTAACTGTGCACCTCCTGATATCTAGCCTGAATCTACTCTCTGTCAACTTATGGCCATTATTCCTTGCTACTCCCAGTAGTGTTTGGGGGAACCGGGACTCTCCCATTGCCTGCTGGTCTCCCTTGGCCAGTTCATAGATGGCCACCAGATTACCTCTCAGCCTTCTCTTGTGGAGGCTGAACAGGTTCAGGTCCCATAGCCTCTCCTCATAGGGCCTGCCCTGGTGCCCCCTGATCATGCAAGTGGCCCTCCTCTGGACCCTCTCAATGCTGTTCACATCCCTCCTGAAGTGTGGTGCCCAGAAGTAAATGCAGTACTCCAACTGCGGCCTGACCAATGCCATATAGAGGGGGAGGATCACTTCCTTGAACCTGCTTGTGATGCATCTGTGGATGCACGATAAGGTGCAGTTAGCCTTCCTGACTGTGTCCCCACATTGGCAGTCCATGTTCATCTTGGAGTCTATAACTCCAAGATCCTTTTCTGCCTCTGTGCTGATGAGAAGGGAGTTCCCCAGACTGTAAGTATGCTGCTGGTTCTTTCTCCCTGGAGTCCATCCACATCTCTGGTGAGTCCCCTTCTCTTCTTCCACGTTCTGTCGTTCATCTGCTTCTCCTGGTGCCCGAAGGCATTTTCTTCAGGGCTTTCCCTTTCCTTTATCCCCAAAGCTTGATCATCATTGGTTGTCCATGTGGGGGTGGGGAGTCTTCCCCCAGCTGTCGGGGATTTTCCCTCCAGTAACAGGGTTCTAACAGGGACCTTGCTACAGTCTTATTCTATTCTGGCAATTGTAGGTTTTTTCCTCATGCAGAACCTTGACAAAAGACTCTTGTGTCTTTATCTTAAGCAGAATCTACTGCCTAAAAATGACTTGCAGGATTATGACAAAATGCAGTTTGGAGATTCTGTACAGCTGGGACAGTGTTATCATTGCAACAGCTGTCTAGCAGTTATATTATTTCTTCTGAGTTGCCTCAGTGTGGTAAAAGTTGGTAGGTGTTGCCTTAAATGGCCACCACTTTGTGTTGTGTTACAGTCTTCTAAATAATATTTTACTCTCCCAGTAGCACTCTTAGCCGTAAGTAACTTCAATTTCTCCTGAGAGTGCAATAATTTGATTAATCATTCCATGTAAAATATAATAATTCTAACAGAGAAGGGGGTCTCTGAGTGACTTTGGCAAACTCCTTTGTGGTACCAGTACTGTGTAATCACAAAAGGTAGTTATAGCGTAGGGAAGGGAGCTACTATTTGTGTCTTCTAGAGAATAACACCATTTGCAAGATTTATACTGATTATATTTTTTAAGTGCCCAAACATCTACATGCCAAAATTTAAAAAATAACAAATTGATGTGCCCGAATGGAAAGCTTCCACCCTGTTTTTTTGTTTAGGTTTTTATTTTCCCCACTTTCTCCCTGAATTTCATCATTTGGCCATGATAATTCATGCCAAGATCATTCCTGGACCCGTTCTATTGCTGAATATTCATGTACCCTCAGGGCAAAGATCAAGTCTAGTGAGTACTGAATTGAGTGGCTGTTTTACGAACTGATCTATTATTCCAATGACTGTCGGCCTATATCAGTTACAGACTTTGCATATCTGCAGTTATCAAGTAAGACATGCTGGTCTCTCGTTTGACCTAACTTGCCTTTCACTTGTATTCATTCCACATTGGCTGTCACTATATTGTGTTTTGTGGAGGTGCTTCTGATTTTGCCAGCATAAGGAAGATGAGACTCAAGCCCTTTACTTCTGTTTTCTATGTAAATTATGTTTATTATACCAGCCATTCTGTTTCATTGTAAAGGTAATCTACTTGATCTGTTTTCCATTTTTGTTTCATTTTCAGGTATAGATGCAATGAGCTTCTGCGCAAATAAGGGGAAAAAAAACCTCTTTCAGGTCCATGGCTTCTGTACTGGATGCCAGCTCAAATGGCAACTGTAGGTCACAGCACGTTAGGACTTTGGAAGAAACTAACTGTTCTTTTGCCCATTCTAAAGCCCTTTGACACTTTTTGAAGCAATTCCATTTATTGTATTTATTTTTTTATTCAGAAGCTCAGCTAATGGTCTAATTAGAGTAAATAAGTGTGGACTAAACTTCCCACACTAATTAAACACTGCTAATGGAGTCCTACTTATGTTATAGGCATTCATACAAAATTTATGACAGTAGCTTTGAGCTTGTTAAATGAGGTACTTATTGCCTTTGCGTTTTAAAATGTATGTACCATCCTTTTTGGTTTATACCATTTTAAAATCTTATTTTTCTTTATCCAAAACATTGATAGTTTAGCTTTATAGTATTAAAGTTGTATGTGATAGTGCTCTGAAAACATATTTATCTGATCAGTGCCTTAGCTGTTGATTTCAGTAGACTCTGTATCAGCCCTTTAGCTCAGAAACCTTTCAGTATGAGAGAAGAAATCTGATTCACTAGGTTGCCCATAGTGAAACTCCACTGGAATTGTGCAGTCACATTTTATACTGCTTTAAGGCTTGAGTAGAGGTAAAGCAGTGACTCAGGCCCTACTGTTGGAATAGTTATAGTATTGTAATAATCCTGGGTGAATTTTTGTTTGTTTTACAAACTACAAACACCATCCAATATGACTGACCATATCTGTTCAAAAGATATTAAGCTAGAATGGCACTGCAGGTCAGGATTGGGGAGCAGGGTGAAGCTATGCAGAAATGTCTGAAAAATATTTATTACTGTGTGACTGACCATAGCCAATGTTTTATTTTCTGTCTCCCCAAAACCAGTGATATTTACATCTTCGAACAATAACATAATTCAACAGAAATGGCACGGGGGATGGTTTTACTTTGATATGCAAAGAGTTGAACAAAAATTGCAAAGTAAAAGGAAAAAAAAATGAAAAAGCCCACTGGGACACTTAAAGCCAATTATGTTTTTGATTCTTGCATTTCTCAGCTCACTTGCAGCTTCGTATGAGCTGAAACTCCATTCATGTTATGCCCCAGCAAATTTTACAAATAAACATTTATTTTTAAGGATAGGTACTGATCTGCTGTTGAATGCAGATTGGTAGTGACTGTATTGTTGACAGTAGGGGTATCCAAGTCATATTTATTTATTAGTGGAGAAGTTTGTTCCTTACAAGCTGTTAGTTTTCACTCTATTCTTATGCATAGAGTATAGGATTGACTGAGTTTTAAACCATCTTTGAATAGAAATCAACTATATCTATCAATTTTTCCATTACATTTTTATTAAGACTATGCTCAGTTGAACAGCTTCACTGCAACTGCTACAAAAGTCATAAAATATATAAGATAAAAAATTCACATGAGGCTAATTCAGGTAAATTTTGCTTATTGGATGTCTGCATGAGGAGGAGGGACTTCTCCCATATTCTACTAATATTTCTAACTATGATAATCTATTCTGTATTAACTACATCTCATCAGGTAACTTCATATGTATGTGTTTTAATATATTTGGTGAACTGCAAATTGATACCTGTATCTTACCAAAGTTGTACTGTCTGTAACTTTTTGTCTTTGTTATGAGAAGCATGTAGCTGGTGGTAATGAGACTAAAATTTGGGGACAATAAGTACTATATAACTATTCCTTGTGACTGAAACTTCCATTAAATATAAGGATTGTGATCTTAGGAGTGTGTCTGCCGCACACTCCATTTAATGATGTGCCATTAAAGAAATGCAGAATTTTCCAACGGAAAAAAGACTATTTGAGATGAGAAGGATATATTAAGGAATTTGATTCTCTGTGCTATAAGTAACTGAGTGCAGAAAGTAGTATTTTTTTTTTTTGCATAGTACTAGTAAATTTTTTTAGCATGTTCCCTATCAGCTGTAACATCAGTACACCATGCTATATATAAGGAGCCTGGGCTTTTATTTTACCAAAATTTTCATTCCCTGAATGAAAATATTCATGCAACAGTTTCTTTTAAAAGTAAATTTGTTTTGTAACCTCAGCAATCATATTCTCGATTGCAAGCTACTAACAGAGACATTAAATCACTGGCCAGAAGCTATAATTTATATGTCATCTGCCAAAACTTTGATTTAAGAAAAAGAAAAAAAGGATGCGATGAGGTTGAGTGAGACATTTTTATAGTCTCAGACTTTAATATGTACCACCTACTTTTATATGCCCCAAATCTTTATCTTGTATGTTGAACTGCATAGATCTTGACTTTCACAGAACAGCAGGACACAGCCAGTGTACCTTAAGACACTTTGCTAGGGTGAGTCTCTTGTTTTTTGTGAAACGGGGGGTAAACCCCATTAAAGGCAGAACTGGAGGCCTGAACATGCTAACTCACCCCTTGCATTTTGAAGCAGTTCATTCCAATACCCAGGAACTTCTCAACTTGTCAGGATCCTATGTCTGGATCTCAGTTTATCTTCTGAGTTTGAGTGCACTTGGATAAAAAAATTCAGAAATGAAAAATCTGTTCTTTTCCTTCTCCTATCTGTGGAGGATATGAATTAATTGACATAACGCACAATACTGGGCCTTATAGGAAGGTTGCACAGCATCCATATCACTGCTGGGTACCTCAAGGACAGCTTCTTTATACTGTCTCTTTGAATGGGTTGCCAGATCAAGCTCTCTTCTTTCCCTGAAGTTTTATGGGAATTAATGGCTTCTCATCCTCCCACAGACAGATAAACACACTACTTGCTCTCCAAGCACTTCTGAAAATCAGGCTGCTGTGATATAAAATTGTAATGCGTGTATGCTGCTTAGGGGGTGGCTCAAATAAATTGACTTAAATGCGACATTTTATTATAATTGGTATTGGACAAGCTTCAAAGATCCAGGCATTACATTCAAACCAGGCATTTCTCTCTAGTGTATATGGGCAGTGATGAAAGGAAATAGAATTTGATGTAACAGTGAAATTTGGACATGGTTAAGGACTTGTATTTTTGGTTGTGGTTTGGAAATGCAGCTTTCTTGTGTGGGGTGGATTTGTGGAAGCAGAGATTTTTTTTTTTTTTTTAAATGACGTGAGTTTTCAACAGCTCTGAAAATTCAGATGTGCATCAATATAACTGGTTAAAAAGGAGATATATAAAACAGTATTTTTCACAATCTAAAACACCTAGCACTTGCAGAGGTGAAGTGATATTACTTCTGGCTGACAGATATTATGAAATTGAAAATGATGGACTTCCAGATAGTTACAAACGTGCCAAGATAAGAGCTTAGGTTCTTAAAGATGCCGTGGCTCTCAGCACTCGTTGGCAAAAATGGAAAGAACTTTATAACCTACAATAATTGAGTTGGCTTTCAGTTCTATTACTGCATAAGAAAGGAAAGTAAGAACACATCCTGGGCATGACAAATCCTCTTAATAAATTCTATGAAAAAATAAAGGGTTTATAACATGTTTGGCTGATGGAATGTTGTAATTGCTAGATGCCTTGTACGCAGGTGCAGCTTAATCTACATGTTCAACTAAAACTACGGCTCAACATTTTAAGGATTTGGATTCAAATTCTGTTTTACAGAGTTTTATATATAAAGGTAGTTTCAGAGACTGAAGTTGCTCTCCATTGTTAGTAGTAGGAGGTATCTGGTTGTTAGATAATAGAATCATAGAAGTAGGGTCGGAAGGGACCTTGTAGATCTTCAAGTCCGACCCCCCTGCCTGGGCAGGAGGGAAACTGGGCTCAAATGACCCCAGCCAGGTAGGCATCAAGCTGCTTCTTAAAGACCCCCAGGGTAGGAGCCAGCACCACTTCCCTTGGAAGTTGGTTCCAGATCCTAGCCACCCTGACTGTGAAGTAGTTCCTACAGATGTCTGATCTAAACCTACTCTCCAACAACTTGTGGCCGTTATTCCTTGTTATCCCAGGGGGCACTAGGGGAAACAAGGTCTCCCCCAAACCCTTCCGGTCCCCCCTAGTGAGTTTATAGATGGTCACCAGGTCCTCCCTCATCCTTCTCTTGTGAAGGCTGAACAGGTTCAGGTCCCTTAGCCTCTCATTGTAGGGTCTGCCCTGCTGTCCCCGGATCATGCAGGTGGCCCTCCTCTGGACCCTCTCAATGTTGTCCACGTCCCTCTTGAAGTGGGGTGCCTAGAACTGGACACAGTACTCCAGCTGTGGCCTGACCAGTGTCGCGTAGCAGGGGAGGATCACCTCCTTGGCCCTACTTGAGATGCACCTGTGGATGCACGATAGGGTCTGGTTAGCCCTGGCGACCGTGACCTTGCATTGTCAGCCCATGTTCATCTTGGAGTCAATGATGACTCCAAGATCCGTTTCTGCCTCTGTGCTCTCAAGAAGGGAGTTTCCCATCTTATAAGTGTGCTGCTGGTTACTACTAAGATCAGGATGTCACCTGATTTTAACCATGGAGCATAAGGAGCAGAAATAGTTAAGTATTTAAGAGAATTTGTCTTCCAAAGCAATTTTTCAATTGCTCAGACATTACTGAACTATTTTCAGAATATTCTTTCCAACAGTACTGTAGTACCATTCCACCTCTACCTATAATTTTCCAGAGTATGGCAGTCTGTTTAACCATACCACACTGATAAAAGCCAAAAAGGATGTAAACAGACATTATGTTTATCCCAGGATAAATACTAAAAAGGTTCACATGGGAGAAGAATTACTAACAGTTTATTCTAGGATATCAAAAGGTACGTCTTAAGTTATTCCGGGATTGCATTATTGAATTGATGGCAGAAAAGCAACAGTGCACTTGGCCACTCACTAAACCCCGATTAGAAGGACGATGTGTGTATGCACCAACCCCAGGATACTTCTGTTCCAGGACAAACAGGCACAACGGGCACCTTACATGAGCAGCAAGGCTGCTCCAGTGTGCTGTAATTACAGTGTGTCAGAGCACAGTAATTACTGCATCCCAGTGGATTCCAGGGTCTTGGGTATCAGTGTCCTTGCACTTCAAAATGGTGGTGAGGGCACTTTAACTATTTTGATGTGTAGGGATACAAATACAAAAGAAACTCCAGGTGTGTTAATTAGAGCAGCTGTCAGAGCAAATGGAACTTTCTTTCCTAGCCAAAGTCATACATCTTCAGCTCTTCTGTCGTCTTTGATATTTCTCAGTTAAACACACACTACAGATGTAATAAGAAAGTGCCATACTAATTATGGTTCAATTTTAAAGCAAAGCAGTAAGCATCAGAATCCTCAGTGTGCATCTGTGTACTGCCCTACTGACTTCAAGGATGTGTCTTGGTAAATTTAGAGTGCTACAGTCTACTTTCCAAAGTTTTACTGGATTTTTAAAAAATCCATCTATGATTTTAAAATGTTCCTATAGAAACTTGAAAACTACGTTGTTTTTCTGCCAATTTTAACCTTTTTACAGCTAACTAGCATATGTTCTGATCCTTGGAAAGCTCATGCATGTACTTAATGTTGGACACTGAGTTCTCCCATTGCAGACAGTAAAGTTATTCAATTTCTTACTCTTTGCAAGATCATGACCAAAGGTTTTATTAAACCATTTTTCCCTATTGAGCACAGCTTAACATATGACTGGAAGGTTACTTCCTTGTTTTTTGAAAGCAGTTGGCTATTATTATGACAGACCCCTACAGTATTGGGGTGCTCCCAGAGATGCTTGCTGGGCTTGTGTGAGCTTGCTGGTTGCCTCCTTTGCTAAATGGATATGCCTAGGTTATTATTTTGCCCAGAAATCACAATTTACCATGGGTACTTAAGTCAAAAACAGTAAAAAACAAAAGGGTTTATTAATTGGAAAGAAAAAGTGATCAAAGGCTTTTGGAGAAAAAAAACAAACACGTAAAACTGAACTGATTAAAAAATGACAAAATCAAAATCCTTATCCTACTTTTGGAATGCCACCTAGCCCATGGGGTCAACCTCCCCTCAGCCACATCTATCTGTGTCTGCCAGGGTCCTCCAGTCTGCCACCCCTCACAGTGAGCCGTTTCCCAAATGTTACTCCCTCCAGAACATTTTCTGCCTCTGGCTCTATAACAGTTATCACTGGTTTCAACACAAATCTGCACTTGCCAAAACCTAGTTTTGTTTCTCGGAACTGGTTAGCTCGGCATGTGTGTGCAGGTCATTTAAACAGATACTACAGATAGTTATATTTTGGCACATACAAACTATTTAAAAATATCTATTTAAACAAGTGCTAGGGATACATTTGAATGCCATGTAATTACCAAAATTACAACTGCATTCATCTGAGTATATTAAACTTCAAGGGTATGTACAGATGCTTAATTTGGTTTCAACACAGCAGAAATATCAGATTAATTATCAATTATCTGATAAAAAGTAACTTAAAGAGCATACTATTAAAGAGCACACAGTTTAAAATATCACATTCAGGAAGTGTCTATCAAATGTATCAACTAAAATAATCTCCCCAAATTTAAGTCCTACCAACATCCTTCTACCCTTTGTTACTATTAATGGGAATTTACACACATGCCTGGTGTCTGCTATTTCAAAGTGCTCCACTGCCATTTTCTCAGCATGGGGACACGCTGCACCACTGATACATGTGACACCTGGCGTGGCTCGCTAATTAAAAGTGCCCAGCACCATGTCAGGAACACATGTAAAAATGATAATGTGTTTACCTATGTAGGCTGACTTTACTTGAGTAGAGTTAGCTCTGTACTTCCTGCATGCAAGGGCTTTCAGTGCAGGAGATACGCCATGCAAAATACATATAGGTTAGGATGACATACATGTGGTCCAGGTACATAGTCTTTGAGATGGGGCAAACAGGAACTTTGTAGCCATTGCAGACATCAGTTTTTAGTGCTGATATCTAGTCATCTAATTCACATATAAAAGCTAACAAAATACTATTATACTATCAAAATGTGCATTTCACTAAAGCATTGGTTTCCAATATATGAAGTGGCCTTTGAAAGAATTAGCCGTATATCAAACTAACAAACCTAAATGACTTCCTTAAACATTTAAAGATGTTTTTGCAAGTAGGATCTAACATACTGGACCAGGGACTTTCTTAAATGATTTTAAAAGAATGCCTTGTTAGTGTTCTCTTGATATGACACGTTGCCTTCTCCTAATAATCAGAGTTGATTAGGCTTAAGATCTATTTTCATACTCTGTGTCTGGTTGTATTATGAAAAGTCCTTAGTTCCCATTAGAAGTATCACTTTTCTTCTGCTACCTGTCATTTACTTTGGGACAGAAGCCAAAAATAAATGTACAGGTTCTGTATCTGATTCTGGGGAAGGAGGTCAGAGTCCTATTTGATTAAAAAGGGAGAAACAGGCATTTAGGCATAACTTAACAAGGGGACTGGCATTGCTAAGTATGATGAGTTTTTTGGCTTTCATTTTACTTGTATTTTTCTTTGTTCTTTACAAAGTTAAGTTTAATTATATATAATATGTTGTATATTATTTGAAATGTTTATTAACGCTGATAGCCAGAGGCTAGCAGGACTTGCTAACACATAGTTTAGATATGCTTTCAATCAATATTTCTGAGTTAAACCCAAATAGATATATATTAAAAGGTTACCAACTGATCTACAACTGTGTGTTATAAAAAGATGCTGGACATGAAGTTCTAATATTTGAGGCTAATATCAAATAGAACAGTTAGCTTGTACGAAACTTTATATTTATAGTCCTTGACTTATATCACCTGTCCTTCCTGTCTATAATAAGAAAAAATAAAGTTAAAAAAGAAAGTAAAGACAAGAAACTAAATGATTAGGTGTCTATCATCCAGGTTATATAGCTAGCCTTTCCACAATTATATTATTTCCCTTTCCTTTTTAATTTGTTCTTACCATCTGTAGCAGCCCAGGCTTTCTTTGACCACTTTTATATTGATTGACCACATACAAACCTTCAGAATTGAAATATACATTGGCTCTCCTATGAAATATTTAGATCCCAGTCCTGCAAATCCTTATTCTCCCACACAAAATTACGCCACGTTAAACCACTCAAATGGCAGGTTTTGCAAGACTCTTCTTATTATTCACAGTACTTTAATATGTCTCTGGAATTTTATGCTTGAAACAATGAAAATTTTAACTGAAATGCAGTAATGTACAGGGAATCCTTTCCATAAATAGGGGTTCTTAATAATTTTATAGAATAGACCAGAATTTAATGAGATATTAAATTCTGCCCCTTTCTTTTCCCTTCTCATCTGCAATTGAAGGAACTATTTCCTTTCGTATCTGACCACATAACCAGCCTGTGATGGCTACAGAAATTATTTACCTAGAAAATATTCAGTCTTTATAGAAGTTTGAAAAATAAAGCAGGAGAATAAACCAGGGCACGGTGTGATGGCTTTAGTTCAGAAAACATACTAAGCACACATGATTTTAAGTATGTGGGTAGTCCCAGTCAACCAGGTAATGACCCATGAACTGCGCTTTGTGACCCATTCCTGTGAAAGCTGCAAATATTTTTTTGAAAGAAATCTCTAACTTTGAAGCCCTTTTTTCCAAGTGCAATTTTTATTGCAATGTTCAATCACAAGATGGCAGTTCAGCTTCATAGTTTAATTTCTTCACTCACATTTCTTCATTGAATTTTTGGACCAGCTCCTTTTTTTGGTATCTCCACCAGATGGCTAAATTCACCATCTTCTTTCTATGCATAGAGTAAATATTCTTTAGCGTTTTGAGGAAATCTTATAATATTGATGTCTCCATGTTAAAGCACAATAAGAAATAAGGTCGAGAAGCTCATCTATACTTTTTCCTTGGACTTTTGCAGTCCACATCAGAATGACTTTCCTCACAGTATGGCAATTCCTTTAAAAATTTGCTGCTATTTTCCTATAACGACACTGAATTTAGTATGGATGCATCATATAAATCTGTTTTATCTCTGTAACACATATCTTCTTTCAGTCCTTGTATCCTATTTTGAAATTACATTTAATAAAATCCTTTTGGAGTATACATTGCTTCTTATCTTTAGAAAATTAATGGACCCCTATTTAAACAAACATACTTAGAGTAATAGGCAACATTTTCAATAGTAAACTTCTTTATCTAAGTTCTACTGACACAAAGATATGAATTAAGGCAGTGGTGCTTTCCAACCATGGTTTCCTTTTACATTCACTAAATCCCAATGTGGTTATTAGTGCCATTTTCCCGCAAATGAGTAATTTCTAGGGCTGTGCAAGGCCTTGGACAGAGATTTGGATCTGGAGAAGCTTCGGATATTTTGGGGTCCAAAGCAGCACATCCGGATTGAAGCGCTGGCCTTGTTCGGCTTCCCAAAACAGTTCAGAGCTTCCGAAGAGCTTCGGAGCCGCCTCGGAGATCTGGCCATAGGGTATAATGGGGAAACAATAAAATATCTATACCTTGGTTGTTTTTTGTCCAATTGGGATGAAACTTTCAGAAATGGTAAACTCCACAGAGCGAATGAAGTCTGCTAAGTTTCAAGAAGATTGGTGCAATGGTTTGGGGAGAACAGCACCCCAAATTCCTGGAAAAAAAATCTCATGTCATGTTTAGGTGTTACAACATAGCAGAGTGAAAACTGCAGGGATGGTAGCTCTTACTGAGGCTACAAAGCCTGACAAGTTTCAAGAAGATCGGTGCATGGGTTTGGGGGTAACTGACCCTCAAGCTGCGGACAAGCAAAAATCATGCCATGGGTGCTGTGGGACTGACTGTCTGTCTTGGGGTGGGGAGGGGAGACAGGGCTTCAGGCCTGACTGCTAAGCTGCTGTGTTTCCAGGTACCAATCAATCAATCATGATTCACTCAGGGACCAGCTCAATACACTGGACCTAGCTACTACATAATGACTTAAAGAGGATTAATTACCACCTACAAAACCAGGCTAAGGAGAGCAAAGAATCAATATAAACAATCAACTGCCCCAAGATGGAGACAGTCTTAGCACCAGCTTTGTCTGTCAGCAGTTAGGGGTGCAGGACCCCATAACCCCACTGCACTGATCTCCTCAACAGCTGGCAGGCATCACAGCAGAGGCCACCATCCCTGCAGCTGTCATCCTGCTGTGCCTTAACACACACGGGGTCACCCATGGCATGAGTTTTGCTTGTCCACAGCTTGAGAGGCAGTTTCCCTCAAACCCCTGTACCTATCTCCTTGAAACTTGGCAGGCTTTGTGGCCTCAGCAAGAGCTACCACCCCTGCAGTTTTGATCCCCCTGTGTTGTAACACAGCCGTGACATGAGTTTGGCTTTCAGGAATTTGGGGTACAGTTTCCCCCAAACCCCTGTACCGATCTTTCTGAAGCTTGGCAGGCTTCATGCTATCAGCAGGGGTTATCATACTTGTGAGTTTCATCCGAATTGGACAAAAAACAACAAAGTTATAGATATTTCATTGATTCCCCATTATACCCTATGGTCAGGTTGCGGAGGCAGCTCTGAAATTTCAGGGCCGCTTTGGCCTGATCAAGGCGGAAACCCGGTTCAGAGCTCCGGATCAGATCGGGGCCATCTGAAACAGCCAGATCTGAAGCCGGATCGGATCGCTGCCGACTCGCACAAGCCTAATAATTTCCTTAAACATGTTGTATTTAGTGAAAAGGCAGAAGGCAAACAGCTAAGGATTATTTCAACATCCTTTCCCCAAATTTCTTGTCTAGTTTCAAACATGTAATATGACCACTCTGATTTAGGCCCAATTTCGGTTCTAGTTGAGATTGGCTTTTAGTGCCTCATATTAAAGTCTATATAGTGACTGATCCTTGAACAAGCTCCCATTTTTTTTTCTTCCAATTTTCACTTTCTGCATTAAGGTCAGTTGATTTCTCTTGGTACCCTCTGAGGTTTTATGTCTGCTCTGCGACCCACCAGGATTGTGTGAGCAGACCATGCTTGAGAGTGAATTGTATTGTGAAACACCCCAGAAGGTCTGAGAGAGATAAGTCATCTTAGTCTCTTCTAAGTACCCACAATGAAGCTGGTTAGAAATTCAATCTCCCTCTCCCTGTGAGGAAATTTTTTACTTGAGAAGGGAAAGAGCAGAAAAAATTCAGTTGGGAAATGATGCTGAGGTGCTCCATGCACTTAATTTACCTGACAGTGCAGTCTTCTATGTTATACTCTTCATAATAGCAGGTGGTATATCATGGAGGATAGATCCAATTAGAAACCTTGGCTTGTGTAGGAGAATAAGGACAAGATGAAACTAAACTTTGCTTTTTAGAAAGCACTGCTGAGTGATATCTGAATTATCTTAGTTTTCCACTGAAATATTCAGGTTTTAGGAGCATTTAGCTTTATGAGAAATATACATTCTGTGGTGCACTTTTCTAAAAGAAATAATTTGTTTAAGAAACCTCACTTTTTCCCATGGAAAAAATAATTTTTTTATCAGTAGAACTGGTAACAACAGTGACTACTGTTCTCCAAGGACAGTGCGGTGTCCTTATATATCCCATCTACAAAGGAGTTTTAAGTAGTTATTGTATCTCCCTAATAGGGCTGTGATAAATTTCACTGGCAGTTTTGTTTTGAGGCTGTTTCAACTCTTTCCGAGCTCAAAACAGCAAAATCAAAATGAAACAGAGAGCTTTGAAACAGCCTCGAAACGAAACGAGGCAAGTCAAAACATTTAGAAAATTTCAAAATGTTTTGAGTTTTGAAGCTCAAACTGGGGTTGCCTGCAGGGAAACAGAAACTAAAGTAAGGAGAGGGAGGAGGAAGGGGAAAGGGGAAGGAGTGCTCTCATTATTGACTGACTAGCTGGGCAGTGACTGTCATCCTTTCCTGAGGTCCCTTCCAATCCCAGTGCTCTGGGGAAGGGATGGAAAAACTGCATAAAAGGCAGCATTGTTTGAACTGCCCTGCTTGCTTTCTGCCTTGGTGTCAGTTGAGTGAGGGCACACCTTAACATACACACAGTGTCACCCACCCATGTCATGAGTTTTGCCTGTCACCAGCTAGAGGTGCAGGGCCCCAAGAACCCAGACTCCCCCTGCACCTATCTCCTTGAAAGCTGGCAGGCTTTGTGGCTGCAGCAGGGCCTAGAAAACCTGCAGTTTTGACCCTGCTGTGGCTTAACACATACATGTGACATGAGTTGTTTTGCTTTCAAGACTTTATGTTCCATTTCCCTGAAACCCCTGCATCTATCTCCCTGAAACTTGGTAGGCTATGTGCCCTTAGAAAGGGCTACCTTGTCTGCAAGTTTCATTCCAATCAGGCTAGAAATTACAAAGTTATAGGCTACTTCAAGCTTCCCCATTATAGTCTATGGGCGAAACGTTGAAACAGCGAAACTGTTTCAATGAAACAAAATGGAACAGCAGTTTTGAATCAAAACAACATTTGAAATGAAATGCTGTTCTGTCAAAATGCAAGTCAAAACAGAACGGTGCCTTTTCACACAGTCCTACTCCCTAAAGCTATCTTTGGGGTGCATGAATGTATTACTCCAGACTTTCTATTGATATAAAGTCCTTATTTTGTATCAGAGAACTGTTTAGTTCATGGCTGTTCAACTTCTGAGTGCTCAGGGGCTGTCTTGGACAAGCTCTCTGCCCCACTACCAGCAACCACTCAAGCAGGGAGACCTGCCAACCTCTGTATGGGCTGCAGTTTCCACGAGCCCCATGAGGTGTGCTCTGCCACCCAGAGGGGTGGGAGTCAGGAAGTGGAAGCTGGAGGAGGGAGGGGAATGTGGAGATCCTGGCAACAGCAGCAAGAGGAGGAATGGGAGACATTGCAGCTGAGTTGGAACCCGTGGGCTTGGTGTTAACCACTCAGCCAATAGGCTGCCAGTTATACAGTGCTCATTTAGCCTATCTAATCATTCTCATGTTTATTTCCCTCTTTCTTATATATGTTATATCATTAGCAAAATGTCTTCACTTTACTACTTAATCGTCTCATAAGCAAAATGAACAAAACCATGCTTCTGTCCTTTGTGGCAACATACTAGTTTTTGCTTATGTTGACTCACTAGCCTCTGCTCATAAGCACCCTCAGTTTTCCAGGTCTAAAACTGTTCTTTATCCACTCTAATAATGCAACCCCATTAATGTACAGCATTTACTAACCTTGAAGATGGGTCTTTTGTGTAACATTAAAACAAAATCTTTCTGAAAGAGAAACTGATTGTATTCGCATTTTACTTTTCCTTACTCAAAATTTCTTCTCTGAGTCAGAATCCTGCTTGTTACATCTAGTATTGCTGACAAATGAATCTTGATCTCTAAATTAAAGCTTTGCTTCTAAACCAGTATTAGCTATGTTCATAAATATCATGTACATGATAAGTTTTAATACCTTACATTACCAATTAATTACTACATAAAACCTGAAAGGTTGATTGAAAACTAAAACTAGTTCCAGAGTTGCTCACTGTGCTAAGCTCCAGGTAAAGAAAGCAATATACTTTACAATTAAGAAATTGACTAGAAATACATTTTGTCAAAGAAGAATGACAAGAAGTTCATATGTTTGCAGCATGTTATTTCCGGAAGTTATGCCAACTTAATGTGTTTTACCTCTGCTTTATACTTATTAATTGGATATCTTGGGGTTCATGCAGATTGACAGCTTCGGACAATGCAAATAGCCTTTATGTGGTACCAAAAAAAGTTGTAGATTTCCTGGTGAAGCTCTGCTAATGTCCCCGAAGTTAGTCTGTCAGCGTATAGCCCAAGTCTCCTAAAGGAGTTTGGTACCTTAAAAAAAGAAAACCTCTCTCCCCCCCCTCCCAAAGTGAGTGAGATACCTGGATAAGAAACTGGATAATGGGAAAGTCCACAATGTTTTAGCTTGTATCTCAGAACTAGACTGACTTTGTTTGCATGGGTTGAGCACTGTGCTAAGTGATCTTATGTATCAGTGCTTCCTACAAACCTCAGATTGTGATTCTTTACCATAGTTATTTTACTCTGTGACTGCTTCATGTCAAACACAAAAGCAGATATGAGGGCATGGGTCTCTTTCTTCCCTGAGTTCTGTCCTAACCTCACAGTTTTTCCCTAGAAAACTAGATTTACTTACCAGGGAAATACACAAACCAGTAGACAGTTATACATAAAATCTAATCTCTTCCTCCCTCCCAGCACTGAGCTGCTCTAGCTCATCAAAACAGAGGGACTTCTGTGTATGACTAGAAACAGAAGCTTCAGAGGCTTGGGGAACTTTAAGCTCACACAATTCTACCTGTGGCATTCAGGCAAACATGGTTCTCTGGGGAGATGTGATATCTTTATTAGACCAACTAACTAGTTGTAAAAATTGTTCTTTGCAAGCTTCCGGGCACAAATACCCTTCTTCAGGCAATAGGGAGAGTCCCTGAAGAAGGGTGTTTGTGCCCCAAAGCTTGCAAAGAACAATTTTTGCAACTATTTAGTTGGTCTAATAAAAGATATCACATTTATCCAAAAAACCTTGTCTGCCTATGTCCTTAGACCAACACGGCTACAGCAAACATCCCTAAAACTATGCAATTTAGACACCTCCAGGGTTAAGCTAAAGCTGAACAGAGGTTTTCAGGATTGTAGCCTTGAGTTTAGGCAGCTAAATTTCATCAAAGTTCTTATTTTGATGTGAAGGGTGATGATGATTCATTAAGTCCCTGTCTCTCTGGGGAAAATGCAAGCAAGCATGCTAATTATCAAGACATAACTGTTTTTTTCTCATCATTAATATAAATAATAATCAGACTGTATTATTTCTAACTTCAAACCTGTGCTCTAGATCTTCCCTACCCTACAGTGTCTGGGTGCTATAGTCCTAATTGAAGGTCTTTGTTGCTTAAGCTAATAAAAGTTGTCTTTGTTCATCAGCTAGAGAAAGATTGTTATGCTCTTTCTAGACAGCATTCTGTTAATCAGGGAATGTGTGGTACCTGCTATTCCTACTAAGCTTGAAGTATCAAAAATCAAACCAATGAGAGCAGGTCTGTACACTAAACTGTACACTACAAAAATAATTATTAACTTTGTTTAATTGCAGCCTGCACTCTTCAGATGTAGCAAACTCAAGTGTTTTGAGGAGGCTTAACTATAAGCAAAGTTATAAGAGATGATAATGAATTCATTTTAAAAGAATGGAAGACAAAGACATACAGGATTTAGAAAAGAGTCTGCATTTGAAACTGGAGCACTTTCTAATGACCTGTAACTCAACAAATGCCTCTTTTTTTTCAAATTCTGCAGACACATTTTCCGTTGCCTTCAGAATAAGTTTGACAGTTTTCAGGCCAAAGTATTTGCCCAAGCCAAAGTTCTAGTACTGTATAATTCAAGCTGACTGCTGTGGAGAGGAAAATACTTTCTTGCCTATAGCAATTTTGTAAAATATATTTTTTCTTAATGTAGGTAATTTTGTTGTTTAATGTAAGTCACACTGCAACATTTCCACTCTGAACTCTGGAATATAGAAGTCCCTTGCTGCAGAATTTATTCTTGGTCACAGAATATAGTACATAGGTTTGAAAGTAACCTAAATATTCTAAGAATGAATGTCTTAGCAAGTTTTGCTCCCTTAATACAGGGTACAAGTAGCTGGAGCAATGCATAAGGCTTTAATGACTTCCATTCTTACCACCAGAATATTCCTCTGCATAGAAAGGGCTAAAGACATTCAGAAGGCTTTGAGGCTCCTCCAAGAGGCTTCAATACCTTATGCTGCCTATACACATGCTCTGGGATGGGGACCAGAGGAGCTCTGAGGAGCCACTCTAATTATAACACCCACAGTGTATGGTGTATTTGGTATTCTACATTTCAAAATGGTGGCAGGGACATTTTAACTGAAGCTCATTTGAACTTTGCATACCTATGCTGCCATTTTAAAATGCAGAACACTGAATACATGAGACGCTGAGAGATGCTGAAATATTGTAATCGAATGCTCCAGCAGACTCGATCAAATGAGTCTCTTCTGATGCGTTCTAATTGGAATGCATTGGAGCATGTGTAAAAGTGCCCTTAGGGTGTGGACACATTACAATTAAGCCATTTCAAAATGTCACTGACTGGAAAACAGTTAACAAATGTTGTGGGGCAAGGTGCAGATGCACATAACAAGTGAACCATTCCCAAATGTCAGTGATTGGCAACAGATTCACAGTTGTGTGAAGCACTATTGCTCTGATAACCTGGCTTTGGGGATTCCATGTAGGTGGGGACCTGTGTTTGGGGGTGTTTTAACTCTTCTGCTTTCCTTGCTCTCCTAAACACAAGTTCAGTAAACTTCAATACCTGAAGTCTGAAAAGTGCTTGCCTGACTTGGGGTCAAGGGGAGCGCTTTGGACCCATGCTGTCTAGTTCTCATGGGTTGGAAAGCATTGTGGTTACTTACAGATGTGGAAAAGAAAAAATAAATTGGCACTTCACTTTAATCTCAGCATGCCCCCTTGCTGAGTACAGCACATGCCCAGAAGAGGCATTACATTATTTGTACCAGACTTGCTCATAGATTGTATAGATTAGACACTTGAGCAGGGCTTTTTGGCACTTTTATCTAATAGCTGATTGAATCAGCTATTAAATAAAGTGCCAAAAAGCCCTACTTGAAACACCCAAGCCATATAGACACTATGGAGCCAGGTTGAAATAGTGCACTGCCACTTCCAGTAAAGCGCTCTTGTTTTGTTTTTTTTCCCCTATCTGTCAGTGCCCATGACAGGCTGTGATTGAGTGGGGAACAAGGGCACAGCTGATTGTCAGAAAGACTACTTTATTTGAAAAATTAGTTCAAGGGGCACTCCTTAATTTTAAACGTGATGCAGTGTGGGATGTCTGGATGACTGCTAGATCTACATCACAGACTACTTGTTGTCTACACAGCACTGAACCAGTTCAAAATAGTACAGTATATCTCATAAATCCAGCATGCTCTGGACCAAGTACCTGCCAAAAATTTGAAAATGCTGGATTTTTGAAACCTGAGTGGCGGCTGGTTGCGGAGCAGGGTGGGGGGAGCAGCCACCAGTCCCAGAGCAGCAGTGCATGTGGAACAGCAGCGTGGGGGCGGTGGGGTGGATGGTGGTGACAGTCATCATGTACCAGCTTCCCCCTCTTTATCCGGGGGAGCAGGGGAGGGTGGCGGCTGGTCCTGTAGCAGTGCCGGATTTTTGAGAATTCCAGAGTTTTGAAATCTGGATTTACGAGGTTATGCTGTACTTGATGTTTGAGGTATGGCTTTCAAACCATTTCAGGAAGACTTAAGTTGGCTTAAAAGTTGTATGTCTGTCTGCTTCAGATTTAACCCTATTTCAAACATAATAAGTGTTAGCAAAAAGTTCAAACATTTCATTTTAGCCCCATCTGCCCCTGGTCTGCAAATTTTATAGTGTGTCTTAGCATACAGCTGAGCATCAGCCCATGTGGTGGGAACCCCAGGCCTTGGGGATGGGGGAAAGGGGGATTCCCAGGCTCACCATGCTGGGGAAATCATGCTTGGTATGGGGGTCCCCACGGTTGGGCATACCCTGGCTCAGTGGTAACCCCCTAAGGCATGGGGCTCTCCCCATGTAGGCAGATACGCAGCTTGGGGAGACTGGCAGCAGGATAGGAGGCTCTTCTCCCCCACCATCCATGGGGAGACAGCAGGGGGTTGGGGGCATATACTGGGCAGCCAATCAGGATGGCCCCACTCAGCTGAGCTCAACTATGGCCAGCAGACTGGGAAGTATGCTCGAGTGCCCCGTGCTTTCTGGCTTTGGCCAGTGCTTTCCTTTCACAACTAAAGAGTGTGCGTGAGTTGCATTTGTTATCAGTCCAATCAATTTAGAGAAACCTGTGAAGATTGGATCGATTCTACCTTGGGCTTTTTGACTGTCAGTACTTAGCCTGAATCTCCTTGTAGTTACAGGAGTCTGGCTGGTCAGTCGTCCTTGACTGATTGGGTTCAGTGCATTCATTTCTTCTCTAATAAAGGTCATTATACTACATATATCCTGATAGGAGAGGAGGATGGGATTGTCTTTATGGGCAAATGAAATATTTCATTTGCATATAAGAATGAACATAAAATCCTGCATGTGGAATTTATATTGCTGTGTATCTGGTTGTGGGATATAGTTCTTCCACAGCATCTCTAGCTTTTCGTGAATGGCAGAAATGGGCATGTAAACTGTTTCAAGAGTTCAGATAGATCAAATACCATCATAGGATGATGGGAGAAACATTTGATTAGATTTTAAAGTATATGAATAAATAATAGAGAAGGAGAAAGGACTGGAGCCAGCCCCATTTTCAATTTCAAGTTCTATTTTTTTTTTATTACTTTCTCTCCCTTAAAAAGGCTATGTGAAACTTCCTTGCATGTCTGTTTTATGGCCTTGTTTAGGGGTAGATCCCACTTGAAATATTATAGTCAGCATCAATAGATAAATTATATCGATTACATTTTATTCAAATAACATATTTTTTGGTTATGATATTTATGTTTGTCAAGATTAGAAACATAGAGTCCTTGAAATGCCTGGCCCATTGTCAAGTAAAATGTATTTTGCAGACACATATATATCCTTTTAATGGCTGATTAATGGTTCAGCAGACTTACCCACACCTTGATGTTTCAACCTATTGCCGTGTATGTTTTGCGTAGATATAAATCTTCCTAAACTCTCTGTTATGTATTGTATTGTCAAACCATTATTTGTTCCATAACATAATACCTATTGGGCCCTGTCTTACAGCGCCCTGTCTTACAGCCCTTACTGAAATCAGTTGGGATGATATACTAAGGATGAGCAGGAAAACAAGTCTTGGTGCCAGGGACTGGTTTCTGTGGGGTGTGGAGTCAGTCCCCTAGCTGGTCTCAAAGTATATCCGAATACATTTGCATTACTTTTTAGAGTTCATTCACACCCCCCCTCCCAAACAAACAAAAAGAAATCCAATATTTGTTTGTGTTAGCATAAAAAAATCCCCATTTTAGTGAAAACCTCACAATGGTTTTGTTTTATTTTGTGGGGTATTTTGGGGGGGGGGTGGAGTTTTGTTTAGCTGAAAGTCAAACTTTTCTTTCTGTCTTTTTGCTGAAGACGATGGTTTAGAACAAAATGTTGATTTAGTATTACATGAGAGCTGAGTTGTATTTTGTTTGCCCCTTGCCCTAGTTCTGTGCTCTAAAATGGATAGACTATGTCTTTCCTGGTGCATGAAAGATTACTGTTTCACTGAGGCACTGTGGCCCCACAGCATTGTAATACTGAATTATGGGAAGAATTGATCTGCATGGGAAAACTAGGTTGTAGAGGAGTACAGGAAGCAAGAATCGTCTAAACTACAATTGCAGTGGTGTTAATATTACAAAACTTCTTGGCTTTGGGATTTTTTTTGTTTGTTTTTTTTAATGAAAAGTGGTTTTGAATGTGGTAACTAAGTGCTTTCAAGGGGGTAGGGGAAATAGCCAAAATCCCATTTTCCATGGATAACAGTTTGGATGAAAAACGTTTTTCCTGCCCTGTTATCACCCTCACTTCAGCACCAGCATATACAAATATAGTTCTCATGAGACTCTCGGTGACGCAAATAATTGAAGAGATATTTTCAGTTAATAATTTTCCAGAAAATCAGGTTCTCATCTTCTTTTCTAATCCAGGTGTGAAATCTGGATGGCTTATTGCCTGGTCTGCTGTACTTCATTTGAACTATGCAGTGACTAGTCAATATAAGGTTCTCATGTCCCATTTATTGCCATTTTAAAACATAAGCCGCACATTTCCCTGCTTCTGCTTTGGTGCAGATTACGTATTATTTTCACGTGTCCTTCTAAGGTTCATTCCAATGTAAAAGGAATACCTAACTATATTAAAGTGTCACAGAACAAATAAGTGCCATTAAATATCATTGCAGTGTATGCTGTCAAACTGTTGCCAAGCTATTTGCTATTTCAACTGATTTGATTTTTCTCCCATTTAAACTCCCACTTTAGTGAATATCCCAAATAATTTTTGCCGTAATAATGTAAGGTATATACTTCTTTTGGTGCCATTTTTGTAGTGCTACGGGGCATTTAGTAAATTAAAAGCATTTTGATAAAAGAGACACGATTTACAAGGTTCACAGGAATTACATGCAGTTCTGAAGAATAGGTATGTTTCAAGTAACAGTTTCTCCAATCTTGTATTTGGGTTTCGACTCCCAAGTAAGCATGTTAGATCTGTTTTTTTATTGTATTATCACAATTTTTCTTGATTCAATTGACTGAAATGCAGTTATTCCTGTGTAAAACTGGGTTTATGAATGGAGATTTAGAGGCATCATGCATACTTTTGGCCTTTTATATCCTATATAGGAGTTTGAAATGAGGGGCATAATGCATAACCTCCATGCTGTGAAAATATCTAGAACTAAATCATATGGCTGCTTTTTCCTCCATAAACTAAGCTGTTCTTAAAGTATTCAGAAATAATAACTGTTAGTGAATCTTCTCATTCTAGCATACACATTAGTGAATTATTTGCAATGCAACAGTAAAGAATTAAATTGATCTTTATTGCAGGAATGACACATTGTGTTTTCCAATGGTGGCTAAATCAGTCAGGTACAAAGCCTTGGAAAATGAATACTTGAAAGTAGAACTGATTTGAGGCAGGCATCATCTTTGCACATTAATAATGGACTGATGAAGCAGATTGGGTGATGAAATATTCTTAGTTCATAATGTTCAAAGCTCATAATAACAACTTCAGCACCAATAATATTTATATTGGTCCTAAGCACCCGGCAGAACACTGCAACTAAATTGATTTTATTAATAATATAATAGATCATTAATAACAATTGTGGTTGGAAGGAATATTGAAATGCAATAAATGTGTCTTTCTTCCTCCTTAGTAATTTCATAACCATAATTTTAATTCTTATATTTTGTAAAGGAAAACGGGACATAAATATGTTAAGGGAATTTGTTACCACCTTGTGTGACAACTGATGTAGAATAGCAGCTTAACTGAAGTACTTTACAGGTTATGATATTTTATACTTCATCCTTTATGGTATTAGCTAACTGTATATGGTATGATTTGAACACTTGTTTTAATTTAGTAAGGAATTTTTAACCTAATCAGCTTATACCAGGGGTATTTTCTAGGGTATATCATACATTTTCTAATAATCTATCTCCTGCTGTGTCTATTCTGCATTTCTCTGTCTCTCTCTCGACATATTTTAAAAGGTTGAGATGGAAAAGCTTCTATTTATACCTAATAAAACATATATTACTCTGTGGAGTTATAGTTTAATTTGTGGAATTTATTTAATCATCTTAATCAACATAATATATTTATGAATCATAGTATAGGTTTTCCTCATTTTATGTTGTACATGCGTTTCTGGAAAATGGTGCATAACTCGAAGTCACGTAAAGGGAACGCACTTCACAATGCAACAAATAGAGATACCTTCCAAGACCTTGACTCTACTGACCCTCAGACCCATTTCTACCACTTTTAAATACAATTTTGGTACTGAATCAACAGCAGATAGTACACACAAGCACAGGATGGTGGTGAATTTTATCATAATGGGGATGGCAACTACAGAAACACCTGTTAAAGACAACGAGTGAGGAGAACAGATCCACACAGGAGACGATATCTGGGTGTGCATCACCCCCACTGTAGCAGGACATTAAGGTGCCTGCTACTGAGAGAGCCCGGAAAGCTCCTCAGGTGCTGGTTGCCAGGGCAACGGGAGGCAGCAAACGACCCACACCTGCCAGCGGTCAGCTGGCTATAAGGGGCAAGGCCTGGCTCTTATGAGGGGGGAGCTGAGGCCAGAGGCAGTTTTAGCCTACCGGCACCCAAGACTGAAGGGGCTCCCTGCCAGCAGCCAGAGAAAGAGAAGCTCCTGGAGCAATGATGCGAGGAGAAGCCTGACTGCAGGTACCGCTAGCAGGGTAAAGGGTAGCAGCTCCAAGATGTCTGAGCGATGTCGTTACAGCCAAGTAGCTTAGGTTTAAGTTGTAGCCAAGAGGCTTGAGTTTGTTGCAGTTTGTTTAACATCGATGGTTTGGGTGAGGCTATAAGGGGATGGAGGAGGCCTCATAGGGGACTCACGGTAAAGTGAGGACCCCAGCCCCAGTGATGGCACGGAGTTTGGGGGTACAGACCCCAGCTCCAGAGCAGAGCCCGGAGAAAGGGCAGCCCTGCAGAGGGAAGAGCCCAGAAAGAGGGCGTGGAGAGCCCCAGGAGAGGAGCAACCTTGCAGAGAAGGCCCCAGTGTGGGTGTGGAGAGTCCCAGGAGAGGGACAGCATTACAGAGAAGGCCCAGTGTGGGCACGGAGAGCCCCAGGAGAGGGACAGCATTACGGAGAAGGCCCCAGTGTGGGCGCAGAGAGCCCCAGTGAGAGGGGCTGCATTATGGAGAAGCCTCCAGTGAGGGCCCGGAGAGCCCCCAGGGGAGGGGCAGCATTATGGAGAAGCCCCAGTGAGGGCCTGGAGAGCCCCAGGGAGAAGGGCAGCAGTACAGAAAAGGCCCTAGTGAGAAGGGTGGTGTACAGAGAAGGCCCACAAGGCTTAGAAACGCAGGACACCCGGAGCAGGAGAACTGTGGCCAAGTGGAGGAGAGGTAGCCTCCCTATAAAAACACATATCATCAAAGTCGTGGTGGGCGAGAATAAGAGGGTGCAAGTCCGAAGCTTGGCACAGTAGAGGAGGCGGCAAGGGCTAGCACGGCGACCCTGCCGTCCCTCCTGTTACATCCGCAATGCACCGCACAAAGCAGCTGACTGTGAGCTTCCACCACACCAATTGCATAAGAGTGAATTTACCTCGCATATAACTATTTTTTGGAATAAATAGGGTCATTGGATAAGAGTAAATCCGCACCTACAGAACCTGCATAAAGTGAGAGGAAACCTGTAGTACTAATAAACTTCAGTTAACAAATAGGAATGGACTTCAAATTCCCCTCCCCCCCCCCCAAAAAGAATACCCCAAAAGAAAACAGAGAAATGAAAACCATCGATTGTTATTGTACCTCAGTACACGTATATGTTCACCATAAAAGAGGCAACTCGCTTTCATAGCAGAATATACAAGATTAAAAAGGAGTTAAGTTAGCACATGTGAACTATTTCAGCATTATACAGGATTTTTCAGTGAGGAAATGCAAAAGGAAAGGAAATGCAGCAAGGAAACTGCAACAAGCTCCACTTCTTGGAAACCTAGGCCCTGATTTCCAGGCAAGTGCACCCATCATGTAAGTTGTCCCATTGACACTGATGGCACTGTGAAATCAAATTTGATAACTTGCATGACTCGAATAATGTTCCTTACATGACTGTAAGATTAGGTCATTAAAAGTGACTGTAAGACCCCCGACTCCATGCAGCGCCCAACAACTAGGGAGACAAAGATCCAATCACTCGTGAGTCTTGTTACTCATTAGCCAGAGCAAACAGGGAGAAAACGCTACTTGCACACATTGCTTGCAACAGCTTTATTCAGAATGGAGATCACTTTGGGCAAAGGTCCCAAAAAACCAGCAAACCGGGGAGCTGCACTGAACAATAGTTTTTTTCCCACGTTTATACACTTTGGTTTATGCTCATTACCATTCAGTCTACCCTCACTCCTCTTATGTTTCCACCCATTTCTCCTCCCATCTCAAGCTCCGCCTCTGTCTACTGTTTGCTTCATTATCATGGAATTGCCTATGCATTTCATTCGTTTACATGTCTTTTTGCTATGAGCGCATGTCTACAACCTTGACTCCTGTTCTTCGGTCAATGGGCAGACTTTGACCAAAACCTGGAAGCTTCTGGAGGCTTCTTCACCAATCTCCATTCACCTTTTTGCGTATGTTCATTTTGTGTTCTGTTACCGATTCCAGTCTGTTTTTCTGTCTCATGTTGTAGCATCTTCCACATTCCTAAAGCTTCACCTTCTTCACAGCACACAGACTTGCACAGACTTACTTGCTGCTCTTTACAGAAAATGGTTGACAATTAGGATGGTTACTTAGCATAAGCAAATGGCTGGCTTAGCTATCATTCTGCCTTGTGATCAGCAGCTTCACTAGGCCACAGGTCATGCTTTTATTCAGCTGCAAATCCAATGCTCCCCAAAAAGTCACATAGTGTTACGCTAACAGTGACCTATCAGTTTCTTCTAGTCAATGGCTGATTTGGCAGATTTTAAACACTTTTTACTGTGTTACCTTTCTTTAGGTGATATGTATGGGAGAACTAGACATTTTTAATTCAGTTTGTATTTGAATGTCACAAATTTACTGAGTGAAATATGTTCTAAATAACCTTTGCTTATGATGCAATATAAAAAATGTTTGTAAATGTTGCATTTCAGAAAGCTATAGTATTTGACATATGTTTCTTTTTGTCAGCATTGCAGGAAAGGAAACAGAAAATTGGAATTGGATTATGGGAAGACCTAGGAAGATGGAGTGAATGGAAAGGGCCATTTTTAAAGACCGAAAGCTGTGATTCAGGACTACTGAAGCCAGTGAGAACTTTGCCAATGACATTTCTGGTAGGATCCTCACCCTCCAGGGAACAAAATCATGGTATGTGGAGAGAAAACTGATTGACATTGAAGGTTATGAAAAACAATAGACAGTATTGTTTTAATACATACGTGGGCTTCTGTTGCCTCCTTTGGCAGGAGGTCGATGTTCATTTGAAATGACGAAAGACATGAAGCAAAGGACTGTCTAGAAGCTTAGCAGGCGTGTTTCTAGTGCAGCACTCTTCAGGAGTGTGGAAAATTAAGCCTTCATAGCCCAACCCTAAACGCCTCCTGTAAGAAACTGATGATGGCTTTAGTTATTTACTTTTTAAAAACAAAAGAGGAAAAAAGGAGATGAACCAATATTGGACCTCATGCCTCTGAAGTGAACATAAGGGATTGGATAATTACTTCTCCAATTTATTTTTACCAGGATCAGGGATTTATTAATCAACTATCACCTAGTGTACAATTGTGGGAATTGTAAAGGCTGAATTAGTGAACACAATTCAACCATTCAAAATGCATGGAAGTTGTGAATTCTTGTACAAGTGTAGCTAATACTTGTTAGGTGCTCCCTCAGAATAACGCTTGTGCCTCAACAGAAATAACACAGCTAGTTTTGTTCTTCAAAAATGCCTGCTCCTGGTCTATACTGGACCTTGCATCAGTGGCTTAACAAGCAGAGTTGCTGCCCAGGGCAAATAATGTGGGAAAGCAGTCGGGGGCACACAGTTCTGAGTGGAGGTGGGTTCTGGGGACAGGGCAAGAACGGGATCTAAGAGCAGGGGCAAGGATGGAGGGCATGGAATCTGAGAGTGGGCAGGGCCATGGAATCTAAGAGCAGGTGGGAGGCACAGGATCCAAGAGCGGGGCAAGGGGCACAGGTTCTGAGAGTGGATGGGATGGCCATGAAATGGGAAAGCAGGGGTGGGGGGAATAGGATCTGAGGGTGGGGTTGGGGGGACATGGGCTTTGAGAGTGGAGAACACATTCTAAAAGCAGGGAGAGGCAGCATTTTTAACCATGTCGGGAATGCCGCAGTCCCAGCTGAACTTCTGTGGGCATGAGGGCTCTGCTCCTCCAGGCTGTTGCTTTTAAAGTGACAGCAGAAGGGGGCTGTTTTGAAGTTACCACCATGAGAATGCTGCCAGGGTACAGACTGTGCTGGGCTGAGAGGTAGTTGCACTGCCCCTCATAATTTGGCATGCAGGCTGGGCACTCCTCTTGTCCACCCCTTGTTAAGCTACTGGTTTGTAGCAGCGTATCTGAAAAGTAGGTTTGACCTTTCATGGTGTAGATACATATTGTTGGAGAATTAATACAAATATACTCTCCCTCTTGATTTCTTTTTGTTGACAGCAGCCACGTTGAGTTGTCTTTCCTGCTATTCGCAGCAGAACAACATCACGCTCAGCCAGATATAACTGTTAGTTGCTGATCTGTTAATAAGCAGTACTATTTTATCATATAGAATATAGATAGATGAGTAATGATATATGCCATATATTAGATAGATATATAATATAATTAGATAAATGCAAAATTCTATATAATATCTAAAGCAATATTGAAATCTTAAACACCCAATCCTTAGATAAGATTAGGGTCCCAAGATCTAGTTAAGTATACTAAGCCCTGTCTCCATCTCCAAGAGCACTTGTATATGTGATGGGGGTTTAATCCCCAAGGTTGCATTCTATGCCCTCTAAATTGAAATGGTGGGTTTTTAATTGAAATACATCTTTTCATTTTTTCTATCATGTTACAGCGAGGTGCTACCTTTGAGCTCGGGCAGCGCCTGGCCCACTAGCAGCCCACCTGGGAAGCCCTGGGTGGCATGGATGCTGTGGAGGGAAGGAGCAGGACCTCCCACAGCTCTGGGGCTGATTGGCCTGCTGACAGCTTGCCCCCCGCCACCCACTCTGGCTGCAGGAGATGCAGACAGGCTCCACCAGAAAAAAAAAAAAAAGAGAGGATTTGGCCCCTTGCTGCTTCTGCCTTTATCAGGCACCTGCAGAAGCCAGAAGCAGTAAGGGGCCCTATCCTTTTTTCCTGCAGAGCCTGCCCACTCAGTCTGTGCAAATAGGGAAGTATTCTGTTCAGATTCAGAGACCAGCGATTTGATTCAGAGATTCGGATCACTGTTCCAAATCAATTTGGCTGAATCAGCTTTGGAAGGTTCGACACCAATGCAGGTAGATTCAGCCATAGAGTATAATGAAGAATCACTGAAATACCTATAATTTCATAATTTTTTGGCTGATTAGGATGAAATATGCAGGGATGGTAGCCCCTTTTGAGGACATGAAGCATGCCAACTATCAAGGAGATAGGTTCAGGGGCTTCTGGGAACCTGCACCGCAGTCTGCTGACAAGCAAAACTCGTGAGATGGGTGGGTGACTGTATGTGTGTTAAGGCGTTCCCTCACTAGCACTTGGGCCTCCACATGACACAATCGTGTGCCCCAATGAGGTCACCTCCTCCTCGACAGCCTCTGTCTGGTCCACCACTTTAAATAACAACAGGTAAGCACTGCAGTGCACTGCAGCACAGTAGCACCAGCAACATCTCAGGCAGCCAAATGGTAGCAGACTAGAGCCGTTTTTTCCTCTCCTGAAGGTGCTTCTTCTTCATCAGCTGCCAGAGAACTCTCCCTGCCAGGCCCAGCCCTGGGGCTTAGATGTGCCCAGGGCCCTGCGTCCTTCGGTCAGCTGACTGGGGACAGGTGCTAGAGGCATTGGTCTAAGGACATGACACCAGCAGACAAGATCTTTGGGTCAATCTGGTGTCTTTTAGTAGACCAACTGAATAGTTAGAGAAAGCTAGGACAGTGAGCGATTGTGTTTTGATTTTATGGAGAGGGGTTTTCCTTGATTGTCCAATGGGGCTAAGCAGCTTATGGTTACTAAAATGAGAATTTTTATAAAAGAATTGAATGGAACAAATAGAGATGTTGTGTTGGATATATAAATGATACGTTACTTGTGCTGTGTGATGGGTTATGTTGTGTCTTTATGTTTATATATTTCTCATTAACCCCCTCCCCCCCCCCCCAGCGAATAGTTAGATGAATATATCTTGGCAAGCTTTCGGGTTGAAAAACCCTTCATCAGGCTGAGGAAGCGGCTGCACTTGATGCATCTGTGGGCTGTTCCTGGATGGAAGGAATAGTAAAGAAGCCAGATCCTGGCCTGGCATGCAATGAAGGCAAGAAAGCCAGTCAGTGAAAACGGAAATGGAGGAGTCAGGGGGTGAAGGACAGGCTGAGGTGGTGGGGGGAAGGAGGATGTAGCAGTGCAGGTAAAAGTGCAGAGATGCCTGAGGAGTCAGATGTCTGGCAGGTCACAGTGTGTCTGAAGTCCACTGTGTATATTGAGTCCATGAGTTTCTGTACCTACTACCTAGGAGACTGATGAAGTGCAGTTCATAGGCCCAGCTCTGAAAAGTGGTTTGTAAATTCAAACAAGCACCGAACCTTGCTAATCTAACATCACCAGAATTGAAACCAACTTCCTACAGCTCAAAACACAAAACCTGCCAACTATCTCCAGTACCCCCACAAACTGCACACCACAATCTATCAAAGACAACATTACCCAACTATCTGTGGGGGCACATTCCTCACCAAAAAAACACTCTGCCTCCAGTTGCTCAGGCCTGATCCTGAGAGGGAACAAATTACAAACCACTTTTCACAGCCGGGCCTATGAACTTCACTTCATCAGCCTCCTAGGTCCAGAAACTCATGGACTCAATATACACAGTGGAATTCTGACACACTACAACCTGCCAGACATCTGACTCCCCAGGTAACTCTCCACTTTTACCTGTGCTCTTACATCCCCAATGCCCCCACTTCTGTTTTCACTGACTGTCTTTCTTGCCTGCATTTCATGCCAGGCCAAGCTCTGGCTTCTTTACTATTCCTTCCATACAGGAATAGCACACATGCACACCAACTGCAGCTGCTTCCTTGGCCTGAAAAAAAGGGTTTTTCAACCTGAAAGCTGACATCCCAGCCAGCTAAGCTGAGCTCACCTGGAGCCTTACAACTCCACTGCAACCAGCAAGCCTTAGGCCTGTCAAAGACGTGATGGGTCTGGGCTTTCCCCAGCCAGGACTTTGTGCATGCGTGTGGTATCTGGAGGTTATGGCACCTCCTACCCACCTTTCACCAAGGGGATCCTCGGTCCTGGCATTTACGGGGCCGCCGCACCCCCAGCAGTCCCACCAGGCCTCCCCAACCCTGGCAGAGTGCATTTTTCATGGCCATGCCCAGGACCTGGGGTCTCCTCATCCTCCCCCATAGTCCCTGCCCACACCTCCAGGTTTGTCCAGGGACAGGAGCTCAGCAGGGAGATGTTCTTCCCCTGCTGGCTGGTGATACAGTGATTGCCCCCTCCAGCTGAGAGCGGGGCAGTAACTGGTGTAAAAAAATAAAGCAGAAGTATGTGCAGACAGAGTGAGGGGGGTGGCACTCACTCTGCCTGCAGGTGGAGCTTGGGGAATCCAGCAGTGGGAGGTTCACCTTCAAGAACACCAGCTGCTCCACCAAACCAGGATCCAAGCAGGGGCATGGGGTGTCATAGCATCCCCAGCAATGCTGAACAGCCTCTCACTTGAAACACTGGTTGGTGCACAGAACAGGTGTTCCCAGGCAACTGTGGCCAGATCCTGCCACATCTGGCTGCTGCTTGCCCAGTAGGCCGAGGGGTTGCAGTCCAGCAGCTCCATGTCCTCAGTGAGGTAGGTAGACACCAAAGCCTTGGTGCTACTTGCTCGAGGCTGGGGTCTGGTGCATCTGGACCCCAGCATTGAAGAAATGCCCTTGGCCCATGTTGGCATCAGCTGGCATGGAGGAAACTGGCTGGTGCTTGGAGTGCTGGCATGGAAAAGTGGATCCCCCTCTCCCACATCCCCTTGCCTCTGCCCTTTTGCCTCCCTGACTCTGTTGACCAGCACCTGCATCCAGTGATCAAGGGTTTTGGTACTGCCAGTGCACATGCTCCCCTTCACCCTCAGGTCAAACATGCTTGCCAGCATGTGGACTGTACTGGACCACAAGGGATCTAGCCATCTCCTAATGCCCTCCTTCAGCCACCACACCAGTGCCTGCATGTCTGGTGACAGTGGCTTGCCCCATCCAGGAACATTGATCCTCTGAAACTTTTCCATTTGGCTCTGAAGTTCTCTCACTACAGGGAGCAACTGGCTAAGGAGAGCATTAGCAGCACTGAGGGTCTCGGTGGCCTCGAGGAATGTCTTGAGGACCACCAAGATCTGGGAGATAGTATCTCACTCCATTTTGTTAACAGGGCTGCTGATCCCAAACTCCCTGAGCAGGGCCATATCATGGATAGTTTTCTGTTGCTCCACCAGCCTTCCCAGCACCAGGTATGTCGAGTTCCACTGAGTCTCCACATCCTGCATGATTTTGTGCTGTGGGATGCTCAGCTCTGCCTGTTTCTCCCGCAGCATCTTGCCCCCCTTGATGCTGTGGTGGAAGTAGCCCACTACCTTCCTGCATTTGGAAATGAGCTGGCTGGTTCAGCCCCATCACTGGAAGTCATGTCCCTGACTTTGAGGTGCAGCCTGTACACCACACAGTAGATGCCAGTGAAGTTGGCATGATGGACAGCCTTGACCGTATTGGCCCCACTGTTGGTGACCAAGAACCCATGGGTGAGCTCGCCCTGCCCAGTGAGCCACGACTGAACCATGCAGTTCATGGCTACCATGATTTCCCTTGCTGTGTGGGACTCATCCACCATCTCAACTTGAAGGAGAGCCCACTGGTGGCCTGACTGATTGTACCAGTGCCCTGTGTGGAAGAAGTAGGCATGATCTCCACCCCCGCTATTCCAGATGTCCATTATGAAGTGCAAGGCTACCTGCGGCCCTGCCTTGCACAAATCCTCCCTCAAGTACTCCCTGCATGCCTCATACAGGGAGGGTACCACTGCCCTGCTAAAGGTGGTGTGTGCGGGCACTTGGAAAGATGGGGCCACAAGTGCCATGAGACACCTGAACCCTGGCCACACAACTAAGGTGAAGGGCTGGCTATCCATAGCAAGCGTCTCCCCAGTGGACTCGGTGGTCTGACTTGCCCTTGCAACGTGACCCCTCTGTCTGCAGCTTTCCCCCACTGCTCCAGGGTGGCCTGCCTCTGCTTTGGGAGGACGGGGGCTTTGGAATGAGTGGGGGACTTCCCTTTGAGCATGCTCACACTGGTGCCAGGCTGAGGAGGAAGAAGGGCAAGGGGGTGCTGCCTCCTGAGATGCAGCAGCAATGCGGTGGTGAAGTGTTTCACCTCCTTGCCCCAGCTGATCTGCTTTCGGCAGTGCTGGCAGATAGCAAACCTGGAATCATCTGCCACCTCAGAATGATCCCACAGTACACTACTCCCCTGCTTCTGGGTTGAGGGTGGGATCCTGCCTTCTCCTCCTCCTCAGCAGGCAGAGGCACAACAGCAGGAGGAGCTCAGCCACTTGCCTCCACAACCTCCTGTGAGTTGCCCTTCTGACAAGGAGACCTGAGTTTAGGGGAACTTTGAGGGGTGTGGAGCCAAAGTCAGATTCCCCTTGGCCCCCAGAATTTCTTTTGCTGGGGCACTCAGATCCCCTGGTTCCAGATCCAGCTCCTCCTCTGGCAATGGGAGGCTCATGCTGGGTGAAATTGGGGTGGCGGAGATTGTTCTGCTGGTGCCTATTTCTGGAGTTAGTGGAGGTGGTGCAGGGACAGGTACTGCTCCCACCTTCTTGCTTCCACTGGCAGCAGAAGACTTATGGCTGCTAGGAAAGAAGATGTTTGGGTGGGGGGATGGGGGGAACTTGCAGCTCTAGCTCTCTCCCTACCCCCTCTAGCCCCTTTCCCTCCCCTGCCAGAAGACCTGGCACCTACCTTTCCAGAATGATTCATATTAATTTTTCCTGTGCTGGGAAATGTGTCTGTATGTGTAACTAATAATAGAATATATGTCTTCTTCTCTGATATATGACTGATTGTGTCTGACTTCTTCTGTGTTGTGTTTTGTTTACTGTTTTGTGTTGCTGTGTAGTGTACCTGAAATATCTATTTTCTTCTCCTTCTCCTCTCTGACTTGTTGTGTTGTGTTAATCTGTATCTGAGTTCTGTATTGTCTATAGTGTGATTGTAGGTATGATTTATAACAATTATATAAATTTGCTCTCTTCTGTGGCTCTGACTTATGTTACTCTGAATCTGTGACTTCTTCTGAGTTGTGTTTTGTTTACTGTTCTGTGTTGTAGTGTAGTATACCTAAAATATCTATTCTCTTCTTCTATAACTCTGTGACTTGTGTTAATCTGTATCTGACTCCTGTGTTGTCTGTAATGTAATTGTAAGTCTGAGTATAATAATAACTATATGTAATTTGATCTCTTCTTCTGTGACTCTGACTTCTGTTATGTTAATCTGAATCTGTGACTTCTTCTGTGTTGTGTTTACTGTTCTGTGTCTACTGTGTAACTAAAATAATATTTTCTTCTTCTGTGACTAATAACTATAACTAATACTATTAATAGCTATATATAATCTCTTCTTCTATGAATGTCTGACTTCTTCTGTGTTGTAATAATATCTGATTACTTCTTCTATGGTGTGTGTGTGTGTAATGTGTGCTTCCCTGCACAGTGATGGAATCACAGTGCCAGGGAAAAACACAACTTGCTTTTTAAAAAGTTTTGGGAAAAGAAAACCCAATAAGAAACATAATTGGAAAGAAATGAATAAGTAGAGGGATTCTAGTTAGTAACCTAAGCTATATCCAATCCTTTCCAGGACCAAAAATAGTAGGAAACTGACTAGGAAGCCAAGCCAGTCCAGTACCTTTCAGAGATTTATATGCTGTTCCTATGTCCCTCCCCCAGAGCACTGTGATGTGAAGGTGACTCAGGGAGAGGTCACAGTCACTGGCCAGCTAGAGATGTCAGTCCTTCCACTCCTGTTTCCCCTTCCTCTTTTCAGTTTCTGTTCCCCTGAAAGACTATCTATGAATCTTTTCTGAATCAATTCGGAGGCTCCGAATCGATTCAGAAATTTTAAAGCTTCTCTTGATTTTAATTTGGAGATTCAGCCTCTGATTTGGGCCGCGTCTTCTCCAAATTGAATCATGAACTGAAGCTTCGCACAGCTCTATTGCCCATCTCTCCCATGGCTGGAGAGTGCACTGATAACTGCAATGCATCACTGCAAACTAAACTACATCCAGATATAGTTTAGTTTGCAACAATGCAAAGTCATTTAAAACCCTCAAAACTCTTCAAAGTGTATTCATTTAAGCTACACACAGTGACATTTTCATCACATGTACGTGTTAATGGCATCATGTGTTCAACCAACATTTTAGGAACTGAAAGGTACATGTTTTGTGTTCTAGTCACAGGAGAAGTTGAGGAAGAAAGAACACATTTTTGTTTAGTCAAATTTCTAAGTCCAACATTGCTAATTAACTTTTATGAGGAGACTATGAAAAAAGGGGGGGGGGGGAAGTAACTTTTATGGAATTATAAAGCACACAAATTAAGATGATAGGATGTTTGTATTTTTCTCTCTACTGCCACGTAGATTCAATCAATATATCTATTGCTCACAATCTTCTTTGTTTTTAACAGTAAGTAGGTGCAATTAGAACTACCAATCATTTGTCATTGGTGGCAGGGTGCAGACAGAAGTGCAGCTCCCCGCTGTCACTGAGAATGCTTTGCAGGAAACGTTCTGAGTTGCAATGATCCCCTGAAAACAGAAGTTCACTGTTGGTTCCATGGGAGAGGAGAATCTAGCTGCTGGCTATGAGCCTGTACCTAGTTTCCCCTAGAAATGGCTCTACACCTCCCTGTTTCATCTGCCCCCTCATAAAATGAAGGTTCAGATTTTCACTCTATAAGCCATTTTTAAAGCTGTTTGCAGCTGTGCACTTGTGTTTGGTCATGGCTATAGACCGCTTTCTGTGGCCAGATTGGGTAAAAACTTTTACTTCTGTCTGCACTCACAGACAGTCTGTGGGATTCCTTTCCTTTTCTTTCCTGTGCTCTCTCTTCTCTGCTTCAAGGGTAAAATGCTCTACCTTGCAGAGGGCTGCACTTGCTTGACTTTGTAGCATCATTTGGAGTTGGTTAGCTAGTCATTCAGTACCTCCTGAACCACAGAGAAGTTTATATCTGGGGTATATTTTTCACTAGAGATCCAGATGGGTTTGGATGTTGTGAATTTTACTTTGAGTTTCAGGTTTGAAACTTAAAGCAAACTTTTAAGGCAGAATGCATGCTGAAACACAGACTTGCATGAGTTTTGTGTCAAAAACCTATAGAAAGCCATGAATTTTACATGGCTTCTATGCAAAAGCATATACAAGCAGCAGTTCCTTAAAAGATTCATGAACTTCAGGAAACCTTTTGACAAACTTGGTCTCAGTTTATAATGAAAACCGAAGCTAGATGAATTTTGTATAACTTCAGTATCTGAGCTAAGACTTGATCGCAATCCTCAGCTCTTATACAGCACTGCTTTTCATGTGACTGAACAGCTGTCCTTGTGCCCAGAGGTCACAATGGCTGTTCAGTAGAGATGCTGGCTCAGCTGAAATCTCACAGATGGAAAAGCTGAAGCAGACTTATTGCTACTAATAACAGGGAACTGGGTGGCAAATTGCTTTAAGTTGCCTGCCACCTAAAACCAGAATGTGATGTTTTGGAATCTAAAGGCTCCCCTGAGTAGTTTGGGGGAAAAGGAATAACCTCTATCTTCGGAAAAATCTTTTTTGCAAATTTTCAGTGCTTGTGATTGGTTCACATTTTCAAGGGTTGTTTGCTTTTTAAAATGAAAACTGCAATTTCCCTTGACATTTACAGAGTCCCAAATGCTAAGGTCCTAAGGACATGAGAGCACCAGGCCCTAAGGGTTCAATTTTCTGTAGTTTATATTAACTCTTCTCTTTTCCCCAGTCTCTTCTCTTTCTCTTCCAACTCACTTTCATTCAATTACTTTCCTATACCAAAACTCTGTTATAAACTATATATTTGAAGGGGGGGGGGGGGGGAGAAAGGCCTTGAGGATGTATATCTTTATTATCCTAGAGAAGATAACATTTCAAAAGCAAGGCAAAATAGAGAGACAGGAAAATAAGATTAGTGAAAGACACAGTATTATAGGCCAGTACAGTGACAGAGACTGATTATAGTTTAAAAAGATTCATTCCTTAAAAAAAAAAAAAATCAAACCCTTCAATCAGAACATTTCAGCAACATTATACAATAATTTACCCACTATCTGGAGCTCTTACACTCCCTGTGCTGTCTCTAATCTGCCGTAAGTCTTGGTTTTGATTAAAAGTCTTCCTAACAGGAAAATCACTGGGGTTTTTCTCTCAAAGAAGTTCAAGGATTTTCTGGTACACTTCTGAATTACTGTACAGTTAGCTGTCCTTTTCACAGTGATGTCCTTGCTGTTTAAGAGGCTAACATTCATCCTTTTGCAGCTTCACTGACTTGAGTGAACCTGACCAATTGTCATTATAATAAATGTGCTTCTGATGAAGAGTGGGCATTTTGAACTTTGAGGGGCTGGCTGATTAAGAAACAAAGTTTCATTAGGACAGTGCCATGAAGCCTAGTGCCAAGAAAATTGAAGACAATGGTAAGGCTTGTATGGATTTCAGCTGCTCTTAATTAGGCCTCTGGGTAGTAGTTATGCACTCAGTAGTACTATTCATCAGCTGAACTGAAAAAAATTAGGGGAAAACATTTTTGGAATAGAAACTTTTTATGTTTTTCTGGCAAAATGAGTCAAATATTTTCGTCTGACCTAAAAGAGATTGATTATTTGTTTTATTTAATTTTAATTTAAAATATTTGATATTTCATTTTTTATCCCTTCAAATTCAGCTTGAATAAATTTCTGAATGAAGCGTCTCACTTTAAAACATCAACATAAAATATTTTTATTTCCTATTTTTCATTTTCCAAACAATTAAATGAATTGGTGGGGGGGAGAGGAGCAGCAGCTGGTCTAGGAGCAGTGGCTACATGCAGAGCGGGGTGGTAGATTGTGGTGCAAGATGCCGTGTGCAAGTTTCCTCCTCCACGTCCGGGAGTGCAGAGGCGGAAGCTTAAAAACTGCTGGATTTTCGAGAATTCTGGCTGGATTTTTGGAGATCTGGATGTATTAGGTTAGAGAGAGAGAGAGAGAGTGTATGTGTGTGTGTGTGTGTGTGTGTGTTTGTGTGTGTGTGTAAAATAAATAATATTTATTTATTATAAAAATATTATTTGATGTATAAAAAAAAGTTTTGCCTGGCTGTAGTACTGAATAGACAAGTAGACATATATGACCTCTAAAGTCTTTGATTCCATACCAGCATGCATCTGGATTACAGAATATTTTCTAACTTCTGTGATTCACTAATAAACACAGACATCCAGTAACAGTTAAAATGCAGTAACATTGTAGGTTTGAAGTTAGAATTCATGATGATTCAACACACTAATATGAAAAATATAATTTACAAAGTCCATTAAATTCAGTAGGAGTTTTTGCTACAGTAGGACAGCAGGATGAGGTCAATACTTAAATGTTATCTTGCATTTCTGTCCTAGAAAGTTCTTGTTAGGATAGCACAGTATTTGAGGCATAATTCTGCTGGCCTTACCTACCAGAGAGCAAGCTGTACTCCTCAGCTGAATAAAGAGAGGAGGCCTGGTATTACATGTATAGGATGCAGCATACTGCTCCTCAGACAAGGAGTGGCTATTTTATTTCTAGGCAGCTGTTCACACAAGGTTCGCTCAGTGACACTTGAATGCAGTGTTTGCTACATCATTCAGAGTTCAGCCCTGTGCAAGCAGTTTTGAAGACATAGGCACTGGATATAATTACAATGATTGTTAAGAACTTCATGAAAACCACATGGAATATATTGCCCTAAATGAAGGATGGATTTTTACTTCCCCCCCACCTCCTTTTTCATTACCTGTAAGCAAAATAGCAGCTAGCACTTGTTTTCATTTTCAGTTACTTTTGCACAGCTGATTCCATAACTATCTGGATATAGACTTCAGTATCCAAAAGGGGTTGCCTGGCAACAAAATCAGCTGTATTTTTACCAGCATTTATAGTGTTTTGTTTGTATGTGTGTGCACGTGTGTAGTTCATTGTCATTTTTATATTTAACTCTTGTTCCAATTCGTAGGAGACAAAATTGCAATGGGGGTGTTGTTGTTGTTATTTATTGGTTTTATTACAGCAATAGGTATTCTAAGTATACCCTTGTGTTAAGGGTTTGTCAAGGACTTGTTAAGGGCTAATTCCTTCCCAGTAGGAATTGAGCAACCCTCAAAAAACACTCTTTGAAAAGGGGTGGATCCAGGGTGTGTGGCAGTGCAATCAAGCTACCCCTCCCCCCATTTCTGGCACTGCTGCTAGCGTCCCTGCTGACCCAGGCACAGGGGGACTCCCAGAGCCACTCCTGCACTGCTCTTGCCATTGTCATGCTGAGCTGTCAAGGCCAGGAGAAACCAAGAGCCTAGGGAGCCAAGTGAGATATCTGCAGGATCAGGCAGAGCATGAGGTAACGAGTGTAGTTGGGTCAGCTATCCAGATAATCCATCCGAGTCCATAGCAGCACAATCCAAGAGTGCAGCAGCCTAGGTACGAAGTCACTCCTTGTTTTACAGACACTTTCCCTTCTGGGTCAGAGGCTTATATGGGAAGGGGAAGGAGGTCAGCTGGACACACTGATGGTAGGAAGTGAGCATGTGCCTAGGCTCAGATGGGGTGTTCTGGCCACCTGTCTGCCCAGTGTTTTGCTGGGGCAATGGCAGACTGTGGCTATGTTCAAAGTCACAGCCTGACTTTACCCCCCTTCCCCATTATCCCTTTTAGGGGCAGGCAGGGAGCAGGCACTGGAAGGAGGAACCTGTGTGCTGCTACTACTGTCCCTGTCTGAACCTGGCACCCTGTACCCACAGTCTCTGGCTGGAGCAGGACAGGTGCAGCTCAGGGGCTTTCCCCTTGCTAGGGCAAGCCAGGGACAGCTATGGCAGTGTGTGAGTTCCCATCCCGTTCACCTCTCCCCCTGCCTTTATGGTCCTGCTCCCTGCCCAGCTCCCTGCCATCCCCAATGGCCTAGGGGCACCGGCCATTCCTTGTCTGAGGGGCAGTGTGCTGCATCCCTTTTAGGAAATCCATAGCTTCAGATACATGTAGGCCGTATTTGGTTCAAGGGTTTTTGAGCATCCATTAGTGCCCTGAGCCACACACTTAATTATCTTTTGTAGGTTCAGAAAAATTGTCAGTATTCTAATGATGCCCATGCTGCATGATACCGTGTCCACACAGAATGGTTACATTTATTTACTGATGATTTATTAACAGTATTTTAAAATTGGATCATTCTCTCATGATATATTTTCTAAGGCTGTATAATTCTTTAAGTGTTAGCAAATCCATACTTGCAAGATGAATGTTAGAGAGCAGCAATTAATGCAGCTATCTTGTAAGACGTATTTAAAAATGGGTCTGACCAGACAAAACTTCTCATTTACGTCTAGATGCCAACCTGAATTGTGTTGGTTGTGCCCATCTGTAGAGAATTTGTTGGACACGGTTGTGAAAGGAACAAAAGAAGGATTATAATTGAATAAAGATAAAGGAAATGCAACAGTTAAAAACTGGAAAACAGATGACTATAAAATATAGTCACAAGTTTGATTTCATAGGTATCTTTTCAGGTATCTACTATAGCATCTACTTTATTACGCTGTATAATAAAGCAGAAAAAAGAATGTGGGAAAGAAGTGGGGGTGGGAAAAGGAGAGTAGCAGAGTATGACAGGTCACCAAATTAATGAATGTTCACTTCATAATGATATCTAGGAATACGTATCATAGATATAAATATTTAAGTTAATCTGAAAGTTACCCAAGAAAATTGACACTGTAGGTGGCTTGAAGGAAGAAAAATATGTCACTAAACTGAGTCTTTAATTGATATTTTTAGTTTGTTGACAGTGTAGCAGGGCACTAAGGTGCCTGCTACTGCGAGAGCCAGGAAGACTCCTCAGGTGCTGGTTGCTGAGGCAACTAGGGGGAGCTAATGATCCACACCTGCCTAGCCAGCTGATGAGAAGGGGCAGGGCCTGGCTCCTATATAAATCCCAGGCAGGAGTCTAGGAGGGAGTTTGCTACCAGCAAACAAAGAGGAGGGAGCTCTCAGCCATGTTACAAAGGAGAGGCCTGAGGAAGGAGCTGCATTTCATACTGCAGAAAGAGAAAGGATCCCTGGTAGGACTCAACATTGTTATGGCCGGGTGGCTTATGTCTACATTATAGCCGATGGGCTTGCATTTTGTGTTGCTGTTTAAAACCGGTGGTTTGGGTGAGGCTGTTAGGGGTTGGAGGAGGCCTCGTAGGGGACTCACAGTAGAGTGGGGACCCCAGCACCAGTGAGGGTGCAGCATTCGGGGTGCATAGACCCCAGCCCCAGAGAGGGGCAGTTGAGAAGCCCCGGTGTGGGCGTGGTGAGCCCCGAGAGAAGGGCGGCGTTACTGAGAAGGCCCGAGAGAAGGGTATGGAAAGAGAGAAAGAGATGGGCCTGCGGAGAGCCCGAGTGCTATAGAGGGTACAGAGAGAGAGAGAGAGGGACAGAATAACGTCCATTACATCTGCGAGGCTTGGGGCGTGGTGTTGGAGTGGTAGGAGCCACACATAGCCCATAGGGCTGGGGGCGTAAGGAACACCTGGGACAAGAGAACCATGACCACCAAGAAGGAAGTCAGCCTCCCTATAAAAATATATAAAATCAAAGACGTGGCAGGCGAGAGTCGGGGTGCAAGACGACAGCTTGGCACGGTAAAGGAGGCGACAGGGGAGAGCACGGTGACCCTGACGTCCCTCCTGTTACAGACAGATACATAAGATTTAAATTCCGTGCCAAATATCTTATCACACCCTATAATTTATCTCTATATTTATTTGATACTAACACATTGTATATGGGACAGTACCTAAAGTCTCTGCTCCTTCTCTATCATACAGAAAATCAGTTTTCTTTTGAAGCAGTTAGCTACTGCAACTGGCATTTTCCTTGCCAAGAAATACTGATATGTCTTTTAAAAATATCTCATACCATTTGAGATAGAAGTAATAGAGTCACAGGGTTCCCAGTAATTTATCTTTGTGGTTGCAATGTACAATCACCTTCTCTTCTAGCAGATACATGTCCATAAGCTCCAGCCCCTCACAAATGGGGACAAGAGAGCTCAATCCAATAGAGAGGGAATAATGTCTAGAATTACCACATGTTCTTTATTGAGTGGTGATCTTTCATTAAAATATATGCAGTCTGCCTCAGCTAGGAACACTGACCCAGGAGCTAGTAATAGGGGAGCAAATGGGAGTTTCAGGGAGACTCCAGCTTGGGAGAGGAGCAGGAAGTTGTGGCTACCTGAGCGAAAGGTTTGTGAGTGATGGTGAGTGAGAAGGCCTGCCTGGTTTGATCTTGGTGGTGTAGTTTTAGTCTGGGAGCCATTTTTCTGAGTTTCCTGGAGAACCAAGCATAGTAAGCCCAGCAACTGACTGCAGTTTGAACAAGGAGGTGGGGCTTGCCTTAGAGAAATGCAAGACTAGCTAGAATGCAGCAACACTGGAGCCAGCAAGCAGGCCAGTTTAAAAAAAAAGTTTGCATGGATACTTTCTTTCTTATCCTTCCTTAACTATACATTTTTTTTCAGGAGGTAGCAGCATGAGGAAGAAAAAGATAGCAGGAAAACCAAAAGAATGGCTGGAAAATGTTGCAATGCTCTAGCCCCTGCCATTGGCAGCTGGTCCTCTACCAGAACCTGTGAAGGTTCTTCCCAGGTGTGACCGCTGGCCAGGAAGGCTTCCACACAGGTTCTGGCTTGGCTTTGCAGGGACTAGAGCCTGCATATCCCAGATAAGGGCAGCCATGGGAGAGTGTCTGTGGTGTGAGAGGTACCTTCTGGTAGATTCTCTCAAGGATCAGGTAAGGGATCCAGGAGATCTGCAAACATGGGGCTTTCATTGACTTGATGCATGAAGAGAACTCCAACATCATGCAGGAGGAACAGCCAGAAAAGGCATTGGTAGACACAGGTCCTCAAAAAGTTATATCCTGGCAGCATGTCATCTGGCAACAGACAGCTCTCTTATTCTGAACCTTCTGTAGAACAGGTATGAAACTCTGGCAACAAATAAGAATGAGCCTACTACAGTGGCAGGAGAGGCCAAACCATGCAGCCCTAAGGGGGGAAGGATCAAGACCGCTGCTTCCAAGAAGAAGTGACAGGTGATAGTGGTGGTTGGTGACTCTACTGTGGGATGCAGAGGCATCCTTCTGATGGCCTGACCTATTGGCTTGTGATAGCATCCTGGTAGGTGAAGGGGACAGGGATCAAGGTGATGGTCTCATCCATCCTTCAAGTTAAGGATAAAGGTCTGGCTAGGAGCCGATGCATCCTGGAGATCATAGATGGTGTCACCAGCAGGATTTTGTCTTTTTCAGCCATGTGGTGGTATTCCAAGAAGGATTGCTGGGAAGAGATGGAGTCCACCTAATGAAAAGAGGGAAAAGTCTGTCATGGAGACCCCTAAGGTAGACTTGTTTAGGACCATTATGGCTTTGTCTGGTCTCTAAGAGTTCCCCCTGAAGCCAGCCCAGATGTGGTTTCTCAGGCATCCTGGTTCCTTCCCACTCTGAACCCCAGTCTTTTTCTCCCTGTGGCCCTGACTTAAGGAGCTGGTACCTAGTTTAGCTCCTGAGAGGGACTTTATCTCTTGTTGAGGAGACCAAGTGTAACCTGAAGTTCCAAGCAGCAAATGAGACAGCTCCTCTTGAATAATTCATAGATTCATAGATGTTAGGGTCGGAAGAGACCTCAATAGATCGAGTCCAACCCCCTGCATAGGCAGGAAAGAGTGCTGGGTCTAGATGCCCCCAGCTAGATGCATAATGGCATTTACTGGAGCAAAGGTCATGCAGCCAGAGTGTTCTCTGTCCCCTCCAAAGGGTCAAGTAGTCCCTCTGTCTGCAGTCCATCTTGTTGCAGTTAGAAGTGGGGTTTTAAGCCTAGTGCAGTTAAAGATTGATATGATGTCTTGTTCAATTAATTGCAGAAAGGCTTTAATAACAATACCACAAGCAAGCTATAAAACTAAATGACAGAAAAACCCTCTTATTCAATATTCAGTAAATGAGCTATCACCAAAGTCCAAGTATATATTTAGCTGCAAGAGTTTTTTTTCACCAATATGGGCCAGGAAGCAGTTTTCTTACAGCTTTCACTGAGCAGGATCCTTTCTCATGAAGAGCTGGGTGTGATGTTGAAGTGATTTCTCTCTGTTTCTCCTGGAGCACATATTTTACTGGCAATTCTTTTTTGCTCTTATACTGTTTAATTCTATAGCTTCAAAGCATTTTTTCTTGATGGATGGTCAATTGAAGTCCTAAGGGAATAGGGAGGGCAGGGGAATTATCACATTACAATTGTTAGCTGCTTGAATCCTGTTTTGGGATTTGTTCAGGTGTGAAGCTTGTTTTTCTTGAAGTTTCTGACCAGTCTAGATATTGTAAGTAAATCAAATGTGATGGGTCTTGATTGGCTAAATGGGACACCTAGGGGCATTGGTTACAGGAGCTGTTTTGGGGTTTTTTTTTTTTTTTAACAATGGGTCATATTTGCAATACTATGCACTGGTGATGGTCTATTTACAAAACCCCAGACAGATATTGCATGATTGAGACATTTGTAATAATTCGGAGAGATATTGAATGATTGAGACATTTGAGAAATATGAGGATGTGTTAACAGCACACATGGAGCTTGCATGCCCATGCATTCATCACGTACAGGACACCTTTCCTGTGTTCAGTGTACCTCTTATAGGTTCTGTTTTGAAATGTATATTTAGTCTTTTGTGTTCTTTAGTTACTAGTTTAATTGAAATGTATATGCAGTTTCCTTCTTTTTCTGGTTGCACTAACTCAGACAGCCTGTGCCCTTCTCTCTCTCTCTCTCTCTCTCTCTCTCTCTCTCTCTCTCTCTCTCTCAGCTTTGTTATACGTGTGATAAGTGGCAAAGACCTGACACAACAATTTTCCTTTTAGAGGAACCATTACTTTTATTTTTAGACTTGTGTGGCAAAGGGTTGAGGCCTGTCTAACTCAATGCCTAGTGGGTGGCAACTACTAGCACAGCAACTGTTTCTTTTCTTGATAGCACTCTCACTATCCTCATCCACTCTTGCCCCGGCCTTCATTATGACTGTTGTCTTATGGCATGGGTCTGGTATTAGGTGCCGCAAATTCCTCTTTGCCTACACCTAATGGGTAGCAACCATCAGCGGAGACCGATCTTCTTTGTAGCAGTCTTGTCACCACAATCCAGTTTTGCCTCAGCCACTATCTTTTGTGCAGGAGGGTTTCTTTCCTAGCTATTAAAACTTTCAGGTAATTACAAACACTATGATGCTTTGGCATAATCTACACAGAGAGTGAAATCAATTGGAATTGCTTTATTTTGCATGGTCCCAGCCACCATCTTGAATTTTTGTGCAAGATGCATTGTTAATTCAATTTGGTCATCTAGATTTTATGTGTAGGTCCAGCTTAACTGTCACAGCTTTCACAGTCATCACAGCTCACCCCAAAGGAAATTCAGCTTTTCTTTCTCCAGTCTCCCAGCTCTGGTGCCCCAAAACATTTTCATTTGTCTCTGTCTCCAGAATCATGTTGAGGATGCTGATCCCCTGCTTTTTCAAATTACCTTTTTCAGCTTTTCTGTAGTTTCTCTGGAGCCTCCAGAGAGTCTGCCATCCAACTTCTGTCATGTGTAAACACGGCTATTCAAATCCCACTGACACCAGAGCTTCATCTTTTGTTCAGCATGTAGACAGCTTTTTTAACATCAGGGGCCTACTAACCCCTTTCTTAGGTAAAATTTGGGTAAACTGAGGTGCACAACATTATACCAACATAAACACAGTTCAAGTAGGAATATGAGAATAAAACCCATAGTTTGTCATACTGCTCCCCTCCCCTGAATGTGGGGATTAGAGCACCATTGATGCTGGTGGATCACTGGGGGTACACAGATATTTTTAGGAAGTGCTTCAAAAGGAAGAATTTCAAAGGTGTTTCTCATCTTCCTCATATATCAAATACACTCAAAATACATTTGATTTTATCATTCTGTCCAGGCCTCTCTGCCTGCTCCCATAATCAGTCTGGGCTTCTTATGTTTAGCTTTTTTTTCACCTTTTAAACCATGAAGTATTTTACATACATGGTAAAGGGACATCAATTAGTATCTATTAGACTATGGGATGATCAGCTAAAGGATTTGGGGTAAGCCATGTTAAATAATATTAAGCCAAAAGCTAAAAAATACAAATGGGGACCAATTTCTAAACACACATGCATTCAAACATACACATGTATTTTGTTCCAAGTTGAACATGCAAATGTTGGGGTAGACAAGGTAACCTACTAAGTCTTTTCTACTTCATTGATTTTATGTGTATGTCTATACCTGGAGGCTGTGCACTAAGAGAAGTAATTTACAGTGCTTTTTTAATGGGTTAGTACTGCTTTGATCTTCCACCTATGAAGAAAAAAAAAATCAGAGAAAGATGACTTTCTCTTCACGGATGCTGTTGAAGTAAACCACTGGAAAATATCTAATGTTACTTACATACAAGGAGTTGTAGCAACATACTGCCATGTGGGGCCCACCACTAAATCACTCTATGCTTAGGGCAAAGGCAATCAGATAAAGGCCGAAGAACTTGGCTTTATGTCATTTAGGGGAAAAAAAAAAAATCACTGTTTTAATCAGAACCTACATGTTGTGAAGAGGATTCAGCCATATTTTCTGACAAATGTGTAGTAAATTTAGACTCGTTATTGAGGTAGGTTGTAAAAAGTATGTTACAAGAGCTGTTTTATTTTCAAACATAGGCATTCTGGTTTAGAAGTGCTTGGTAATTAGGCAGTGGTAGTATCAGAAAGTGAATTGATTGCCAGCCCTTATTCTATCCTCCTGCGGGAAATTTTGATCATAAAATTCAAAGGCTGACCTTGGTTCTGATTTTATAAGAAGTATTGCATTCACTTTGACCTTCACAATTTAGATTGAAAAAAAGATGAAAGGATTAGCTGAAATTGAACACTGTGCCCAGAGTCTAAGAAGAAAAGATGTTTAAACTATAGTATCTATAAATTATACATGAGAAGGTTTATATGCTAATAGTGTAATCTTATGTCACCAGCCTTCTTGTATTAGCTGAATGTGTAGGTGTTTAGTTAGGTGAATGGAAACCAATAACCATGTCTTTAAAAATACAATGAAAAGCCTTTTAAGGGTGGTGGGGGAGGATTTGTTTGAATGGTTTTGAAAATCTAAGGTACATAAAAACATGATTACATAAAATATATACTTTAAGCTATAGAAAAAAATACCTTTTAATTACAGCTGTGGGCAGTTAAAATTCACAAGCAATAAAAGGAAATGCATGAGACTTAAATTTCCTCCAGTTAACACGCAAACAGTTCATCTACAAAGCTTTTGTTAGAATTACTACTTTGTTCCTTCACACTTAAACCACACATGGGAACTAGGGCTGGGTGAAGCTTCAGTTGCTGATTTGAGTTGGAAGAAATTCGGCCTGATTTAGCAGCTAAATCTCCGAATCCAAATTGAATCAGGAGACCCATTAATATCTCCAAATTGAATCGGAAGACTCTGATATGATTTGGCCATAGACACAGCTTTATGGTTTTTTTTCTACAAATCAGAATCGAATCTTCAGAACGAGACAGTGATCTGCATCAGTGAATCGAACCGCTGTCCCCCGAATTGGGCCCAGTCTGCATCAAATACTGCCCACTTAACATACTCCCAGTAGGAACCCGCTAACTTAAGATGTTACTCTACTTCATAGTTGGATATTCTTAAAGGATGATCCGATATTTTCAGAATTTTTTGGCTAGCAGCAAGAACAATTACAAAAGACAAAAAAATCACTTTTTTGGGGGGGGCATTTTAGCCAATTTAGAACAAAAAATATGAAATATCAAAATGTTTTGTGGGAACAAAGTTTTAACCTTGGCTTTGTCTAATAAAGAAATTTAATGTAATTATGTACCATTAAAGAAAAAGGGCTTATTCATCAATTGATAAAATGTGAATATGTTAGTTTTGCCAAGGTCACCTTTGGTTTGGTCTGGTTGATGTCAGTGAAACTGATAAAGATTGTGTCAGTTCTATTCAGCAGCTACTGGAACTTCCAGGGCAGCCCTTTCATAGGGACTGTCCAAATCCCAAAGTCTTGGCATTTTTTGTCGTCCCCCCCCGCCCCCCCGGTTGGTGTCCAGGCTGTATAAAAGACCTCTGGTAGACACAGCTCCATAGTAGTCTGAAGGATGAGACTGCCCTAGAGTTCTAGGCTGTGGAAATCCTGCAGTCCCTGGGTTTCCTAGTTTGGAATGAAATGAAAACTTTTCTGATTTTTCAATTTTTTTTCAAATGTTTCAAATGATATTGGGACAAACTTGGTCCCTGATATTTTGAAATAAAAAATCATGTTGATTTTTAACCCTATCAGCTGAAACCTTTCTCTGTATTCAGATATTTTTTTCAGGGAATAAATGACTCATCCATTTTATTTTGTTGTTGTTTTTTTTTAATCTGAATCTAGTTAGGTCCACTTCATTTATATAATCAAACATAAGTTTCCTTGGTCTCAAAGGTGACTCTTATGCAATATGGATGAAGAGACCCTGCCCATTACTTGCAGGATTTATGAAGCACATTCACACATATCTATCTGTCTTAAGAGGAGTAAATTTTGTTTGGAAGGAATAGGTGCTGCAGGAAATATTGACCTGAAATATACTGTAATACTTTTTTTCCCCCCATAACATAACATTTTGATCACTGAGACATTCTTTGTAAATAAATCTGACAGTGGATTGTCAAAATTGCTGACACAAATACAAACAACAATTGTTTTTTCTGACTAATAGATTCATTCTCCAGCAAACAAGTGTTTGTGTAGTCAAAAGGTAAATTTGTACACTTGCTTTGAAAGCTCAATAGCTTGATCCTAGATAACAATTTTAAAAAAGCTGTAAGTGTCCTTGTTACATTATGTCTGTCTGCACAAATCAGTCAAGAAAGTTTGTGAAGCATCTACATCTGCCCCATAATCAGATGGATCTTTTCTTTTTACTTGTTAGTCAATCAGATTTAGCCAGATAGGGCTTAAAAGAGAGAAGCTAGAACAGATGTAGCCAGATAGGGCTTTAAAGAGTGAGGAAAGATTTTTTTTTTTCTTTCTTCCTTTTATTTTTAATTTTTTTTTTTTGCCTTTTAGACTTTCTTCTTTCTTGCATTAGTAAAATTAAATCTAAAGCCTAATTTGGGTCCTGTATTTTGAGAGGAATAGTCAATGTCTGTCACTATCAGAAGCAAAATTCACTCCATTGAGACGGGGGTTTTCCCTGTTTTCTTGGTTCAGGTCAGTGATGTAACAAGATCCAATGCATACAGTAATTTCATTTTCTCTGTATGAGAGGAAGATCCAGTGGTACAGTTATTCAAAGGAGGAAAAAAAAAACAGCTGTTTTTTTGCTCTGGTGTAAAACGAGTAACTTCACTAATGCCTGTGGAGTTAGACATAAGTGGATATCAAAGGAAAATAATTGTTTAGTCAGTCAGTTTAGTTTCAACCCTTTCAAAGTAATGCATTTTGGGTTTTATAATATTTACTTATGATTAATGAAAAAAAGTAAAAATGTTTTGTTTCAAATCAGGCAAAACTTTTCTTCTACAGTCATAGGAAAGTATATCTGGAAGGGACCTTATGTGGTCATCTAGTAGTCCAGCCTCCTGCTTAAGGCAGGATCATCTCTGACTAAACCACCCCAGCCAAATGTCTGTCTAACTTTCTTCTGAAAATTCCCAAGCATGGAGATTCCACAGCATAGTGTGGAAGAATTACTTCCCTTTATTTGCAAGTGACATTCCTGTTAATACAACCCAAGATGCTGCTGGCTTGCCTTTTTTTCAAAAAACCCAAACAAACAAAAAACCCATCAAGAAACAAACATTGCCTACCTATACATGTGCTCAGGGGTAGGGGTATTTTAATTAGACAAATTCCTAGACAGCTGTTCTAATTTAAAATGGCTCACTGTCATATGTATTAAGCCCCCACACATTTTTAAATGGCGGTGGAACACTTTATTTAAAGCTCATTCAATGAGGGTTAGATAAAGTGCCCCATGGCTATTTTGAAATGTGCAAGGGCTTAATGCATGTGACAGTGAGGTGATACTAGAATGTTCGAATTGGAACATGGACCAGACTTGATTAATTAAATCTGCTCTGATGCATTCTAATTAGAACGTGAACAAGCATGTGTAAAGGCACCTGTTGTTGGCTCATTCAGCTTATGGTCTACCGTAGCCCTCTAGGTAGTACTGCAGCCTAGCCAGTCATTCCCCATTCTGTATCTGTGCATGTGGTTATTCCTTCCCAAGTGCAGAACACTGTATGCATCCTTGTTGAATCTCATCTGCTTGAATGTGGACCACTCCTCCAGTTTATAAAGGTCCTAGCCCTGTCCTCCAGAGACTTTACAATTCTACCCAACTTGGTGTCATCAGCAAATTTGCTAAGCTTGCACTCCATACCATCATAAATTTTTTTTATGATGATGTTGAACAATACTAGACCCAGGACAGACCTCTGGGAAACCCTACTTGATACCTCCTCCCACCTAGACATTGAGCCATTGAGAACTATTTGCTTTGACTTATTGCAATTTTTTCCAGCTTTTTGCTTTGATTGGTTCATTTAAAAAAAAAAAATGGAGAAGAATCCCATGCCTATTTATAGTTGACCTGAAACAAATAATTATTTTTCTGTTTGGTCAGCCATATCAATTTATTTTCCTAGTTATACTTGAGAACTACATGCTAAACAACTTAACCTGGGAAGTATTCAGATATTTCATTGATGGGGATTACTAGAATACACTAATATATTGCATAGAGTTTTCCATGTTGTTGTTTGCCTAATTGCTTCCTTTGTGTTCTTGAAAAGCACTGTACTATATTGTTATCCTAGGATTATAAAATCTTCTGTAAGAATCTCAGTGCAAACTTAGTGTGGTCCTTTACAAGTTTAATTTGCTGAATGTTTGAATGGGTGGGTGGGCAATGATTTTAGGGATTCACAAGACTGCTAGCAATATGGCTATGTGTGTTAATACAAACACTTGCAGAACATAAGTCAGACCTGACCTACAAGGTTTAGGGTTAGGTCAGTCTAAATGCCAAATTGTACATGTGTACAGAAGGCTTAAATTACCCCCCAAAATGCAGGAGTAATTTAAGTTGGTTCACCTGAGTAGATGCACTAACTTGGATCAAGATGGGGTTAAACCAATCTGTGAAGGGGTTAACCTGATCTGGCAAACACCACCTGTACATACTCACAGGTCAGCCCTGGGGCTAGGAAATCCAAAGCAGTCACCCCAGCCCTAGGGCTGTGCTATTCCCAACCCCCAACCCTGGTTAGACTATTTTTAGTACCTCTCTCCTCACTAGACAACCCTCCACCTCTCGGGCCTTGCCAATGCCTACACAGACCTGCCAGCTTCCTCCTTCTCTACCAGTTCCCCATAGACCCACTTTCCCTCCACCCTGAGTTCAAGCTGGTTTCCCAGTGCAGCTCCCAGGAGTGGTGAACTGCAGCATATGCTGTTTCTGGTCTAGGTCTAAATGGCCTGGATTAAGCTGCCTAGACCCAAACTTGTTCTGGTAAATGCTTGTTCACACCCTTAGAAACTAAGGCTAGGTACAGACCTTCAGAAAGCCTGGCGCAGAATTGATTAAACCTTGATGGGATTCTCTAAACTGCATAGATTGGATCAGGAGTGAAGGGAAAACATGTTTGCCCATGGGGGAGGGGGATGGGGATGAAGTAGGGGAGACAGATGCCTTCATTGGCTGAGGCCAGCAGGCTGGGGGAGAACTCGTATGCCTCCCAGTGTGCTTCAGACTGCTGATGGCAGTTGAGTGTAGCTTAGCAGCTGGCCACCCCATCATGGCTGTGGGGCACATGGCCCCGACCCCTTGCAGACAGCCACATAGAGGGGGAGACCAAGCACAGGATTTCTCCCTAGCCTCATGCTGCACTAGTGGCCCACTGCCAGTGGTAGCAATAAGGGGGAGGGAGAGAAAGAAGAGACCACACTGTGTGGACTTGGCCCCCTCCAAACCCAGTCAACACAGCTGGGGGGGGGGGTGCCACGTGATGGGGACTTTCCCTCCTTCACTGCATGGCCTAGATGGCCAGTGAAGCTCCTCTCCTCAGTCCCACCCCTTGCCAGCTGTCAGTGCCACAGGGAGAAGAGGGAAAGTGGAGCTCTCAGCTGCGTGGACCTTCCCTGCCCCACCCCGCCCCAGCCAGAATAATTGGGGGGGGTTAATATATTGAGAGACTTCACTTCCCTCCCCCCCCCCCCATTTCTCCACCACTCATATTTGGTGGGGAGCAGGGATAGGGAGAGAAGCTGTGCTGGCCAAGGCAGAGGGGGAAGGAGGAAAGCCCCTGATATGTGTCATCTCAAGCTGTGCTGACTGGTTCTAGGTTGGCTGGGTCTACATGGCAGGGACCTTTGCTATCCCTCCCTTTCTCCCACTGCTGACAGCTGGAATGGGGGTGGGTCTTGAGAGAGAAGCCATGCTGTGAAGCTGGGCCATGCCATGGAGGAGGGTGCAAGCCCCCACTGTGTGCTGTCCCAGCTGTGCTGGCTGGGTCGGGGGGGAGGGGCAGGTCCATCTGGCAAGGGCCTCTACTTCTCCTTTTCTCCCTTTCTGCTGGTGAGGGGCAGGGCTAGTGAGAGAAGCCATGCTAGGCCACACAGTGGGTGGAGGGGAAACCCGCACTACCCCCACTTCTGCTGGCTGGGGTGGAGGCAGGGGTGGGAGCCTCTGCTCCCCCCTCGCCACCACTTCCCAGCCTGGCTGGCAGATGAAGGCAGGACACAGCACTGGAGAGTAGAGGCTTTGCTGGCTCAGTAATGTGATGGCGTGGGGTCAAAGCAGATGAGCATGGGCCAAGGTTAACCCACCTGCCCTGTGAGACAGGGTTAGCAGGGACCCACAAAGCTGCCTGGGATGCCAGGAGGCTGCAACCTAACTTGAGTCAGGAGGGAATCTGGTGCAGAAGTTTGATAGACTGGTTTAATTTAAACCAATTAAATATGATACTACTACTAGGTCTATCTTAGGCTGGGTTCTGTCATTTTTAAGCTGGTTTTTGTGCCCTGAATTTCTGTTCTGTTACACTTTTTCCTCCTTGCCTACTCCTACCCCCGAAATGTCACATTACTAGTGTCCTGCTTTATTGCAAATCTCTGCACTCTAACCAGTCACTACTAGTGAGGCAGATATTTGTCTCAGCAGTGAAAGGCTGGGCAGAGCTGTTCAAAGTTACAACATATTTACCATGCTGATTTGATTTATTGTTAGTTCTGACACAGAGGTGCTGACTGTCAGCACATACTATGTTTATTGATTAAATCAGGCCTGTGCAGACACCAGTAATGGAGAAATATAGTCCTTTTATGCAGGGCAAAGAGAACGGGGTGCCCTAACCTTTCTTCCGTGATACAAAAGTTTTAAAAACCTTGAAACCTAAATTAGACAATTAAAGCTAGGAACCAAAGATAGGGCAGTCTGAGAACTTTTTTCAATAAGCAGTGATTTTTGCCTTTGGTTTGGGTAGCAAGCCTCTGGGGTAAGGTTAGGCCAAGTTTTCAAGGAAACTATCCAAATTGAATATAAATTTGGAGCAAGAGACTTGTGTGCAGTTATCTGCTTTAACTGGAACAAATACATTGGAAGTACTGAAGTGGCAGTTTCAGAGGCTCCTTGCCTGTTCTGAGAGGGTCAGAGGACCTGTAACCTTCCCTTAATATTTGAATTTGTTAGTGCTGGATATTTATAGAAGAGTGAGGAAAACAACATGTAAATTATCTGGCTGAAATATTCTGTGAAATATTCTGGTTGGAATCTTCTTCTATAAAATTCAGGTTCTAATGCAAACAGCTGGTTTGAACACACACATTGCAACTCTTTAAGCCTAAGTGCAGAATGCAGCTATCATAATGGATTGTCTGCTTGGCACTCTAATGATATTGGCTATGAGTGAAAAACTATTGATCTTTTGTGTGTATATCCTTTCCCCTCTTTCCTTATTCATTCCATTTATATGCCTGCAATATTAAGGGCACCTCAATGGGTTTTCCAATTTTTACTATATGTTTTACTGGCATTTGCTATAGTAATATGCTGAGTGTAGCTGTTATTTCTTAACACAATAATTCAAAAACATTTTAAAAGAACATGAAAAGCTGGTGGGCCAACTGCTTTTTGAACAGTAAACCTATTATTTGTTACAAGCCTGAGTTCTCATTAATCAGGAAGCTCAAAATGTATGGTACCTTACTTTTCCACAGCTTTCATACTGTAAACTTTATACAAATATTTTAGACTAGAAGAAATATACATTTTAGTTTCTACTAAAACGTTCTGTAGTAGGATCATATCAAGAAATTGTATTTTTTTATGTTAGTGAGTCGAGCCAAAGACTAAGCTGATGACTAACAGGATGAACAACAAAAAGAAGGGTGAATAGCACAGGCTCAGGCTCCATGTACATATGCCTGAAAGCAACTCTACTCCTACTGCTGTGATCAAGTGTAAAATTATGCGTGTGCATAAGTGACTCTCCAATATTTTGGTGTACTGCGGAATTTTTGCTCTCATAGTATATACTTGTCTGGGAGACACAGTGAGAAGATTCCCTTTTTTTTTTGCCATTCCCCTGGCTACCCATCTCTCTCATGGTATAGAAAAGCATGGCTGTCATTACACGTTGTCAGTCTGCTGTTACTAGAGTAGCCTTTAGGGCTGTTTTTTGCAAGTGGCTATAAGGACCCTGCCACAGGTTCAAGTTAAAGTGGGATAGAAATCAGCTATAGAGTTGTTACACAGTTTCAAGCACTAATTTTGTGGCTGGAGAGTCATTGTTATGGTGTGAAAATTACTTTATATGAGTGGCTGGTCTAAATTTATTGTATGATTAATCAGTTAATTATAGGAGAATTACTTTGCACTTGTGGCTTGGCTTACTTTGCAAAAACAAAACAAATACACAAGGAAGGGAAAGGAAAGACAGGGAAGTGGGTTCTGGGTGTGAAACCAGAAAATAAACCAAAGTCTTTCATGGAATGTTTTAAGAGAATGCACAAGATCAGGCAATGAGGAGCAAGAACAAATGGGCTGAGTGAGTGATGAATGCTTAATGCTTAGAATGATTTAATCTTGTTTCTTGTAGTTTATTAATACATTTAGATATGCATTTATTAAGGGAAATCTTTCTTTTGTACATTGCACAATGATAAGTACATATTAGTGTAGTACATAAAAATGATTATGGTGCCTGAGGAAATGTTATAACAGTTTTCTCTTACGACACCAGAAATTCAATAAACTAGATGAATTTTAAGATTCAAGGAATATCTTCATCAACATCCTGAAAGATGGCATAGAGTGTACCCTCAGGAAATTTGCAGATGACACCAAACTGAGAGGTGTAGTAGATATGCTAGAGGGTAGGGCTAGGTATCAGAAACACCTAGACAAATTGGAGGATTGGATCAAAAGAAATCTCATGAGCAGAGATACGGGTTTTCCTTTTCCCATGGAAAAATGGGAAAAACTGCAGATTTTTCCCTTTACACAAGAAAAATGTGGATTTTTCATTTTAACAGATAAAGGCATAGAGTTTGCTCTTTTGCAAAGAGCTCTTTTTAGGCAGATATCCAGCCTGCAAGGGGCTGGAGGGAGTGGGAGGAGGGCAGTCAGGCAGGGGGTACCATGTGCATGTACACTCACATGGCCACCAGGCAGCCTGGAGAACAGGCTTTGCAGGTAAGTCTGGGAGGGGTTGAATTGAGGTCTCCAAAGGAAGGGAGGGAGGGAGTTGGGCAGGGCAGGGCAAGGTTGGGGCTGGGGATGCTGCCCAGCTGGGTAGTGCAAGGGGGTTGGGGCCTGGAGCTGCAATATGGGCTGCAGGGCCCAGGCAAGGAATGGGATGAGGCTATGGGTGGCTAACCTGAGGGGCTCAACTACCACTGCACACACTCCCAGGGGGGCAGCAGGGGCACTTGCCCCCCAGATCTGTGTGCAGCATGGGGACAGGTGTGGGCTGTGCGCTTCTGGAGGGGGCTGTTTCCCCACTGCTACGTGCACTCCTGGGGGGTGGGCAGAGGGACCCATACTCCCAAATCTGTGGGCAGGGGCAGGCTGCCTTCTGTGGGCTTAGTATCCCCACCCTACTGCCCTTCACCAAGGCCTCTACAGCCCAGTGGGCAGAACTCAGCATGGCAGGGCTGAGGAGGGGAGGGGGGGGGTGATGGTTTTGGAATGAGGGGCCTGGATCTAAGCTAAGGGGGCAGGGGGAGCTCTGATTTTCAATGATAAAAGAACCCAAACTCAAATATCAGAACTTATAGGTATTTAGAATGTTTTTTTTTATTATAATGATTGAGGCACTAGTAGGCTTCCAAACTGTTTGAAAATTTTTAATATATCAATAAACATTGTGTTCAATTGATATCTATATATAGTGGTATTTCATTTTAATCATGGATTTTGTTTTTTTATCAGAGAATTGGCTAATTTTTGTCAGAAAATTTACAATTTTTTATCAGGGAAAATCAGGATCCCTGCTCATGAGGTTCAGTAAGGACAAGTGTAAAGTCCTACACATAGGACAAAACAATCCCATGCACCAGTAGAGGCTCAGGGCTCACTGGCTGGGAAGCAGCTCTGCAGAAAAGTACCAGGGGGTTATAATGAACAATAAGCTGAATAAAAGACAATGGTGTGCCCTTGTTGCCAAGAAGGCTAATGTCCTACTGAGCTGCATTGGTAGGAGTGTTGCAATCCAGGCAAGCAAAGTAATTATTCTCTTCTCTTCAGCACTGGTGAGGTTACATCTAGAGTAATGTGTCCAGTTATGGGCTCCTCGCTATAGAAAAGATGTGGATGAATTGGAGAGAGTCCAATGGAGGGCAGCAAAAATGGTGAGGGGGTTGGGGGACATGACTTCTGAGGAAAGGCTGAGGGAACTGGGCTTATTTAGTCTAGAGAAGAGAAGACTGAAAGGGTATTTAATAGCAGCTTTCAACTACATGTAGAGGGGTTCAAAAGAAGATGGAGCTAGACTAGCAGTTCCCAATCTGTGGTACATGTACCACCCATGGTACACAAATAACCTGTTAGTGGTACACGTTATTAGATTTATTATACTTACCTTGTATGACAAAAATTTGCTGGTGATACTTAAGGTTGTATCATTTTAAACTGGTGGTGTGCAATTTGTTAAAGCTTCCTGAGGTCCCTTTCAACCCTAATTTTCTATGATTCTATGACTGTAACACCTCTCTGCACTAGCCTAGACTACTGTATGTAGAGCAGGGGGTACTTGGAAAGGGACTAGGAGGTATGTGCAGGCAGGTGGGGACAGAGTACTGCCATCCACCACCCTGTGCCACTGCCTCGCAGGAGTCCCTCCCCCCCCCCCCCCAGGATACAGGCCACACAGGTGCTGCCTGGGAGGCCAGATGCAGGAGAGGGGAGATCACATGCAGTAGCTGCTACTGCCATACACCACCCCACACCACCACTGCCCAAGGCTCCCCCCCCACCCACGATCTGCCAGAAGTGTACCCAGGTACCCTTTAAAAAGGTTTAAAACCCCTTATCTAGGGGATATATATGCCAGGGAAGGGCAATCAATACTGTTACCCCCATAGGTGGGAGCAGCATTTAGTTACCACTATAGTTCACTAAGGCCACTCACTAAATTCGCACATTGTTTGGAAATCCTGTTCATTTAGGATAGTTTTGGCTTATTGGCCCTTGCTTTAAGAGAATTTTAATCTCTGAGTCTTTCTCTGGAAAATTTGCAACCTCTAAAGATTTTCTGCTGAGTCTGTGCCAATGGAAGCTATTGTTGACAGTAAGGTAAGGCTGGGCCACAGATTGTTTTTTCTACCATGCATAATTTCCTCTCTGGAAAGTAAGATAATTTACATCTAGGGTCTATTTTTTTTTTTTTTTTTTGTACGTAACAAATACTCTGTGAAAGAGAAGTCTGAGTCCTAGGGATTTTAATATTTGTGTTTAAAGTAAAACTTAGCTTACATCAGACCTCAGGAAGAGAGGTAATAAAATGATCTGTAATGCAAGGGATCATGCTTCGTTCAATGGCTTTTTCCTGTGTCATTTTTTAATGAGAAGCTGGTCCCTAGGACCTTCTGGTGTTCATATTTTATTATATAAATGGCAAAATCATTTTCTACTTGGGTATAAATGTTTGCCAAATGAGACCCTAAGGCAAACACGCAGACCATACTTTCCAGGCTTGTTCGGTATTCTGGTAAACCTCTCAGGGGCATCAGGAGGTCTACAGGCTTTGTTCACATCTGTAAAAGTGAAATTATAAAGAGACCTGCCAAGTATAGTAAGGTAAATTCCCAATGATAAAAGGTTTATTCCGTCTCAAAGAAACAGTTTTTTATAAATGGATTGAGACTTTGTAGACCGTTAGTTTCTGTCTCTGTCTCCTGTGTACAGCATTTCATTATTCACATACATTGTTATTTCTATTTTTTTCTCCATATCCGTTTATTTTCCTTTGATTCTGATACTAAAACATACTATTTCAAACTAGAGGCTTTAAAAATGGATTTAGTATATTGCTTAAATAGCAACAAAGTTATCTGAATTGTATCGACTCACATACTCTTTCATGTCATTGCATGGAAATGATGACCTGTTTCCCACTAGAGACATAAATTTGAAATTCTCAAGGTGTCAACTGTGTTTAATAAGCATTTTGCAACACAATGCTTATGTTAGGGTTTCTGTAGCTTTTTATGAAGAACAGAAAAAAGAGTTCAAAGAATTCCACTAAGAATATTTATTTCTATATATTTTGGTGTAGATAATTTGTACACTCATTTGATATTCATGAATGCTCTTCCTGAATACTGTTTTAACTCTTTCTTTATGACATAACTATAGTGAAATTGTATTGCTAATTGTACAGTAGTGTTGTCAGCCTACATAACAGAATCAGGAACCTACAAGACAGCTCCTAATAGAAGCAGTTCTTCTCGGAGTATAAAAAAATAGAACTAGAACAATCTTTACAAATATTTATTATGAGACTGCTTATAACATCATTTCCATGCTTCAGCAAATTATTGGAACTGTTGTTTATGGTACTAGCACATACAGGCCCTAACTTCCTGATTGTTTCTTCCTATATGCACAGAAACTGTCACACCTAAAAGAACTAATAACCTAAATAAGAGGTTGGTGATGTATGGCCTATGGAGCCACTGGCTCACATAGCTGGAGGGTTTTGCCTGTGCCCATGCAGGGCTGGGCAGCAAGAAGCTGTACCAAGCTCAACCAGCTTCCAGATGTGCCCACACTACTGCCACTTCTCCCTGCCCTCTTGAACCAGGTCCAGTGTAGGCTGAGTGGTTTCAGCAGGCTGTTAATGGTAGAGGGCTTTGCTTATGCCTGTGTGAGCGCGGGCAGCAGGGAGCTGTGTCACTGCTGCTTCCTCCAGCTCCTCTCTCCGGGCTACAGCATGGGTGCAGCTTTCAGCTGGTGGGGAGCTGCACTAGGCCTGGGAATGTGCAAATTGTATCTGTGCTGCCACCACTTCCTGCCCCTCTGCTACACTCCAGCTGCAGCCTGGGCACAGCTTCCAACTGGTGGGCAGTTGTGCTGAGGCCGTGCAGCTTTCAGCTGTGTTTGCAGCACATTGAGGAGCATGAGAGAAGGGAAGGGAGCAGTGCAGGTGTAGTTTACAGTTACCTGGTTCCAGAACACCACCCCATGGGCTGAAAGCTGTGCCACAACTGAGGACTTGGGGGAGGGGGCAGGGCTGGAAGAAGTGGTAGCAACATGGGCACAGCTCCCAGCTTCCTGACTATCATGGGCCCAGGGAAAGCACCCCCACCCCACCCCACTTTGTCACTGATGTACTGTGGAAGTTACCCAGCCCACCTTGGACTGGAGCCAGGTTGTTCCAGCCCATGGCATGTAAAAGGTTGCTAGCCCCTGATCTAAATAGACAAAAGGGAGGGAGAAAGGAGAAGGTATTATGTTTATATTTAACACACACAGAGAATAGTGTCTCAGATAAATTAAGTAACCTATAAAGGCAATTAACACACTTCCCACCATAAAGCCATTCTTTCTTTTTTACGTTCATGAGTGAAGCCAAAGACAAAGCTGGTGACTATCCCATTGGACAAAATTTATCATAGATTCATAGATGTTAGGGTCGGAAGGGACCTTAATAGATCATCAAGTCCGACCCCCTGCATAAGCAGGAAAGAGTGCTGGGTCTAGATGCTAGATGCTCATCTAACCTCCTCTTGAAGACCTCCAGGGTAGGGGAGAGCACCACCTCCCTTGGGAGCCCGTTCCACACCTTGGCCACTTGAACTGTGAAGAAGTTCTTCCTAATGTCCAATCTAAATCTGCTCTCTGCTAGCTTGTGGCCATTGTTTCTTGAAACCCCCGGGGGCGCCTTGGTGAATAAATACTCACCAATTCCCTTCTGTGCCCCCGTGATGAACTTAAAGGCAGCCACAAGGTCACCTCTCAACCTTCTCTTGCGGAGGCTGAAAAGGTCCAGTTTCTCTAGTCTCTCCTCGTAGGGCTTGGTCTGCAGGCCCTTGACCATACGAGTTGCCCTTCTCTGTACCCTCTCCAGGTTATCCGCATCCTTCTTGAAGTGTGGCACCCAGAATTGCACGCAGTACTCCAACTGCGGTCTGACCAGCGCCTGATAGAGGGGAAGTATCACCTCCTTGGACCTATTCGCCATGCATCTGCTGATGCACGATAAAGTGCCATTGGCTTTTCTGATGGCTTCGTCACACTGCTGGCTCATGTTCATCTTGGAGTCCACTAGGACTCCAAGATCCCTTTCCACCTCTGTGCCACCCAGCAGGTCATTCCCTAGGCTGTAGGTGTGCTGGACATTTTTCCTCCCTAGGTGCAGCACTTTGCATTTCTCCTTGTTGAACTGCATCCTGTTGTTTTCTGCCCACTTGTCCAACCTATCCAGGTCTGCCTGCAGCTGTTCCCTGCCCTCCAGCGTGTCCACTTCTCCCCATAGCTTTGTGTCATCTGCAAACTTGGACAGAGTACATTTGCCTCCCTCGTCCAAGTCGCTGATGAAGACATTAAAGAGTATCAGTCCAAGGACCGAGCCCTGCGGGACCCCACTGCCCACACCCTTCCAGGTCGAGACCAACCCATCCACCACGACTCTTTGTGTGCGACCCTCTAGCCAATTCGCCACCCACCGGACTGTGTAGTCATCCACATCACAGCCTCTTAACTTGTTCACCAGTATGGGGTGGGATACCGTATTGAAGGCCTTCCTGAAGTCTAAGTATACGACATCCACCCCTCCTCCTGTGTCCAGGCGTTTCGTAACCTGGTCATAGAAAGAGACTAGATTGGTCAGGCACAATCTGCCCGCCACAAACCCGTGCTGGTTTCCCCTCAGCATAATTTGTCCTGCCGGGCTCTCACAAATGTGAGCCTTGATAATTTTTTCAAAGACTTTACCAAGGATGGAGGTGAGACTGACTGGCCTGTAGTTGCCCGGGTCCTCCTTCCACCCCTTTTTAAAAATGGGGACCACGTTAGCCCTTTTCCAGTCCTCCGGGACTTGGCCCTTGCGCCACGAGCGTTCGAATATTCCTGTCAGTGGCTCTGCAATGATGTCGGCCAGTGCCTTCAGCACCCTCGGATGAAGCCCATCCGGGCCTGCCGATTTAAAGGCATCCAGTTCTTCCAAATGACTCTGCACCACCTCAGGATCTACGTATGGAAGTCTGGCGCGTTGCTGCTGCCTCTCTACAGCCCCAGTGAGAGACTTGTCGTGCCCCTCACTTAGGAACACTGAGGCAAAGAACTCATTGAGGAGTTCAGCCTTGTCCCCCCTATCTGTTACCAATTGTTTCTGCCCATTTAGCAGTGGTCCTATTCCTCCCTGGGCCTTCCTTTTACTCCCAATATATCTAAAAAACAATTTCTTGTTGTCCTTTACTTGGGTTGCCATCCTCAGCTCCGTGGTAGCTTTGGCCCGCCTAACTGCCTCCCTACAAGCACGAGCAGAGGAGGTATATTCATCTTTAGTGATCTCACCCTGTTTCCACTTTTTATGTGCTCCCCTTTTGGCCCTTAGGCTGCCCTGGATTTCTCTGGTCAGCCATGGAAGCCTCCTGGCTCCTTTCCCTTTTTTGCCTTGCTCGGGGATCGTCTTGCTTTGTGCCCGAAGGATCGTTTCCTTTAGGCACAGCCACCCTTCTTGGGCTCCCATCCCTTCAAAACTCCTACTCTGCAGTGCTTCCTTATCAAGGCTTATGCTGCAAGATGATAATTTTGACCCAAAACAACTTGCCCTCAGTCATAAAACTAATTTAGGGTTTCCTAGTTTCTTTTTCTTTTATAGTTTCTTCCTTTTGCTATTCTTCCTATGGTAATGTATGCTTAAATGCTTTTTTGTGTGTGGGTTTGTGTTAATATTTAGAAAATAGATTAAATTAATAATACTAAAAGAATAAATATAATCATAGTATGCCCTCACATGGCGTCTTTTATTAATTTTCATTAATATTGTACATGATAGTTAAACGCACTTAACATAAACAATCCATGTCACAAGCATAGATAAAGTAGTGAAATTTCCATTTTTTAGGAATGACAGCCAATGCATAAATATTTTAATGTTGTTTCAGGTGACAATGGAAAAGGCTGGATTAGGAGTCAGATTTCTTGAATTCTAGGTTCTTGTTTTAACAAGTAGGCTAAGTGTGTACTATTAAACTAGTGTACATACACTATCAGAAAAAAAAGAGATTAAAATCCCAAGATAAAAAATGCTGCTGTGTTTATATAGAGATGCACACCTGACCTAAAACTACTATATTTTCTTGAGTACATGCACCATTTTTCAAAATTAAACACGGAAGCTAATTTTCTGCCTTGGATAGAATTACTAATCATAGTTCCTACTACCCAGCTAACCTGTCTTAGGGCAATTTTGCTGTTTACTAGCAGCACCTTGTTTCTCTCTTCCTATTTTACAACCTTGGAGATTCTTTAACTCTTCAAAATCAGAGATCCACCCATGAAGACTAGTTTTCAGTAACACCTAGGGTTTTGGCTTCACTTCAGCAGGAAAGAAAGGATGAGTCATCTGAAAATTAAGCTCTGTCCATGCTCTATGCAGCCATAATTCTGTAAAAAATCTCTCTCTTCTTCATTCTTTCTATCCAAAAACAAGATTCATGTTATATTCCAGGGTGTGTTGTATGTGCATGAGTACAGTAGCTGAAATATATTGTAATTTGTTCTAAGAATAAAATTCATAATAGCCTACTTCCATAATTAAATGAAAAATTGTTTAAGTAGACCTGTAATTTCAGGTTAACTTGCAAAGGGAGACAAGATGGGGAGAGGGTATATTGTAGCTGTAAATCAGATTAAGTGAACTTTAAATTTAGAACAAGTATAACATATTTTAGAAGATTCAGAATAGTTAGAGCAGAGAAAGCAGAGAGTGAAGGTTTTCATAATATAAGTGATTGCATTTTGCTTAAATAGTTACAGATCTCTAGGGAAGGGGAAGATAAGAGAAAAGAAAAGTTAATGTAGAAAGGTGAACTTTTGAAAAGTCAGAAGCATTGGTCATGAGAGATTTACATTATTGGCATTCTTGCTACAGGAAACTTCTCAGAATACTTTATATAATGTTTTCTGGAGGCAGTACAATATCATTTGCAATAGAAGTCTGTTGAGCAACCAAAAAAAGAACAGAAAGTCTTTGGGGTTTTATCCTAAACATGAGCCAAATATGATGAACCCTGGTGAAATTTAAGATCTTGTGGTCATAATATTGTTATACTAGAATGTTATATAAAGATATGTGCATTAAATGGTGGATTTTAAAAAGGTAAAGTCTGAAGGGTGGGCTGAACAAAAGAAATCCACAAATCTAATTGGAGGGTGAGAGGAGTCTCTCAGAAAAGACAAAAAGAGTGACAATAACATTCCTGTTGTGAAAGTGTTGTTGGAAGAGCACTGGAGTTAGATTCACTGAAAAGTCTGTAATAAACAGTTGATGATGACTCTTTTGCAGGTCTTCATGGGGGAAAGAGCCACTAGAGAGAAATTTGGTGCCTGGGAAGGTGTATTTAGTAGGGTTGTGTAAAGCTTTGGTCCCTTATTCGATTCAGCAGAGATTCAGCTTGAGTCGGTGGCTGAATCTGTAAATCTGAAATGAATCAGGATAATCTTTTATATCTCTCCAAATCAAATTGGAACGCTCCAAATCAATTCAGTGAGATTCAGAAAGGTTCAGCAATTCGGACATAGAGATAGCTTTAAATGTTTTTTCTACATACCTTTGGGCTCATGAATGCTGCAATGCTGGGGCACATGGAACATCCTACATGAGTGTGGGGGGGCCTCCATGCACTCAGCAGCAGACCCAGAAGTGGACCAGATCCACCAGGGAGCATGCTGGGTGCCCGCCCCCCCACGCCTGCCCAGCTCAGTGACTGGTGCCTCCTGGGTCGGGGGGGGGGGGCACCAGGGTCCCCCAGTGGCTGATTGCCAAGCTGGGGAGGCATGGGGGGCCCCCCAGTGTGGTCCCTGGTAGACATGGAAGTACTTCCAGTCCACTCCCAAGTTTGCCACTGAGCACATGGAGGGCCCCTCCCCTCACACTCCTGTAGGATGCTCCATGTGCACCAGCAACACAGTGATCACAAGCCACACCTGCTACCTTGAGGTATGTAGAAAAAACTTTTAAAGTTGTATCTATATCTGAATCACGGATTCTCTGAATCAGCATCAAATCTTCAGATTTGGATTCAGCCGAATCAAATCGGAGACAGTGATCAGAATCAATAAATCTGTCTCTGATTTGGGCAGAATCCAAGTCAAATAGGGCCCACGTTGCATACCCCTAGGATTTAATGCACCAATATTCTAATTGTATAAACCACTGTGCGAAACATTTTTACAAAACCATGCCTGTAGGATTAATACCAGCTATTTCTCGTAAAGTTCTTAAAATATAATTGACTAAGTGTGTTGTATAGTAATGTAACTCTTTTTTTGCCTTTGAGATACAAATGCACCCCAGCATTACAAATGATATTGAGAAATGCATTCACCAAAGATAGTAACTACTGTGTAGGTCAGTGGTTCTCAGCCATTTTGGACCTGAGGCACTCCCAATGTGGCAAAGCACCTTTGGGGTGCTCGCCATGTGGCAGGGGCTTCAGTAGGCTGGAACAAAGCCAGCAGAGCAGGCAGCCAAGCAAGACCCCTGAATGCCAATTTTAAGGGGGGAGGTGTGTGGTGGAGCACCTTTGGAGGTGCTCGCCACTTGCAGGCTTTCAGAGGCTCTGAGGGGAGCCTGCTTTGGAGGAGCACGAGTGGAAATCCCCCCCAGGGAGATTTTAAGGGGGAAGGTGTGTAGCAGGGCACTGTTGGTGCCTGCCACTTTAAGAGCAGAGCCAAGCAGCCAGCAGGTGCTTGATTGCGGTGGCCATTTTAGACCCCTGGCTGCCTATATAAACAGAACAGTTCACTGCTGGCAGGGCAGGCAGTAACATCACCTGGCTATGAGGATGTATGCAACATCCTGGGAGGGAAACACCATGACCATGTAGGTGGGCTACCCAGGGGTAATGCTGGAGTGGTGGAGGGAGCAGAGAGGAGGTGAGCAGCTGGATTGCTGGAGGAGGCAGTGTGGAGGCAAGCTGTGAGGAGCAGTATGGTGAATCAAGCAAATCATCTGAGGTCTTGAGAGAATCTGCAATGAAGACAGTGACTGGTGAGCTTACAGAGGGCATTGCTGAGGAGGAAGCTGGGGTTTGGTCCACGGTTGGCTGGCGGAGCAAGGTGGTTGCTAGAAAGTTCCAGAGAGAGGGCAGGCCAGCAGCAGAAGCAGAGGCAGAGCTGGGCAGAAAGCAGTGAAGCTGCAGGGAAGGAGACCCGCAAAGAACTGTTAAACTGTGTGTGTCTCCCTCGTGCTGGGCATGCAGCTCCTTTTATACTCTTCAGGGCTCTGCCCCTGAAATCTTCCGGACCTGACACTGTTGCAGTCTACAGTCAGGTCCCAGGGGAGCTCCTCTTCCCCTCCCTTCAGGAAAAGGGCATGACTTAACTCCTTTTGCTGCCTCCTGATTGGTGGATGGGCTCCACCAATCAAAACAGCAACATCTCAAGCCTGGGACTCAACCCAAGATTGGAAAGGCAAGCCTGCTACATAGCAAAATAACATTCAATACTTTTGGCTCTCAATACGTATGGTTCTTTTTTATAACATTTAATTTCAAGCCTTGTGCTCTGTTTGATTGCATCTAATTAAAGACATAGATGACTTCCTTTGCTTTTTTTTTCCAAAGTAGTTATTACATCTGTGAATGTTCATGCTATGGTCACTCAGACACAGGCTTCTGTGTCCTTGTGCCTGAGCCACACTTCTGCAGCTTAGGCCTAGGCCTTTTGAAAGTGGAAAAAGTCTGGCAACAACGCATAATATTGCCTTATACTACTTCGTATTAAAATCGTTCATAAAATAATCTGGAGGAGAGAAATGTAATCTTGGTATAAGAAGACAATGAAATGACAAATGAAAAAGTAATTAAAATAATTAGAATATATTGCCATTTTGCTCAGTAATTTTCAGACATGTTGAGGAACAAAATGTGCACATTTCATCTGACAGTTTGATAGAAAATTGTCTTTGATTTAAAATTAGGTTAGAGCTCTTAGATGGGCAGGTTTTATTTGTTAGTGCTGTGCAGAACACAAACCATAGACCCTTAAACTTACAACAATAAATGCAATCAAAATATCATAGACAAGGCATTGAACATTTTGTTACTTACTTTTATTCTTTAAAATACAGTTATGTTTTCTTTAAATTATATTACAGGTTCATTATAACTTCTAGCTTTCCTGTTTAAATAGTTAGTTTTTCTTTTTACCTCAGATTAAAAACAATATGTACCTTCACTCTGTCATATTCTGTTTCCCTCCCCGTCTCCCTCTTCCTCTCCCTCTCTCTGTATACATCTACCGCAAGGAAATTGCTGGGTATTAATAGGGAAGTCATAACTACTTTTCTATGATCTACACTGTAAATCAGCACTCATTAATTTACCATTATTTTATGGTATTACTGCAAGAACATAAACAATATAGATTCATAGAAAGTAAGCTGGAAGGGACCTTGGAAGTTCATTGGGTCCAGCCACAAATATTATAAACATACAACTGGAACATAAAAGGATTTGAAGTTGCAACTGCAATATTATAACGTTCAAGATAATTGTGACAGTTTCCAAACTTAATTATCATAAACCATACATGTAGGTCAGATTGTGCCTGCAACAAAATGGCCATCTAATTTTGAAATCATAAGTTTTCATGATCTGCACTAAAATAGCTATCATGATCTACCATTATTATATAAGTGACTCGTTCCTATTGGGGGTAGTTAGAACGATGAAGGGAAAGTCTAATAATGAGATACCTACAGTGAGATTTTGGTTGGTCTCATGAAGATAATGAAGTTGTGCATGGTGCAGTTCCAGTTATGGCCACTGAGATTATGGGGGAGACTAACTTTCTTTGTATCTTTGATTGTAAAAGACACCATCCAAAATCATGGATGATATATTCTTAAGGTAAAAATTGGCAATGTAAACACACTATATTTTTTCATTTTTTTTGTTTTGTTTGGGGTTTTTTGGTCCTTTTTAACTTTAATTTCTATGGCTGCTAGTTTCTTGTAAATGGACAGTATTGTCCCTGTTGTGCCAGAAACATTTTCTGTAAAATTAATGTTTATAAGAAGTTGATGAAAAATGTCACAACAAGCAAACAATTAAAAATAACTGTATAATAGCACCCTCTTATTAGCATATCTCTTCCTCAGAGTCTCTATGTAATGATACAACTTCAACGTAGTAGCGCTTTATACTAACTTGTTCTTACTGGTCCTGTCTACAAGTGAATTTATGCATGCCTAAACTTAATGCACATTAGCCTAAGGCACGTTATGGTAATTTAGGCATTTGTCTACATGTGGATGCTTTAACACACCTTAAAGTGGGTCGATGGGCAGTCTGCCCTTGTCAGCACCTTGGACAGCCCCCAGAAACTCATGGTAGCATAGCTGGGTGCTGCAGTCCAGTGCTGGCCAAGGGGGTGGGAGCCCCATATATGGTCCCCCCAGATGTGGTCTACCCAGCCCTAGCTCTAACCCCGTCTCTGTGTTTCTACCTTCCCAGTGTTGGATAACAGTGGGCTGGAGCCAAGCCCGTGGGACCCTGTGCTGCTTCTGGGTACTATCAAGAAGAACACATGGCTCCTGTTAAAGCAAGAGAAACAGGCCCCCATGTGACTCCCTTCAGGGGAAGGGGGCAGTGCAGCATGGACATGGCCTTTGCTAGTGGCTCCCCCACGCCTCTTCCTTCGGGCAGATTTGCTGGGAAAGCAATGCAGCCTTACAGGGGCAGGAAACCTCGCTGCCCACCCAGGAAAAGGGCTAACGTGGTCCCCATTTTCAAAAAGGGGAGGAAGGAGGACCCGGGCAACTATAGGCTGGTCAGTCTCACCTCCATCCTGGGTAAAGTATTTGAAAAAATTATCAAGGCTCACATTTGTGAGAGCCCGGCAGGGCAAATTATGCTGAGGGGAAACCAACACGGGTTTGTGGCGGGCAGATCGTGCCTGACCAATCTAGTCTCTTTCTATGACCAGGTTACGAAACGCCTGGACACAGGAGGAGGGGTGGATGTCGTATACTTAGACTTCAGGAAGGCCTTCGATACGGTATCCCACCCCATACTGGTGAACAAGTTAAGAGGCTGTGATGTGGATGACTACACAGTCCGGTGGGTGGCGAATTGGCTAGAGGGTCGCACCCAAAGAGTCGTGGTGGATGGGTCAGTCTCGACCTGGAAGGGTGTGGGCAGTGGGGTCCCGCAGGGCTCGGTCCTTGGACTGATACTCTTTAATGTCTTCATCAGCGACTTGGACGAGGGAGTCAAATGTACTCTGTCCAAGTTTGCAGATGACACAAAGCTATGGGGAGAAGTGGACATGCCGGAGGGCAGGGAACAGCTGCAGGCAGACCTGGATAGGTTGGACAAGTGGGCAGAAAACAACAGGATGCAGTTCAACAAGGAGAAATGCAAAGTGCTGCACCTAGGGAGGAAAAATGTCCAGCACACCTACAGCCTAGGGAATGACCTGCTGGGTGGCACAGAGGTGGAAAGGGATCTTGGAGTCCTAGTGGACTCCAAGATGAACATGAGCCAGCAGTGTGACGAAGCCATCAGAAAAGCCAATGGCACTTTATCATGCAACAGCAGATGCATGACGAATAGGTCCAAGGAGGTGATACTTCCCCTCTATCGGGCGCTGGTCAGACTGCAGTTGGAGTACTGCGTGCAATTCTGGGCGCCACACTTCAAGAAGGATGCGGATAACCTGGAGAGGGTCCAGAGAAGGGCAACTCATATGGTCAAGGGCCTGCAGACCAAGCCCTACGAGGAGAGACTAGAGAAACTGGATCTTTTCAGCCTCCGCAAGAGAAGGTTGAGAGGCGACCTTGTGGCTGCCTATAAGTTCATCACGGGGGCACAGAAGGGAATTGGTGAGTATTTATTCACCAAGCACCCCCTGGGGTTACAAGAAACAATGGCCACAAGCTAGCAGAGAGCAGATTTAGATTGGACATTAGGAAGAACTTCTTCACAGTTCGAGTGGCCAAGGTGTGGAACGGGCTCCCAAGGGAGGTGGTGCTCTTCCCTACCCTGGGGGTCTTCAAGAGGAGGTTAGATGAGTATCTAGCTGGGGTCATCTAGACCCAGCACTCTTTCCTGCTTACGCAGGGGGTTGGACTCGATGATCTATTGAGGTCCCTTCCGACCCTAACATCTATGAATCTATGACTCGGGTACCAGAGGCCAGGCGCTTGCCCAGGATGGAGGTGGGTGGATTGTCGAAAGCCATGCCAGGTGCTGCGGGAAGATGCAGTCTCAGCTCTCCTGCCATGTCAGGTGGGAGCCCTAGCGCAGGCTTCTAAGGGCACCTGAATCCTGGGTGGGCAGCAAGGCATCCCACCTCTGCAGGGCTGCATTGCCCACCCAGCAAACCCATCTTAATGGAGAGGCACAGAGGAGCCACTAGCAAAGACCTTGCCCATGGTGTGCTGCCCCCTTCCCCTGCAGGGAGTCATGGGGAGCCTTTCCCTTGTGCTTTGACAGGAGCCCTTGTGCCTCCTGCCCCCTGTGCTGACTTACTACACACCATCAGGGACCGCTGCTGCCAGAACTGCTGCTCTAGCATGTGTGCCACTGTGTCTTCTTGACAGTGCCTGGTAGCATCATGGGGACACTGCAGGCTCAGCTCTGGCCCCCTCAGTCATATAGCATTAAGGTGCCTTATGGCATCTACATGTGGATTAAGGTGTCTTAACTAATCATGCCTAAATTTGCTATTTGCTTTATGTGATTAGCCTAAAATCACCATTTTTAAGATTCACTAAGGCCACACAAGTGTAGAGCCATGCCCTTAATGCACGTTAAAAATGGCTAATGCACCTTAAATCATCATGTGTAGATGTGTCCACTGTACTTGCATTTCTCAGTCCACAGGGAGTGTCTGTTCACTTGCAAATTGCTTCAATCTAGGCAGGTTAGACCATCCTGCAAAGACTGAATCAATTCAGCCTCCGACTTTCTGAATGCCTGTCCTTATCCCAAGAGGCAAAAAGATACAAACTCCCAGAAGAGCTGCAATGACCTTACAACAAGCCCCAGAAAGGCAGGACTGACATATTGATACAGTCTGAAACCTAACCTAGAAAGTAGAGAGTTCATAAAATAGTCCAGAGAGCAATAATTTGAGAATGTTTTTTGGGTGGCCAAAGGAGTCATGACAATGGGTATCTGTACAACGTTCATGTGTGAGAATCTAATCATACTCCCACCGAGGTTATTTCTCTTCCATTATCTGTTCGCTTCAGTGGAAACAGGTTTGGGCAGCTTTATATTCGTAGGACATTATTTTTTTCAAAGACTATAGCAAAATATGTTTTATTAAGTAGGTAGTAAAAGTGTATGTGGGGTAAATAATAATTAAACTTATGGGTGTCTCTTGGACCTTCGTTTAAAGTCCAAGTCAATAGAAAAGAATCCCATTCATTTAAAAGAATGAAACCTTTGATCTGTCTCAAAAAAACATTATAAAGCAACCATCTCAGGAAGAACTTTACCTGATTTTCTGTTTTTTTTTAATAATATAGTTTAAGATAGATGACAGGAAAAAAAAGGAGCCTTCAAATATCCATCAGGACTGTTCTTTCTGATTTTATTAATAAAATGAACCATTTGCCTCAGACTTTGTGTCAACTTTCAGCTTGAAGCAATATTGTACTGTATAAATTGCAGATATCTTAGAGCAGGGATTTGTAGTAAAAGTATCTGAAAAGCCTGAAGGGCATGGGGGTAACCAGTGGTGCATTATGTTTCATTGAAAGGAGAGATCTGACATTTTTCCAGCTTGGTTATACAGAAGGGGTTGTTTGTATCCTGTTGTTCAACAAATGCTGTGTTAATTAATTTCTACTACTTTCTAACTTAAAAGGAAAGAAAATAACTATGAAATGCATGGTTGTTTTGAAAAAATAAAAAAGCATTAGAGCTGTGAGGATTTTTGTTGCCAGAATGTTTAACTGTGTAAATAGAATGACCATAAAAACAGAAAATGTGTGTGTTTTAAGACTGAAAGTTTCTCTTCGAGAGATGGTGAGAGAAATTCCTGAACTGGAAGTGGTTAGGAAATAGGGAAGGATAGGGAAGGTTATTCTTGACGCTTACCATTTCACTTGAATTTATATGATTAGTAGTAACCTTGAACTGTATTAGACTGAGCATCTAGAAGTGATCAATGGGTCTGTAGATGCACGCACACTTTTTTGGTGTTTCACCTTCAGACATCCAGATTTTTTTGAGATAATGGAGAGCAAACCCTGCAGATACGGTGACAGAAATGGCAATTGCTATAACACCAGAGCTTGATGTCTACATCAATCACATCATTGTCAGGCATTGAGAACTACAAACTTTGAAAAGATGCCCCTGAGTAGGGATCTCTGCATATGAAAAGGTTAGTTGTGACACCCATGATAGGATAGTAACCTTCAAACTTTTGCAGAAGGTGACAGTTTATATATTTTTGGAAGGGAGAAGGAAGAAGAAGATGGAATATAGAGAAAATTGTGCATGAACTAATATGAGAGAGAAATGCAGATTGATTGGAAGAAGGAAATTAAAGTTCAGTCAGTTTCCCAGAATGCTTCAGAAATGGGGCCAAGTACTGTTTCCTAGAAGTAAAGGTTTGTGGTGGTGGTTTTTGTTGTTTGTTTTTCTTTAATTTTTTTATACGACCTGAAGCTAAAGTAGTTCTGAGAAGTTGAGATAACTGACCTTGTTAGGCTGGCTTTGGGCTTTTTGTTTTGTTTTGTTTTTTTCTGCTGAAACGCAGAGATTCACTGACACCAGAAAACTTTCACAAATTAATGTGTTATTCCTGAGTACTTGTATAAGGAAAAAAAGTTCAAAAAGTCTAAATTCTTTATTCCTTTTTTCTTTTAATTTTTGGATTCCAGAACTTTGGAATATATAAAAATTCATTTGTTAACCAGCTGTACCAGCAAGGAATGTACTAGACACTGTTTTCCACCAAGGGTTTTCATCTTGGTGGAAACTGATGTTAGAAATAGTAGTAAGTGCTCCTCACACAAGAAAGTGCTCCAGATGAGTTACAGATCATACCCCCAGATTTTTGGCAGCTCTAAGAATGGAAGAAAGCAGTCTCATGATCTTTCTTGTTTTTCATTTAACATTCCTCACTGTTTATAAAATATTTTTTTGCATTACCATGTTACAAGCCCAAGTATTCACCAAAGATTAAATTAACCTTGATGCAGAGGGTCAGATTAATGCCTGCAGGTCAATTACACATAATCTCCTTGCCTTACAGTAGTCTTCTGCACACAGGCAGATGTAGTCCAAAAGACTAAAAAGGATCTTCAAAATCATCTAAGAAACTCGTATGTTGAACTTTATAATTCAGACTTGGACGTGCAATTTTAAAGTTGTGTTATTGGCTAGTCATAAGTGTAATCCGATCCAGAAACGGAAAAGTCATTGAAATCCCACTGTTATATATATATAGCCCATCGTCACCTTGACCAATAATTTCAAATTAAGCAAATAAAGAATTCCGAACTTCTTTCATAGCCATGCTTTTAGTGTTGATTCTGTAAATTAGTGCTGTTGTACTGGAAGTTCATCATTTCAAGTTAGGTTCTTAAGCACATAATGGAAATCGGCGGGGACAGAGTGAACTGATGTGTACAAAGCTAACATGATATGTCATCTGTTTTATCACATACCAAAAAAGTGTTAATGGTTGCTAAATTATTGGTATTATTATAATAATTTTATAATTATATTATAAAATTATACCAATAATTATATTATAAAATAATATAAATTATTTTATATTCAAGTAATTTCAGTTAGCATTTTGTATCATAATGAATGATCTTATGGACAGAGCAGAATGTATTCATGTCCCTATGTGACCATGTCAGGGTTGTCATTAGTGATTTTAGAGTGACTAAACATGGTTATCCACAAACTTATAATTGCAGGAATGACTGCATGGAAGAAAGAAAAGGCTGAAAATCTGTGCTGTACAGGGACAGCAAGGTATAGTAATGTAGTTGAAAATGCACATCAGAGAGATGAACCAAACTTAAATTATTGTTCAGAAAATGCAAGGGCACTAGACTTCTTGAAAATGGCAGTTTAAGGATAATATAGAAACAGTGAGGCCCAGACACTATGAGATAATAACTGTGGAGGTGGCTATGTTGTTTAAAACACTCACTTAAAACTTCCCAGCAGGTTTAAATGTGCTTCAATGACTCATTAAGCTTGAGGCAGATATGAAGGCTGCATTCCTTTAAACCCTGAGACCTACTGCAGGACCCTGATTGGAAGACAGTGTCATAAACTCTTGTTTTCCCTCTATATATATCTGGAATAGTTCAAATATGGGAGATATAAGCTGTGCAGTTTGTTACCCTGCCATGTGGGTAAGAAAGACTAATGCCAAAGTATTCTATTGGCTAGCTGTGCAATTCAGATGTTACAAAGTGTTGTGATTTAGTTAAAAATGCACAGCAGAAGTAACTGAACTTAAATGATATTAAACTTTTGTGAGAGCCTTACATTCTCTACTACCTAGTTCAGCAAACATACAGAATGATGGAAGTGCTGGTGAAAGTTAGAATCGTGTGTTATGTTGAAAGTTAGACTGGTAAGTTGTCACCCCTCAGAAATGCAATTTTGATTGGTTTTGTCATATTCTGGCATAGAAAATCACTACAACTAACTTGTCATAATATCATAAGAGTGAGCAAAAAGGGCAGATGAATTTCAATGTCGACAAGTGCAAGATAATGCCTGAGTGGAAAAAAACTCCTCAGTTATGTGCACGATGCTGAGTTCTGAACTAGCTATAGCAACTCAGGAATGAGACCTTGAAGTCTCCATAGTTCATTATCTATAAACATCAGCTTAATGTGCATTGGCAACCAAAAAAGCCAATAAAATGTTGGACATAATTAAGAAGGGAATTGAAAAGAAAACAGAAAACATCTTCATAACACTATACAAATCCAGGTTGAGCCCACATCTTGAATACTATGTGAAATTAAGGGTCTCCATATCTCTAAAAACCATGTAGTAGAATTAGAAAAGGTGCAAAGAAGGGCAACCAAGACTATCAGTGGGATGTAGCAGCTGCCAAACTAGAAGAGACTAAACAAAGCTAGGACTCTTCAGTTTGAAAAGAAGGTTGACGGGAGGATATGGTAGAGGTCTATACATTTATAATAAAGGGTGTGGGCAAAGTCAATAGGGTGTTCTTACTTATGAAGTCCCACACTACTAGAACTAGGAGGCACTCATTGAAATTATCAGGAGATAGTTTTAAAACTAACAAAAGAAAGTACTTCTTTGCATAGTGCATAGTATACCTGTGGAACTCATTACCAGAGGAGGTTGTATATAATGGCAAATAATATAGTCGGGTTCAAAAAAGGACTAGACGAATTCATGGACGTTAGACCTATTAATATCCATTAAACAGAACAGTCAGAGATGTCTCCACTGACATCTCTAAATCAATGATGATGGATGCTAGGGAAGGTAATGAAAAAAGGATAGAGCACTCTAGATCCACCCTGTTCACATGCACACCTTCTAAAGCATCCACTTCTATACGAGAGAAGATAATGGGCTAGATGGACTATTGGTCTGACCCAGTATGGCACATTTTATGTTCTTATGTTTATATCAATTGCAACTATGTTGGGTTTTAGCTCTAAGACTTTTCTTTTCCAAAATTAGCAAACCCAGGGCAAGTATTGTAATGTTGTTTTCCTTGTAGACTGCACACTTTGAGAATAATACTCAGCTTTTTATACTATAAGCTCTTGAGGTGAAAATTCATTTTCCTTCAGTAACTGTTTAATATATAATCTGTGTTAATTGCAGTTATTGCCTCAGTAATTCATTTGACAAACACAACTTTCTCAATGTTAGAGGATTTATGCTAATATGCCTTGGTTCACATTATTCAATTAATTTTGTTACATAACAAAATATTTCTACCTTTAATGTGATACATTTTATTTTGGCTATCATAAAAAATTAAAGGTGGCAGTAAATAATAAAATAGATAACTTTGTTGTCTTTGCAGTTCCAAAGAACAAGCAGAAATAGAGTATTAATTTTTCAAACTGTTTCTTTTCTAAGGCAACATTGTGAAAAAAGGGAAAAGTGTAAAATCTCATACAGAAGAAATATAGTGGAAATTGATAAATAATTTTAATTAATTACAAAATGATGGTAATATTCCTCTTCATGGTATAACTTAGAATTAATTTATTTCTAGGATGTAAAATTATACCTAAATGAATATGTAGCATTATAGTTTGGGAATGGCTTGAGCAGGGTTATGAATAGGATTTTGAGAACAGGGGTTGTTCCCAACATCAACATAGAATACATTTATATAACATTGCTGATATCATAACAATTTTCTTAAACATAAAAGACTGATGAAAATAACAGACTGAAACCTTGAAGTTTTTTCCTACCATGTGAATTAAAACATTTATCCAGCCTTTTAACAGAAAAAAATATTTGGCTCATTTGTACCAACTGCAGTATATCAGCTTCTGGTGAAGTCAGTGGAATTTTGTTGATTTATAGTAGATGAGGATATAAGCCAATGTTTGCTCTTAAAATGTTTGACGGTTTTGCTTTGAAAAACACAGACAGAGTCAATGTCTGAATCTAATTGCTAGGTTGGATTTGAAAGATTTTCAATAGTGCTGCAACTCAGCCTTGACTTGTGCATGCAAAAGCGCCCACACCCACATTGTTGGATACACTTTTGTGCATTGTTATTTTTATGCAGAACAGTGCTTATGTAAAAATTCATGAACACAAATGGATTCTAAAAATTAGTAATACATTTATATACACACTTTTTTTTTATCTATTATAGTCTATGTAGTTAGTCTGTTTAGAAATTGAGTTTATCTGCTATTTCCTAATAATAGTTTAGTTTGTTGCAATCCTGGTCCTGTAACTGACAGTGCTTCTGCGTATAGTTCTGCCCCCACAATTTATGGGTGTATAGGACTTACAAGTGCCGACTGGAGAAAAAAAAATAGGCAGGAGTTCAGCACCCATAGAGACAAGCTTGCAGATGTTAACCCCCCCCCCCCCCCAAAAAAAAAATAAAATAAAATAAAGAACTTTACTGGAAGAAGCAGTGCGTTACTTTGACCGAGTCTGCAGCGTCTGTTAAGTTCAGCCACTTCAGCAGGGCTTTTTGATGCTTTTACCTAAAGTGTATTCAATCAACTATTAGATAAAAGCCCTCAAAAACTCCCACTCCAGCGCCCAATCTTTACAGATGCTGCAGAACTGGGTTGAAGTAACGTGCTGCTTCTTCTGAACATGCAAGGGGCTTGGCATGGGAACACACAGAGTTAATATTAAAGCCCTGGGTTGGGGGGGGGAGGCTTACATCTGCAAGCACCCACTGGCAAAAAATGAAGTTGGCGCCTATGCAGTACTGTCTCTGATATTATATACATACAACATCTCTCTATGTGGGCTATAATCCTTTTTGAAGCATGAACACAATGCTAAAAAGTTATGTATGAAAAAGATGGCATTTTAAAGAATAAATATTAATAAGATTTGTTTTATGCAGAACAAAGACTGTGTGAGCCTTTAATGTATTCATTAAGAGTTACCCAAATGTATTAATCTTTAAAGTACACACAGTTGGAATTCAGTTTGTTTGGAAACGTAATATTTTTTTCTAAGCTGGCTCACTCATCCCCATTTGAAACATTGTCTGGACAACAAGCATGTTTGCTTACTGAGAAGTGTCGTGTAAACTGCTGCAAACTGCTCTGTTTTGTAGTTGAAGAACTCACTTTTCAGTGTGTTCAGTTGTCTGGATCTCCCTCTGCCTAGTGCTGCCATAAATTGCTTTAACTATAAATCAAATAGAAATCTGAGCAATGGTTTTTCCTATTTGGTTTATAGCTCTAAGGTTTGTGGCCATCACTGAATGTCACACATATGATGTCTTTTTTCTTTTAAGAAGGCTTGGCTGTAGCTGCAGGGAGCTTCTTCTATCTTTAGCTATTCCCCTAAAAATAAAGATGTTGTTATTAATATGAATTATAAAGGAGTTATTTTACCTGCTGAACATAATATAGTAATTAGATGTTCTATGGAAGTCATGGAAAAATTCATACTAAATTATAATAACAATAAGTTGAGTACAGCATAAAAAATTGTTATCCAGCACCCATGAGGAATGGGCGATTCTGGATAACCAAATATGTCGGTTACCTGAGAGGCCTGAAAAGGCGCTGCCACCCCTCCCTGGCGTCAGTGTGCCAGGGGACAGAGGGGGGGGGGGGCGGCCCATGCAGGCTGCTATGCCCCGGGCCATTGGGGCTCAGCAGTTGAGGCTGCTTTGTCTGGGCCATGGGTGCTCAGAGAAACTAGAAGTGCCACGGTGGGCACTTCTGGTTTTGCTTTTGCTGCATTGACCGGCATGCCAGTTAATGGAGCATGCTGGTTTCTAAGGTGCTGGATAATGCAGCGTGTGCTGTATTATGCAGGCAGGTAAGAAAGTGAAGTCCTTATTTAAGACATATGCAACTGTAAGTGGGAGTAGACACCATCATATGTCTGAAAGATAGAGTTGGGAAATAACAAAACAAATGATTGTATTGAACTTTAATACTTTGTGTTATTCCTTTGTTTTTCATGTATAGTCACCTGTCTTGATTTGCAACATACATAAATGTGCTCATGTAAAGGTTAACATGCAGGTACTTGCACTGACTTCAGTAAGAAAATATACATATTTTAGTACTTAGCTGAACTGGTACCTTATGAATGCATTACATTTTTTATTCTTACCATACTTCTCAAAGAAATTAATTGATATTCACAACATTTGAGAGTATTTTGAACTTTAAGGTTCATTTCATTTTTCTCTTTTAATTTTTACTGCATTAATGTTTTACAAGCTCCATTCTTTGAGCATCAAAATAATTCGTTTAACATAGGAGTTTGTTTCCATCTTTAGGAAATGTATGCCATAGTGTTCTGCACCAGTATCTCATGAAGCATCAGACATGATGACTTTTTGGGACCCCTGAATAAAGATTCCCTTAATTCATCTTTGTCAGCACAACAAAGAGAGGCAGATTACCAAGTAATGCAATGTGGAGTAGCTTTACTGGTTAAACAGGAGCAAAACCATTTATTTACCCCTTGCTTAATCCCTGGTCCATAGTTTTCATTTTATTACCAGTAGTTTTACTTGTATATAACCAATCAGAAAAGTAGATCTATGGACTAGATACATTCAGGGAAGCCAAAATCACAAATTTTTAGATCTGCAGTATAATAATATTGTTCAGTGTACCTTCAGTGTACCACCCCACCCATTCCATAAGCTGCTCCCTATGCCAGTTTTATCAGTATTTGCTGATACCTTGAGCTGAGGAAGTAAATGGGGGTGGGGGAGATGGGGGTATTGGTTCACCAGGTGGGTGGTTTGTCTGGGGGTGGGGAAGGGTCAGAGGCTAAAAATAGCTCCTGGTCCCAAGGACTGGGGGAGAGCACCCCCATCTCCCTAAAATCCCTTGTAGACCCTGCGAACCCCCCAATCCCACCAAACCCTCCACCTGCTCCCCCAATCTCCTTTGAGACTTTGTCCACCCCTCCAGTGCCTTCTAACCCCTTTGTCCTCCCATCCCAACCTACCTTAGATTGGGTGGCTATTTTTAATGTGACCTAATTTCCCTTTAACTTCCCTGAAAATCTGTACACAGCTTAGTTCATAGCTGGCAATAGGTTGCTGTTGCTTTTATTTTCTAAAGACTATGTTAGTTAAATTTCTTCTGAAATGTTGTGTGAAACAATATTTTCCAGGTGTCTAAAAGTCAGTTTAAACAAGTCCTTGAAGCTGATCCTTGGCCAACTGCATTTTTCTGTTCTTTCATAGTGAAAATTACTGAGTATGATTTCTGTTCCTTAAGTACGCAGATGGAAAGATGGAAAGGATTTGTAGATTCTATGGCCACAATTATTTTAGGAATTGTGGGGATAGGGAGAAGTGTCACCATAGTTTAGCTACTGGAAGCAGGAACTACTCTATTTTATATGGATAGAAGACTTCACAACTCAAAGCATGTTTTATTAAAAAAAGAAAAAAAATAGTAAAGACATCTGGTCAGAGATCCTTCTGTTTCTAAAGGTTTTTCTGGGGAAAGTGAAATTCCATAATAGTGCACTTAAAGGGTAAAACGCCCACAGAACTACTAATCTATCTCCGAATACAAAAATAACTTTCTTGTTTCTACCTGCCTGAGGCATAGTTTCTTTCATTATTTTAAAACAACATGATGAATCCTGTTGATCTAAGTGGCTAAAGTATACTCTACTTCAGGGTTTCCCAAAGGTTTTATTCCATGGCCCAGCAAACTGTGGCATAGCAGTCACAGCCAACCCTGGCCAGAATTTTTGGCTGGAAGATAGGTAAGAGTACTTCCAACCCCCGATCAGGAAGGTTGGCCAAACCCTGTACCACTGTGGGCTCTGCAGAAGGAGCTGTGGGCCTGCAGAAGCAGCTGCCGCCTTTCCACCCAGCTCTGGGGGGGCTGTGGTTTGCTGGTCCATGGCCACTTCAGGTCCGGCAGTTGACTGGGCTGCAGACTGGTAGGTGACCTGTCACGGCCTAGCACCGGGCTGCAGCCTGGGGATTGAGAACCCTTGTTTTACTTAAATACAAAAGAATTTTATATATTTTGGGAAAAAAAGTTGGCATTTAAGTTCCTTTGGTGGTTTGTATGTATGCAAAACTTCAGATGATATGAAAGCTAAATACTGGTATAGATTTTAGATGTCAAGGAAAGCCATTGCAATAGTTTAATTTGACCTTATATATAAAATACTCTATGTAAACTCACCTGTTAGAAATATAAATGGTATAAAACTATCCATATCGGTCAGGCTGGTTTAAGTCTTGGGTAAATCAGTCGATACACTGTGGGTGTGTCTACCCATCCATTAGATCTGGGAGCAGTTTAGTCATGAGTAAATGCTCCTGGACAGGCATGTAAATGCATTGGCAACTGGTGCCTCCTTAGGCTGAAGGTGGCATCAGTGGGGCATGACCAGGGGGTGTCTCTCAGTGGCCAACCAGTGATTGGGGGTGGGGGGGCAGTGGACGGTTGCTGAGCACCAGTAGAGCAAATTTCAGGGGGCACAATAGCACTCTATATGCCTCACTACCAGCCAGAGCACTCAGTGTCAAGGGGGACAACAGTGCTCTCGGGGGGGGGGGGGGGAGAGCACATACCCCTCTACGTGTTGCTTACGTCTACATGTGCAGGGAACCGGGAGCAGATTTGCTGCTAATGGGAGCAAACTGCACCCACTTCCTGGACCCTGCAATAGGCCCCTGTTGCCACCAGGAGGAACTCTAGGCTCTCCCTGGGTGCTAGCCCAGGGGCTGGCAGGGAGCACTGGGCGAGGAGATAGCTGTCTCCTCTCTGGGGCCCAGACATTGCTCCCTGCCCCCTGGAAAATAGGCTCCCTAGCCCCCATCAGCAGGGAGCTCCCAACACCAGCTCCATGGCTGCAGGTCTGGCATTGGGAGATCCTTATCTCCCAGGGCCAGCTCCAGAGTTGTGATAGTGAAGTGGGGGCTGGGAGATAAGGATCACCCAGCCTCCCAGCCCCAATTGTGATTTTGGAGCAGGGGGACTTAGAGCTCCCTGCTGCCAGGGCAGGGGAACAAAGTCCCTGCCTGGGCTCTGGTGGTGAGTCCTCCCTGGCAGGAGGCAGCTCCCAGGGTCAGGGAGCAATCTCCTGCCCCTTGGTGACCAGATGACACAAATGCTATTGTGCAGTAACTAATTGCAATTAAACTTGCTATTTGCATTTGCAGGCAGAACATTTACTCATGATTAATGAGTTTTACTGTGCTTTAGAGGGTGCATGTGTAGACGCACACACTTACTGCACAGTAAAGTATGCTACTGCACAGTAAATATCTCATGGAGATGCACCCTGTGTTTGCCCAGAGGTTAGATAATTGGAGTGGACTGTAGTCTCTTCTTAATATGTCAGCAGAAACATCAGGCAAAAAGGTTACCCCTAATCTTGATTCTATATGGATTTTTTTCCTTGAAGTTTACCACACTACTGAGGCATGTTTACACAGCTAGCTTAACCTCTGAAATTTTGGTAGTAATTTATTTGTACAAAATTTCTTTTTAGGAAAAAAGAAGTCCAAACAGAAAAGTCAAATACAAAATTTCTGAGTTGTTCTGGTTTGTATTGTTTGCGGACTTTTAATTACACAATGGTAAAAACACTTCAGCCACAAGGTTTTACAAGGTAGCTATCTTCATTTTCAAGACAGCTACAGGTGTCAGTTCCCAGACACAGTTAGTTCAGGCATCCAGTTCCCCATCTTTGTTAGCAGATATTAATTCAAACCAACATGGATCATTGAGTGATACAACTTTTACTAACTATATTATGGATACAGTTGTTTTAGCATTAGGAAGATTGTTGTACAGATTTCTCCTCAGATTGTAGCCACAAATTATTAGTGTTCCCCTGCACAGAGTGGGATTCCCTATTTTGAAATCTTGGTATTGCCCAAATTTTACCTGGTTAAAATAAATAAATTAAAAATCAATGTAATTGGACAGATTTAGTAACTTTAAGGGCACTGACTAAATAAAAGGTAAAGAAACGCCCTAGTTGTAATACCAGGACTAAGGAAGAATGATCTTTTTAAAATTCTTTCTTGGTACTTTGGCTCAAATACAATATCATAACTAACTTTTTATTAAAGATAAACAGAATTGTTGACAGCACAAGTGGTTTTCATAGAAACATATTGAAGACAGTGACAGATAAGATAACAGTGAGCAGCAGATAAAAGTTATGGCTTACGTTAGGAAGAAGAGGTCTCTCTTTTCCTAATGAAGGAACATATTGGTAATTTGCCAGGACTTGGAAAGTCACATGCAGTTCAAAAGACTGTCCTTTCATTTCTGCCACAACATACTTGGGGCAAGTCATTTCACCACTGCTTCTCTTTGCCCTTCCATTGTCTATCTTTATCATCTCTTCAGACATTCCCTGCTCTTAGTGGCTAGGGACAGACATTAAAAAAGCCTGAGACTGAATGCATTCAATTTTTGCAGGTTAGTGTAACCTGTCTAGGCTAAATCAGTTTTGTAACCAGACAGACATCCCAAAAATGCAGGCACATGCCTGCAGTGACTCAGGCTGGAAGCCGGGGGGGGGGGTGAGGGGGGGACACTTTCCCTTCCCTTGCACAGCCCTAAGCTGAAGGGAGGGGTGGGGAGTGGCCAGGCTCCAGCAAGATACTCCAATTAGCCCAGCAGGGAATTGATAACAGCATTTACCACCTCTAACACAGTGTTTATCACCCCTGTAAGAAAACAACAGCGGGACATTACCAGCTACCTGTTCATTGATTCAGTACAGACCATATTCAGCACGTGGTCTGCTAACTAATACACAGACATCTCTCTGCAAGGCAGAGGGGAGGGGGGAATTCCTGCTTGGCAGGCAGTGGTGAGGGGGAGAGGGGTGAGTAGCCTGCAGTCCCTACCAGAACTGCAGCCAGGGAGCAGAGGGGAGGGACCATCCCTGCTTTGGAGCAGAGAGCCCCATCTAGCCCAGAGAGCATGCTGGGATGCTGGAAGTGTCTGGTTTATCTTAAATCAGCAAGGGATCTGGGACAGACACTGCCTAAACCAGTTTGACCCAAATCAGGTAAGTCTGGTACTACATTCAACCAGGTTTATCTCAAACCAGTTTCAGCCATTTTGAAACTGTTTTATGTGTACTGTACATCTGTTCTGTTACAGGTTTAAACCAGTTTCTGATCACTTCAACTGCTTTATGTATAATGTCTGTCCCTAGCCAATGTGGTTGTATAGTGGCCAGAAAAGTAGTGTCCTGATTGTATTGGGATTTTAAACACTTCTGTCATACAGAAAATATTTACAATTCCTCTGTGATTAAAGATAAGATGTTCAATCTTTCTGAGCCTTATAACATTATTTTTTGGTAATGGTATCAGTATGTATGATTAATATTAACCTCTTTCATGTGTTAGCCTGTAGTACTCAGTTTAACTTTTAATCTGCTGCAGTATGTGGTGAGATTTAAGAACACTCTAATGAAAGGGCCCTACATCTTGGAAGCAATAAATAAATCAGCAAATTCATTTCATACTTCTTTCTGGACCAGAACATGATGAAAAATGTTTGTTTAGTTCTCTCTCTCTGGGAGATGAGGTGAGGGGGAAATGTAGAGAGCAGCTGATATCAATAATATTCTCTTATAGGCACCATGTGTGTTTCCATTAGGGAATCTGAGAATATAACACATGGCAAATGCTGTTGTTGTGTTTACTCTCTGCAACTTGCTGAAAGGCAGGGCACTTAGCTCAAGTATAATGTCTCCCAAACCTCTCCCATAGACAGTCCCCATGTATCTCTGGCCCGATACATTATCTCTTAAAGAACTTGTCCACAAAGTTGTCACCATCTTAATTGGGACTAGAATGATTGCTATAAGAACTGAAGTACAATTTATAAGAAAGAAGTCATAACTTGTAGAGGAACTTGCAAAACACTTCACAGTCATTTTGCATGTGAAGAAAAATGATTGTATATAGACTTTATTTTAACCATTAGCATCTGCATTATATTACAGAAAAATTGCTAGGAGACACAGTAAAGCTGTTGTAAATAGTATCAAGTTAATGGCCTAGGAAGAATCTCATTGTATATAAAAACCTCAGCAGATGACAAATTACCAGTATTAAGAGAAATAACTTTGTTTTATAATTATTTCTCTTTGCATAGTGCCGAAGAAGTAAGAGGTTCATAACGGGTCATTTTAAGAGTAAGGTGAAAATTTGAATCCTTACTGCGATCAAGTAATACTGCTATGTTGGAACATGATAAATGAGATTTTAAAAGAAAGCTATCATTCTGAACCAGCAGTCTCATGAAGGATTAGATTAAAATATCTTGGATAGAAAACACCAGAAAAGTCATGACTGTGGATGAAAAAGGATGAGTGAGAGTTACTTGGTAAATGAAAGGAGAAGTCGGAAATGGGATGAATGGCAAAGAAGAAAAAGTTAAACTGCAAAGAACTGACTGGACTCAGAGCTATTAGAATCGCACAGTAACAACATTACCTGTCTGAAAGCTCAGAGTGGGAAAAAATGAATAGCATCTATCTGTGACAATTTAACAAGTTGTCACAGGCCTCTGGAGAAATATGGATGCATTTGGTGCATCTCGAGGATATTTGGGTTTCTAAAGAATCAAGATAAATATGAGAATGTAAGGTTTAAAAATACAGGTACACTTTCCTGGTCTTCTGTATTGTTGTTCGTATTACAAGCCTTCTACAATCATCATTACATCATGCTCAGGATGTAAAATAAATATCTTGTGATCCTTTAAAAAAAAGTTATAGCAAGGAATTATATGTCTGTGCATGTGCTTGCTTTTCATTTAACTTGCCATTTTTGCTGAGGTTTCCCGATTGTTGTATTTTAGAGAATTAGACATTTTTAAGCTAATGCTAAATGAAACAGCATCCATTTGTGTATAATTCTGTCAGTATTTAATGCGGTAATGCTATTTTTATTTCTCTTCTATTTTCTCCTTGGCAAGATCCTTTTAGATGCTTGAAAGTATGGGTTTCTCACTTATTGCAATGTGTTTTCATTTGGCAAATATTGACATGTTCCCTGTGTTTGTATTAGAGCAAGAAATTAAAATTGTTCTTTCTATTCTTCTACTCACATGTGCATCATCCTCATCAATGATGGCTTTGCATCACAGATGCAAAATATTTGTGTATGAAAGCTGTGTGATATAATTAATATATAACATAAGATTGGCCTCATTCTGTGTAAGAGAGGCAAGGGCTTTTCTGATATCTTTTACTGGAACATTTGTACTGTTAGACAAGCTGTTGGACAAACATTTGGGCATTGAGTGCCCTTCTTCAGGCACATGATCTGAATGGTGTTATAACCATGATTATCTGGGAACTAAATGAGAGGCAAGTGGACTGGAGGAAGGGCACTTCATGCCAAAAACTGGTTCAACAGCTTTCCCAAATATACAGTTGCTCCATTAAAAAGATATCACAGAAAAATCTTTCTTTTTCTTATGCTTCCTGAATCATAGAAACCATAGAATAATAGAAAATTAGGATGGGAAGGGACCTCAGAAGGTAATCTAATCCAACACTCTGCTCAAAGCAGGACCAACCCCAAATATATCATCCCAGCCAAGGCTTTGTCTACCCAGGTCTTAAAAATCTCCAAGGATGGAGATTCCACAACCTCTCTGGGTAACTTGTTCCAGCACTTTGCTACCCTCCTAGCGAGGATTTTTTTCCTAATATCTAACCTAAACTTCCTCTGCTGCAACTTGAGACCATTGGTCTTTGTTCTGTCATCTGCCACCAATGAGAACTGTCCATCCTCCTCATAACCAACCTGAAGGATGTTGTTAAATCCCCTCTTGGCCTTCTGCAGATTAAATAAACCCAGTTCCCTCAGGTTATCCTCGTAAGTAATGTCCCAGTCCTCTAGCCCTGTTCATTGACCTCTGATGGGTTATCTCTAATTTGTCCACATCCTTTCTGTAGTGGGGGCCCGAAACTGGACACAGTACTCCAGATCTGACCTCACTAGTACTAAATAGAAATTATCACTTCCCTCAATCTGCTGGCAGTGCTGCTACTAATCTGCTACTAATGCAGTTCAACAAGTGCACACTGTTGGCTCATATTGACCCCCAGGTCTTTACTGCACAGCTGCTGCTTAGCCATTCAGTCTCCAGTCTGTACCAGTGCATGGGACTGTTCCATTCTAAGTTCAGGATTTTGCACTTGTCCTTATTAAACTTCATGAGATTTATTTTTGTCCAATTTTTCTAGGTTTCTCTGGATCCTATCCCTGCCCTCCACTGTACCTATTACTCTCCCCCTCCCCACCCTCCACGCAGCTTGATGTCATCTGTAAACTTGCTGAGAGTTCACTCCATCCCATCTTCCAGATCATTGATGAAGATACTGAACAAAACTGTCCCCAAGACCAACCCCTGGGGCACTCCACTTGATATTGGCTGGCATCTAGACATCAAGCCATTGATTACTACCCTTTGAGTCCAATGATCCAGCCAGTCTTCATCCATCTTGCAGTCCCTCCATCCAACCCACACTTCCTTGGCTTGCTTGCAAGAATGTTGTGGAAGACAATATCAAAATTATTGCTAAAGTCATGGAATATCAATTACATCCACTGCTCTCCCCATATTCACAGAGCCAGTCATCTTATAGATTCATAGATTATAGAGTCACAAGGGACCCAATGGATCATTGTGTCTGACCCCCTGCACCTGTCAGGAAAGAGGACCAAGGTCAGATGACCCCAGCCAGGTGATTGTCAAGCCTCCTATTGAAGACCTCCAAGTTAGGTGATAGGACCACCTCTCTTGGAAGCCCATTCCAGACTCTGGCCACTCTTATTGTAAAAAAAAATGTCTTCCTAATGTCTAACTTAAATTGACTCTCCACTAGTTTGTACCCATTATTCCTAGTTACTCCCTGGGGTGCTCTGGTAAACAGTGCATCCCCAATTCCCTGCTGTCCTCCCCTGATAAACTTATAGGTGGTTACAAGGTCACCCCTCAGCCGTCTTTTGTATAGACTGAAGACATCCAGATCTCTCAACCTCTCCTTGTAGGGTCTTTCATGGAGGCCACTAATCATGCGAGTGGCCCTCCTCTGAACCATCTCCAGATCCTCCATGTCCCTCTTGAAGTGCAACACCCAAAACTGGACACAGTACTCCAACTGCGGCCTGACCAATGCCGCATAGAGGGGGAACAGCACCTCCTTTTTTCAGTTCTCCAGGACCTGTCTGGAGCACCATGAGAGTTCAAACAGGTGTGCCAGCGGCTCAGCTGTGACACTGGCAAATTCCTTCAGCATCTGTGGATGGAAGTCATCCAGGCTGCCTGACTTGTACCCCTTATCCCCTTTCCTCATAAGGGGATAGACTCCTTTTGATGCTATTGAGTTTGACCACCTCACTAACTAGGTTCCTAAGTTTACTAAAGTTGGCCCTTCTGAAATCTAAAACTTTAGCATCACTGGATATTTTACTCGCCCTTCACTGAACACTGAACTCTACCAAGTGGTGGTCACTATCCCCCAGGTTACTGTGTACCCACAGGTCCCCCATGAGATCATCTCCTGTTGCTAAGACCAGGTCTAGTAAGGCGCTACCTCTGGTGGGAATGGACACCATCTGGGTTAGGTGGAGGTCCTGCACACAGTGTAAGAACCTCCTTGAGTGGCTTGTTTTGGCTGCCTGTTCCTCCCAGCTGATGTTTGGGTAATTTAGGTCCCCCATGGCCACTGCCTCCCTCACCTGTATGGCATCTGAAAGCTGCTTGGAGAATACCTCATCTAGCTCATCATCCTGTTGAGGAGGTCTGTAGAAGACCCCCACTACTAAGTCCTTTTCCCCTGGCCCCTCCTGGATCCTGACCCACAATGATTCAGTATTCCCCTCCTCCACTCCTGCCTTGATGATGGAAGATGTGTACTGCTCCTTAACATAGAGAGCTACACCCCTGCCTCCCCCCGCCCTCCCCATTTCATCTATACAATCTGTACCTTTCAATGCCTACCGCCCAGTCATGCATAGAATCCCACCATGGTTTGGTTAAGCCGACTAGGTCATACTGTGTGCTAGCAAGCAGGAGTGCGAGTTCCTTATGCGTGTTCCCCATACTCCTGGCATTTGTGTAAACACATTTTAGTCCCCCAGTGTGTGCTCTTCATGTCCCTTTGCCTTGATGGCATGTGTTCACCTTAGTACTTACCTGGTTAGGTCTGGTGCCTTGTTTGTGGCTTTCCAACCCTGGGTTCTCATCAACCATCGGTTCCCCATCCACCACTGAACCTAGTTTAAAGCTCTTCGGAGGAGATCAGCCAACCTGCGGGAGAACAGATGTTTACTTCTAGGAGAGAGATGAAGAAAGACAATCAGGTTGGTCAAGTATGAGTTGCCCTTGGTGCATCCATGAGTATTTCTAATCAGCTGCTTCTCCTCAAGGTGCTTAGAAAGGATTTTCTTGAGGACCTCCTCCATGATTTTTCCAGGGACTGAAATGAAGCTCATCAGTCTTTTGTTCTCTGAATCCTCTTTCTTCCCTTTCTTAAAGATGGGCATTATATTTACCCTTTTCTAGTCATCCAGGACCTTTCATAATTACCACAAGTTTTCAAAGTAATGGCTAACAGGTCTGCAATCATATCAGACAACTCCCTCCTCAGCGTCAGGTGCGTTCCATCCGGCCCCATGGACTTGTACATGTCCCACTTTTCTAAATAGTCCCTAACCTGTTCTTTTACCACTGCTAGCTGCTCACCTCCCCTGCCAAATAGTGTTGCTGGATGCTGTAGTCTGGTAGCTGACCTTGTCTGTGAAGACTAAGGTACAAAAGGCATTGAGTACTTCAACCTTTTGCATTAGATTGCCTCCCCCATTCAGTAAGTGCCCACACTTTCCCTGACCTTCCTTTTGTTGCTAACATATTTGTTTGAAATCTTTTAATGTCCCTTACTGCAACTCTAGATGAGCTTTGACCTTCCTGATTTCATCCCTGTATGATGGAGCAATACTCTTATACTCTTCCCTAGTTGTTTTCCAAGATTTCACTTCTTGCAAACTTTCTTTTGTGCATTTTAGCTCACTGAAGAGTTCCCTGCTAAGCCATGCTGGTCTGCCATACTTACTTACCTTCCTGCACATCAGGATGATTCATTTCCGTGCACTTGTTAAGGCTTATTTAAAATACCACCAGATCTCCTGGATTCTTTCCCCCTCAGATGCTGCCCATGAGTTCCCTGAGTGAGTCAAAGTTTGCTTTTCTGAAGTCCAAGGTCCATACTCTACTGTTCTCCTTCCTTCCTTGCCTGAGGATCCTGAATTCAATCATCTCACAGTCGCTGCTGCCCAAGTTACCATCCGCTTCTAAATTTCCCACAAATTCTCCCATGTTTGTAAGCACCAGGTCAAGAAGAGCATGGCCCCTAGTTGGCTTCTCCAACACTTGCACCACATAGTTGCCCCAACACTTCCCAAAAAGTTTCTGAATGCTGGTGCACTGCTATGCTGCCCTGCCAGCAGATGTCAGAGTAACCGAAGTCCCCCATTATCATCATGATTACAATAACACTCTAACTTTGATACTGATTTCGTGTTTGATCCATAGCCCACTGAACTCAGTCTTAGGCTTTTATTGTCTTTGTTGGTATTTGGATCAGTGTTTTTCAATTATGCAATATAATCACCATTTCTGTTGCTATAAATGGACAACGTTGGAAATCCAGTCACTTGTTCAGGTGCATAACTTTAGGTTCAGCATCTTAACATTTTAGTCATAGATTCATAGATGTTAGGGTCGGAAGGGACCTCAATAGATCATCGAGTCTGACCCCCTGCATAAGCAGGAAAGAGTGCTGGGTCTAGATGACCCCAGCTAGATACTCATCTAACCTCCTCTTGAAGACCCCCAGGGTAGGGGAGAGCACCACCTCCCTTGGGAGCCCGTTCCAGACCTTGGCCACTCGAACTGTGAAGAAGTTCTTCCTTATGTCCAGTCTAAATCTGCTCTCTACTAGCTTGTGCCCATTGTTTCTTGTAACCCCCGGGGGCGCCTTGGTGAATAAATCCTCACCAATTCCCTTCTGTGCCCCCGTGATGAACTTATAGGCAGCCACAAGGTCGCCTCTCAACCTTCTCTTGCGGAGGCTGAAAAGGTCCAGTTTCTCTAGTCTCTCCTCGTAGGGCTTGGTCCGCAGGCCCTTGACCATACGAGTTGCCCTTCGCTGTACCCTCTCCAGGTTATCCGCATCCTTCTTGAAGTGTGGCGCCCAGAATTGCACGCAGTACTCCAACTGCGGTCTGACCAACGCCCTATAGAGGGGAAGTATCACCTCCCTGGACCTATTCGTCATGCATCTGCTGATGCACGATAAAGTGCCATTGGCTTTTCTGATGGCTTCGTCACACTGCCGGCTCATGTTCAACTTGGAGTCCACTAGGACTCCAAGATCCCTTTCCACCTCTGTGCTACCCAGCAGGTCATTCCCTAGGCTGTAGGTGTGCTGGACTTTTTTCCTCCCTAGGTGCAGCACTTTGCATTTCTCCTTGTTGAACTGCATCCTGTTGTTTTCTGCCCACTTGTCCAACCTATCCAGGTCTGCCTGCAGCTGTTCCCTGCCCTCCGGCGTGTCCACTTCTCCCCATAGCTTTGTGTCATCTGCAGACTTGGACAGAGTACATTTCACTCCCAATTCCAAGTTGCTGATGAAGACATTAAAGAGTATCGGTCCAAGGACTGAACCCTGCGGGACCCCACTGCCCACACCCTTCCAGGTCGAGACCGACCTATCTACCACGACTCTTTGGGTGCGACCCTCTAGCCAATTCGCCACCCACCGGACTGTGCAGTCATCCACATCACAGCCTCTTAACTTGTTCACCAGGATGGGGTGGGATACCGTATCGAAGGCCTTCCTGAAGTCTAAGTATACGACATCCACGCCTCCTCCTGTGTCCAGGCGTTTCGTAACCTGGTCATAGAAAGAGATTAGGTTGGTCAGGCACGATCTGCCCGCCACAAACCCATGCTGGTTTCCCCTCAGCATAATTTGTCCTGCCGGGCTCTCACAAATGTGAGCCTTGATAATTTTTTCAAAGACTTTACCAAGGATGGAGGTGAGACTGACTGGCCTATAGTTGCCCGGGTCCTCCTTCCTCCCCTTTTTGAAAATGGGGACCACGTTAGCCCTTTTCCAGTCCTCCGGGACTTGGCCCGTGCGCCACGAGCATTCGAATATTCCCGCCAGTGGCTCTGCAATGACGTCGGCCAGTGCCTTCAGCACCCTCGGATGAAGCCCATCCGGCCCTGCCGACTTAAAGGCATCCAGTTCTTCCAAGTGACTCTGCACCACCTCAGGATCTACGCATGGAAGTCTGGCACCTTGCTGCTGCCTCTCTACAACCCCAGTGAGAGACTTGTCATGCCCCTCGCTTAGGAACACTGAGGCAAAGAACTCGTTGAGGAGTTCAGCCTTGTCCCCCCTATCTGTCACCAATTGTTTCTGCCCATTTAGCAGCGGTCCTATTCCTCCCTGGGCCTTCCTTTTACTCCCAATATATCTAAAAAACAATTTCTTGTTGTCCTTTACTTGGGTTGCCATCCTCAGCTCCATGGTAGCTTTGGCCTGCCTAACTGCCTCCCTACAAGCACGAGCAGAGGAGGTATATTCATCTTTAGTGATCTCTCCCTGTTTCCACTTTTTATGTGCTCCCCTTTTGGCCCTTAGGCTGCCCTGGATTTCTCTGGTCAGCCATGGAAGCCTCCTGGCCCCTTTCCCTCTTTTGCCTCGCTCGGGGATCGTCTTGCTTTGTGCCCGAAGGATCGTTTCCTTTAGGCACAGCCACCCTTCTTGGGCACCCATCCCATCAAAACTCCTACTCTGCAGTGCTTCCTTGACTAATCGCCTGAGTGCAATGAGATCAGCTTTCCTAAAGTCTAGCACTTTCACACTTTCATACTGTACATACAGCCTATCTTGTGTATAGATGGGGTGTTTACTCTCTTTTAATATTTTCTTCATGTTCCTTGCGCATTTCCTAGTTCCTTCATTTTAGTTTTTGCTTTTCTTTTCGTTTTTCCTTCTCTGACATTTAGAAACAAAGCTATCATAAAATAACATGGTCTAAGTGGTCTGTTTTGTCAAAGAGTGATGGGGATTAAAATAGAAATTTGTAATTACTGTATATTAAATTAAAATAATAATATTAAAAGTATAATTGAAAGGTATGCGGTGCCCATCTCTGACCTTATTTTCCAGGTACTTTTATTTTTTAATATGTTTGTCCTATCACATGTATAACTGATTCAAATTAGTCTTTTATGCAATTGAAGATACTGGATAGATAACTATATATACTTGTGCATGGGAATTACTGAAATAAGTGATCATTTAATTAAAACCTTAGGTGCTTGGCTTTTCCCTCATACATCAGTAGGCCTATATTTCTGTTAGGCTAAGAATATATGAATTAGTAACTATGCTAAAGATAAAATGTTTGACAGTTCCTAAGATAGTCTGGTACAAAATGTCTACAAGACTTCAGAAACTATATTGCCCATTTTAAAAATCTTGGTATAAAAGCTTAAAAATTGAAATCTGAAGTGTTTTTAGAGACTATTTCATTCTGTGTTCAACAGTAGTATTATTTGTACAAAGTAGTGCTGGATTCTCCCTTAATTGAATTTATTGGATTATATCAGTTTATCAAGAGTTTGATCCAATGGATATTTAAGTCAGTGGAACCTTTTCATTGCCTTCAACAGAAGCTGAAATATAACCAGACATTCCTTCAAAACAATGCAAAGAAAACTGCTGGATTTATGTTATCAAGAAACAACAAAGTGTGCCCAGAGGATCAGAAATCTATTGAACTGAGTAGTTTAAAAGTACAAAGTAAGATACGGTCTCTGCTCAAAGAGTTTGCAGTTTAATTTAAGAGACTGGCTTCTATTTTGTGTGAGTAAGAGTATCAGAATCTAGACTTAACTAACTGGAAGTGAACAAACTTACCTTTTACAGGCATATTATTGGTTAATAAACAGATTAATACCAGAATATTTACATACCCTTTGCCCATAGCTAGATTTTGCCAAATCATGCTGTTAATACTATTACCCACCCAGTGTTGTGATTTAATTTTCCAATCATAAAACAAGATTTGGTTTCAAAGATGAAGTGTGAATACAACCAGCAATTCCTGGTTGCTGCAATAGTCTGTGTTACTAGTGGGCTGGATTGCAAATGTAGTATTTGTGCATTCTCTGACCCACGTTGTGCTTCATCAATGTGTAATTCATTAAAATTGCTTGGATGTTAGACTGCAAACCTGTTTTTTTTCCCCCCTTCTGCTATCATCTTGACAGTAAATGCTTTCAGTGTAATCCTTATAAATGCATTGGAATAGCATTTCAAATACATTTGTCGGCTGAGATTAAGGTATGTACAATCCATTAATACAGACATACCCTTGACCCACAGCTTTGTTTCCTACAAAACTTGAAAGCACAGTGATCTGTTGCATTTTTAGTTAAACAGTGCAGCAAAAATGTTGTTTTAAAATGTGCACTGATAGCACAGACCAAGGCTACATGAGCAAAGGTATGTCTAAATAGCACAATAATAGCTAAACAAAAAAGGTAGACTGTATTGGCCTTTGATAAAAGCAACAAACTGGCTAATGCTATTGGTATTTTGTTCTTTCTGTATAATGTTTTCCTGCAGTAAATGTACTTGTGTAAAATACAGAGACTAAGCTATTCTAAGGATACTGCCAGGTTGTTCCCAGTTGCAAATGAATGGACAAAGAGAAATGGGAACAGCACACAAAGAAACTTCCTGCTTGCCTCTGATAAACCAGGCACTACCCTAAGGGTATGTACTAGAGTTAGGTAGATCTAAATGCCCAGTTGTGCGGGTGTTCAGAAGGTTTAATTCGGCCAAAAAATGGTGTACCCAATCTAAGTTAGTGAACCTCAGGAGGTGTACTAATTTAGATCGAGAAAAGATTAACCCAATCTAGAAACGGGTTAATCTGAGCTTGTGAGTGCCTGCACAGGTTTGCAGCACAGCATGGAGTTTGGAAAGCCTACCTCTCGCATCTGACCCAGGGCTATACTATTCCCACAATCCCACCCCTAACTGGACAATTTTTAGTAGGGTTCAAACAGAACCATTTTGTTTTGACTTCCGTTTTGCCTTTTTGACAGGACAGTGCTTCGTTTTGAGTGTTTGTTTTGTTTTGAAACCGCTGTTCTGTGTTTTATCTTATCAAAACTGTTTTGCTGTTTCGACAGTTCACCCATAGGCTATAATGGGGAAGCATAAAACTGCCTATAACTTTGTAATTTCTTTCCTGATTCAGATGAAACTTGCAGGAATGGTAGCCCCTTCTGAGGCCATGAAGCCTGCCAAGTTTCCAGGAGATAGGTGCTGGGATTTCTGGGAAACTACATCTTGAACTGTTCAGAGCAAAGCTTGTGTCCCTTGTAAGTGTGAAGGCACAGAGAAAGCTCAGTTCAAACAATGGTTTTTATGCTGTTTTTCTGTCCCTCCCCCAGAGCACTGGGATTGGAAGGGACCTCAGGGAAGGATCACAGTCACTGGGTAGCTGCACAGTCAATATCAGAGCAGTCCTTCCCCTTTCTTCTCCCTCCCTCTCCTTAGTTTTTCTTTAGCTACAAGAAAGCCCACCTTTGAAACTCAAAATGTTTTGAAACGTTTTGACTGCCTTCATTTCATTTCAATTTCACTTTTGCAAGCTCAAAACTCATCAAAACACAGAAGAGCTGCAGCAGAATTAATGTACCTGCCTACATAATGTATGTTTCTGACTCTACTATCACTGATATGTTGACTAGGTACAAGTTTCCTAGTCTGTTGCCCTTAAGAGAAATTTTCAAAAACTAAATCACTCTCCAGTTTTAACTATTACAAGAAATATACCAATGTAAGGCAAAAAACATCTCCCTCTTCCAGTTTCCTTACCACTCATGAACATGCTTTGTACTTAGCTCAGTGTCCTCTATGAGTCCAGAAACCTTCCTTGACTGCATACAAATTCTCCTCCAAATTATAGAGAGGCTCGCTCTCTCGTGTGTGTGCCCTCTCTTTCTCTCTTTCCGCCTGCCCTCCATCCTGACACAGTTTTCATCCCTTTCTCTAACCCACCTTCTCTCCCTGCCATCTTCCTGCCTCCTCCATGGCTGATCATCAGAGACCTTATATTTTATAACCCTTCTGTAGGCGACCCTACCATTAATTTTGCCAAATAATCAAAATGCTCTATTATTAAGTCATCTATTACTTTAGTTAAATATCCACCACTATTTCAGTCTTAATGACTTGTTAGCCCTGGGTGGAAGCCAGCTTTTTGTGTGAGAGACCAGAAACCCTCAATATGATGGAACAATTCTCAGAGTTTAATGACACTCTCTTCTTAGCTCTGTGTCACCATCTCTCAGCGACTCAGTCCAACATGGAGGTAAATAGACTACAGAGAAGGAACATAAACCCTCCATTCAAAACAGTTTGTAGTCTGACACAGTTATCAGAGAGATTCTTCACTCTTGATCAGAATTCATAAACTACAACTAAACCAGTATCCCCAAAATCTCAGATGCACTCTTAAATAATTTGCTTTTCATTCTTAGTGTGCAGATCAGTACTTCAAAAGATTTACTTTTTATGTCTATGAAGCTCAAAAAGAAAAACAATAATAATGATGCTTTAGGATGTGTGGCTGCTTGTTTTTTTGTTTGTGTTTTTTTACATTTGGCCATTGTGCTTCTCTCCTTATTTCTTCATTGTTCACTGAGACAGAAGAAACAAATACGTGGGCCAGATCCTACATTCTTATGTTTAATCGCTACACAGCTTTGGTCCTATGAAGGCAAATTGTATGTTGAGTAGAGCTCCATAACTGAGAGGTGTTATGTAAAATAAGTTAAATGGGGGATCTTAATTTGCCTAGAATACTGCTTGTTTGTCTGTCACTGTGTTATGCTGGGCTGTAATGCAGTGGAAGAAAGTTCACATAAAATCACTGTAATTGAGCCTATTAATTAGCTGGAAATGGTGCCCTGTAGCTTAATGGCCAGTGGGAGGTGGAGCTGAGTGACAATCTAACAGTAGCAAATTAGGTCAATCAGCAGGCTTTTTATTTACTTGTTTTAGGGAACCTTTAAAAAAGAATGAGCACAGACATTTAATAGGAATTGCTTCAGGTAGAAATAGTAACTCAGCACAATGTAGGAACATGCCATAACCAAATGCTATCAATAAGGACACAGTTAATAAAGAAGGGTTTAATACTTGAGTGGAATGGGATGCTGCACAAGTAATAAGCAGCTGGCAAGAAAACAAATGAAGAAGAGGGATACTGAAACAAAAAGTGTGATAGAATAGATTAGAAGGAAGGGGAAAAGTAAGAGGAATAGTAGGAATGAAAATTAAGTGATGGCAAGATGGAGCAGTTACAGTCATAGTAATTAAAATGCCACTCTTTACCAGGAGTGGGCAGGAAATAGCTTTCCCTTGTTGTGAAAATTTAAGATTTAAAAAAATGTTATGTTTTTCATTGAAATTAATCTAAATGCTCTTTACAGTTTTGTCAGCAAAAAACCAGAGAGAGATTCCTTCCAGAGTAGCTGAGAATGTTAATCTCTCAAATCTGTAGAGAATATGGTAACTGCCATGCTGTATATATTTATTGATTTCAGCTGTGTTGCAGATGGATGCAGGAATCTGTCAGCATTTACTGGGTTGCAGGTTTGGGACCTTTGTGCCCTAGGCATGTAATAAATAGTAATGGTATTGAGCCATATTGTTCCTCTAGTTTTTAAGCAGAATTTGCTATTAGAATTAACGAGTTCTACTTCAAAATTAATGGCATGATTTATTTACTAACTATAAATCTCTCTTTTTACCAACAACTCATTCAGAATGCTCCACAGACAATTAAAGTAAAATAATGCAATAAATAAAATATGTATAATAAAATAAAAACACTCAAAATGGCACCAAAATATTCTAAAAATTCATAGATTCATAGACACTAGGGCTGGAAGGGACCTCGGAAGATAATAGGAGTCCAGGCCCCTGCCCCAGGGGCAGGAAGTCAGCAGGGATCATAGGATCCCAGCAAGATAAGCATCCAAATGTCTCTTAAAGGCATTCAAAGTAGGTGCTTGAACCACCTTTGGCAGCAGTCTATTCCAGACCTTGGGAGCTCGAACAGTAACAACGTTCCTCCTTATGTCCAGCCTGAATCAGTCATGGAGGAGTTTGTGACCATTGACCTGGTCATCCTTTGGGGCGCTCTGGTGAACGAATGTTCTCCCAGATTTTGGTGAGCATCCCTGATAAACCCCTGATAGGTGGCTACCAGATCACCCCTGAGCCTTCGCTTTTCCAGGCTAAAGAGCCCCATAGCTCTCAGCCTCTCATTGTAAGGTGTGTTTTCCTGACCTCTGATCATGCGCGTGGCTCTTCTCTGCACTCTCTCAAGCTTCTCCACATCCTTTTTGAATTGTGGAGCCCAAAACTAGACGCAATACTCCAGCTGCAGCCTCACCAAGGCTGAGTACAATGGGAGAATGACATCCTGGGATTTGCTTGAGAACCATCTATGGATGCAAATCAGCGTTTTGCTTGCTTTATGAGCTGCAGCATCACATTGAAGGCTTATGTACATCTTGTGGTCAATCATGACCCCCAAGTCCCTTTCGTCCATAGTGCTAGCCAGCATAGCACTGCCAAGCCTATAAGCATGCTGCAGGTTTTTCCTACCAAGTTGGAGAACCTTGCATTTTTCGATGTTAAACACCATCAGGTATTCATCTGCCCATTTCCTGAGCCTGTCAAGGTCAGCCTGGATCACCCTCCTGTCCTCAGGTGTGAATGCTTTACCCAAGAGTTTGGTGTCACTGGTGAACTTGGCCAGCCCACTTCTAAAACCAATGTCCACATCATTAATGAAGATTTTAAATAGTATAGGCCCTAGGACAGAGCCTTAAGGGACACCACTGGTCACAGCACACCACGACAATTGACTTCCATCAATCGTCACCCTCTGGGTCCTACCGCAGAGCCAGTTCCCCAACCAGTGGATCATGGTGGACCTGAGGCCACAGTTATCTAGTTTTTTAAAGTCATGATATATGACATCAATCTCTTCTCCTTTGTCCAGGTGATAGGTCATCTGGTCATAAAAGGAAATGAGATTGGTCAAGCAAGACTTACCTGCAACAAACCTGTGCAGGCTATCGCTCAGGATGTTGCCATCAGCCAGTCTGTTAAGAATGGCCTCTTTGATGATCTTTTTCAAGACTTTCCCTGGGATAGAGGTCAGGCTGATGGGCCTATAGTTTGCTGGATCCACTTTCCTCCCTTTCTTAAAGATAGTCACCACATTGGCCTTCTTCCAATCTTTTGGCACTTCACCAGAGCACCAGGAATTATTGAAGATCTGTGCCGAGGGCTGAGCTATCATGCTTTCCAGCTCCTTGAGAACCCTGGGGTGTAAACTGTCAGGGCTGGGTGACTTGAAGGTCTCCAGCCTCTCAAGGTGCTTCTTCACGAGGTCAGCATTGATGGAGGGTAAGGAATCTCCCTCATCCGGGCCTCCCTGTCCCATAATGGGCAAGGGCATCCCATGGGACTGGTGAAAAACTGATGCAAAATATCCATTTAGCAAGTTTTCTTTTTCCTGGGTGTTGGTTGTCAGTTGTCCCATCTGGTTTAGCAGGGGTCCAACATTTCCCTTGCTTTTCCTCCAGCTCCCCACATATCTAAAAAAAGGACTTTTTATTGTCCTTGATATTTGTAGCTAGTTGGAGTTCTGTCAGAGCTTTGGCTTTCCTGGTTTGCTCCCTGCAGGTCCAGACTAGTGGAGAGTATTCCTCCTTGGAGGTGGATCTAGTCCTTCATCCTTTGTCGGTCTTTCTTTTTAGATGCAGGAGATCTGCTAGTTCCCTGGAGAGCCAATGGGGCTGCTGTGCCCTTTTGCTGCCTTTCCTCCGAGACAGGATAGACTTTGTTTGTGCATCCAGGATTGCTCCCTTGAGGAGTAACTGCTCATCCTGATCTCCCATCCCCTTTGGGTTGTGTCCCTTTAGGGACTCACTGACAAGCCTCCTTAGTTTGTTGAAGTCAGCTTTCCTGAAGTCTAGGACTTCTGTATTGCTGACTGACTTGCCAGCTTTATAGAGGATGATGAAGATGATCATCTTGTGTTCACTGTCACCCAGCTTCCCTTTGATTGTTAGGTTGGTGATTAGGTTGTCCCCCATTGCCAGTACCAGGTTGAGCAGCGTTTTACCTCTCATCGGCCCGTAGACTTCCTGCCTCAGAGCTCATCCACACATGAGAGAAAGCTTTGCGACTGCTCAGATTTGGCCGAGTGCTCTTCCCATGAGATGTCTGGGTAGTTGAAGTCTCCCATGACAACCATGCACTGGGAGCGTGCGGCCTCAGCCAATTCCCTGGAGAACTCCTGGTCATGGTCTTGATCCTGGGTAGGGGGTCTATAGTAGACTCCCACCATTGTGTCCTCTGGGCTGTGTTCTACATGGATTTTAACCCAGATGGTCTCTAGTCATCCACCCTGGGCACCCAGAAATGCGTAGCTTTTCTTGACATAGAGAGCGACACCTCCGCCCCTTTTGTCCACTTGATCTCTCCTGTACAGGGTATAGACATCTATACCTGTGGCCCAGTCATGAGTAGAGTCCCACCAGGTCTCCGTTATCTCTCTGACATCATAATTATTTGTGTTAAGCAGGAGGACAAGTTCCCCCTGTTTATTCCCCAAGCTCCTAGCATTTGTGTACAGGCACACAAGTGTCCCTTTTGGGTCCCTTGCCTTGCCTATAGTTCATTCCAGGGATGGGGCAGGGGTGGGCTCCCTTAACTGCCTTGGCCTGTTGGCTTTGCAAGGGTTGCTCAATGGGCCAGCAGTGGCAGTAGTCCCCCCATCCCCCGGTGGGCTTATTTTAACACCCAGTGGAGCAGGTCAGCCAGCCTGGCTGAGAAGATCCTCCTCCCCAACAGAGAGAGGTGGAGGCCATCCATTCCCAGCAGTTCACTGCTTCTCTCACCAAAGAGCGAACTGTGGTCATGGAAGCCAAAGCCTTCCTGATGACACCAGTGCCGCAGTCTTTGGGTCACTACCTCGAGCCTCCTCTCCCTCTTCAGCCCATAGCCCAAGACTGGGAGGATCAATGAGAACACCACCTGTGCCCCCAACCCCTTAATCCCCCCTCCCAAATCCCTGTAGTGCTTCATGACCCAGCTGGGAGTGCTCCGAGCCATGTCATTTGTGTCCACATGAATAAGGAGCATAGGGTAGTGGTCAGTGGCCTGGAAGAGTTCAGGGATCTTCTCCGCAATGTCTCACATTTGGGCTCCCGGGAAGCAGCACACTTCCAAGGCTAAGGGGTTGGAGTGGCAGATTGGCCCCTCAGTCCCCCTCAGGATGGAGTCTCCCATGGCAAACACTGCATTTTGTCTTAGGGAGAGCGGGGGCAGTAGCTACAGTTGAGCATGTGTTGCCTGCAGGAGCTGGCAACTTAGCAGGCTCTGCTAGGGCTGTAAAATATATACTTTCATTCTCTATGCTATGGTCTTATCATATAATTATAAAATACTAAGGTTGAAAGAGACAGTGGTAGGTCATCTGGTCCATCAGAGCAGGATGATCCCTGACTAAGGCATCCTAGTCGCACGCTAAGATGTTCATATGCAAATTGGTGTACATGGGATCATAGGGAAGTAAGCCTGGAAGAGACCTCAGGAGGTGATCTCGTTTAGCCTCCTGATCAAAGCAGGATCATCCTCGACTAAATCATTCCAGTGATGTCTCTCTAACCTACTCTTTAAATATGCCTAAGGATGGAGATTTCACACTCTCTGGGTAGCCCACTCCAGTGCTTAATCACCCAAACAATGAGAGTTCTTCCTAATTTCCAGCCTAAATTTTCTGTGCTGCAATTTAAGACCATTGCTTCTAGTCCTGTTTCCTCTGGCCACGGGGGATAATCTATCTCTGCCCTCCATATAACCCCTCACTCTTCTCTTCTCTGAACTAAATAATCCTAATTTTTCAATCTATCCTCATAAATCATGTTTCCCAGACTTCTAATCATTTTTATCTACTTTGGCTAGACTCTTTCCAATCTGTCCACATGTTTGGAAAAAAAGGGCTCAAAATTGGATATGCTGCACACAAAATACAAAATTGGTACACCAGGTGAAGAAACACCAGTGCCAAATATAGTGGGAGAATCACTTCCTTTGCTTTGTGCTTTGCTTTAATACAATCCAGTATGCTGTTGGCCTTTTTTGCATACCATTGGTTCATACTCAAATCATGGTCCACTATGACCCTTAGGTGCTTTCATGCAGTAGTGCAGTTTAGCCAATCGTCCCCAGTCAGTCTGTGCATTGGATTTTTCCATCTCAGTTTAAGGACTTTGCACTTGTCCTTATTGAATTTCATCTGACTGACTTCAGGCCATTTCTCTGGTTCATCTAGCTCATTTTGAATCCTAGCTCTCTCCTCCAGAGTATCTGCAAATTTGATAAGTGTTCACTCAGTCCCACCCCCAAATGAAGGTCTTAAACAGTAGTGAGCTTAGGACAAGCCTCTCGGGAGCTTGATTCCTTCTCCCGAATAGATATTGAGCCATTGATATCTATCCATTGAGCATGATGATCCAACTAGTTGTGTATCCACTGTGCTTTCTTCTAGTCTATTATTCCTTCACTTGTTAATGAGAATGTCATGGGAGACTCTGTCAAAGACCTTGCTAAAGTCAAGTTTTATCACATCTACTGCTTTGCACCTATCCACACCTGTCTATCACCTTGTCATAAAAGGAAATCAGGTTTTTCTTGATGAACTCGTGTTGGCTGTTCCTGATCACCTTTTTCTTTACCTGGTTTCCTAGAAGTAGACTCCTTGATTATCTGTCCCCTAATCTTTGCTTGTATTAAGGGCAGACTGACTGATATGTAATTCCTCAAATCCTCTTTTCTAAAATGAGCACTGTATTCCCCTTTCTAACTGCATGCAGCCTCCACAAGGTCTCAGAGCTGATAGCCAGTGGTTCTGAAATTATTACAGCCAATACTTTCAGTACTCTAGCATGCATCCTGTCTGGTCCCACCAACTTGAAAATATCCAGCTTCTTTAAGTAATCCCTAACCTTTTCTTTCCTTATCCTGAGATGCTTATCTCCTCTCCTATCCTTGCTGCCAGCTTCACCTGTCATTTGGTAGCCAACATTATTCATGAAGGAAACAAGGTATTAAATACTTGACTTTCTACATCGCATGATACTAGGCTGCCTTTTGCATTCAGTACAGGACCATCCTTCAAAACAGGTTTAATCTTGGTGAACTGATCAGTATTATACTTGATTATGTGTATTACATGCCAAACTATCCAGCAATAAGATTGAAGCAGTGAAAATGAGGGCACTATGAATGGGTCATATGGAAAAAGTTTTCCATGACATATCCAGTTCAGCACTGTCATTTCCATTACTGCAAGGGTTATTGAGCTAGTAAAACAATAAACCAAAAAATCACTGTGTGAATGTAACTCTGGCTCTTAGAGGAGCATGGGATATAAAAATAAATCAGCATATTTAGAAAAGCCTAAGGCTTTTTCACTGTACAAGAAATGCCTGATGCACATTTTGAGATTCAACTGATAATTTCTTCCATTGCGGTTATCAGTCTATAGATAATTCAGTTTCTCTGTATCTTATTTCCTAGATGTTGGTCTGATAAATTAAAATTTCCTCGTATGACCGAAAGCAACTTCCAGGGACATTATCAGTTTGGCTCCCCCCCACGTAAGTATTCAATTTGCAGTCTCTATAGACTGTGTGCATTTAAGGATTATGACAAACAATCTATGTAAGCAGCAATTGCAGAAGAAATGTTGGTTTTCTGTGTATATTTTAAATACTATTCACTTAAATATTTAATATGCAATGTATTAAATGCAGAAGTAGCTGAAACTAACAACCTACAGAATTGGTAATATAATTATCAAATAGTCAGTACTTGAGCATAATCTCCAAAGAAATCAGCTGGAATTTGGAGGCAGGTACTTTCTGTGGTGTAATTATCTTGTCCTGTGATTTTTAAAATTTGGATAGAAATAATTCCATATATATGAAACCCTCTCTCTTGGACTACAATTAAGAGCCCCAAGATGCCTCAAAACCCATATCCTGACACATCTGGTGAAGAGAATAAATATTTAGGAATATATTTTATGTTTAGACTGTTAAATGAAATTATTCAAAGTGAAGTGTGAAATGCCATATATTTCTAACTGTAAGTAAATGTCTCATTAAAGCTGATAGGACACATACCATGTTTAAAGTTAGGCAAATCATTTTTAGAACCTTGCTAAACTGGTCCAGAAAAGGGCTCCTTCCAGTATGTTACAAGGAAATGCTAAAGGGATTTGCTAGCTCTGTTTCTTACTCATTCCAGATTCATACACCATAGTTTTCAGAACGTCTCTCAAAATGCTTTCAGGAGAAGGTGAAAGTGCAGATAAAGCACTGTATGTTTATTGACTTCTTTGGAAATTATTGGTGCAGTTGATTGCATGGATGAGCCTGAAGTGGCAAAATCCAGAAATGGGAGGGGTGATAAATCCATTTTCACAAGTGAAAATATTACTACAATGTAATGAGAGCTTTTTAAATGATGGAGGAACAAAATGTTATCCCTTCAGAAGGGAAAAATTTAGGTTCTACTCATACCAGCTATAATTTACTTTGCAATGCACAACCCTATGTATATTATAGGATAGAAACCAGTATTAGTGAAACACACCACCAGACAGTTGATCTTTTTGGACTGCTGTGGATTTGCAAACCCAGAAGGATGCACTCTGCCCCAGCTTTGGACTGAGAGCAGCAATCAGTCTCAGCCTATAAGAATAGATCAGATAAGGGTGAAGAAAAGACCCACCTAATGAATGATTCTCAGGGAACTGCATTCAACTGTCTCTATACACCACAGCTTTATGTGCTCTTTGAGTTATTTAATACCTGTCTGGCAATGTAACTTAAGGTGTTTGATGTTGTGTTGGGACCAAACTTCCAGAATGATATAGGAGAGCTTATAGTTTTCTGCTGGAATTAGTAAAATCCATACTTTCCATGACCTTGGCCCATTGGCCCATTCAGCCATCAATGATTCTGAAGTCCCTGACAAGTGCTAATTTAATTGAGAGATCAGGATTTAACACATTTTTTTTTTCCCCTGGATCTCAAAAATCAGGCATCCTGTCATACCATACATGCATGACAGAACATGTGATTTTCGGGATCTTGGATAAAATTCACTAGACCCCATTTATGCAGCAAGCAGGTGAGGATCCCAGCATCAAGGACTTGTTCTGTAAGGCTGGGCTTCCCACCCACACAGATGCCGAAATGGCACTGTGGGAAATGCAGTATCAGGTATTGGCCCCTGATGCCATGCTTCCTACAGCACCCTTTCAACTTGTCAGCATGTAGGCAGTCCAGTAGCTGATGGGCTTCCTGAGCATCAGCTGGCTGACAGCCATGCAGTGTACCCCCATGCAGGATGGTTTTCAGAGACAAAAAAAATAAAGACCTGAGTCTTTAAAATATATGCCAAAGAGAACCAGAGCAAAATTTGGTGAAGCAAATTTCTCTGTCTAGTTCTCAAATCCAGTAAGGGGAGGTAGGGTTTAGTTTTAAATCTAAAGTCCTTAAACCTTTTTAAGACTGTCCAGCTCTTTAGATTAGAAAGCCTCAAAGCAATTACATTTATGGTTTATAAAAGGGATTTGCTAGCAAAAGACATCCGTAGAAAGCCTATCTTGGCATTTACATGCAGTCAAATTACAAGTTCTCCTGAAAAAGAGCAAGCTATTTTTGGATGGTAATGGAATTTGGCCTCTGCATTGCCCCAAGCATTTCCAGTATGGTTCTAAGACCAGCTACTCATCTCCTTGGCTTTTTGGAAGATGAAAATATTTATTTTCTTACAATATTCATTGACTACAGCCATCAGAAGCATCCTGTGGTCAAAACATACAACCCTCCCCCCCCCAAAAACAAACAAACAAACCAAAAACCTATAGCTAAAATCAGCAGAAAATGATGTTTCTTTTTCTTGTCACCCAGAGGTAGTTATAAGGTAGTTCTATAAAGTCCTTGTGGAAATGCAATAGAAAATAGAAATTCTCTCTCTGAGGGAACATATGGGCTCTGGCTCACTGTATGGCTCAGAGAACTGTGTGTGTAGGCACGTGTGTGCACATATGCATACAACTACTCATACACGTGCATGTGAAAACACATTTGTATTTAGTTATTAGGCAATTTTTAATTGCTGTCTTCTTACATTGTGTGCCCAGGTAGGACTCAGAACATGCAAATATGTTCCTGAACCCAAAGGTCCGCTTCTGATCTAAAATGCACATTTCAACATCACTTCTTTTCCAAAAAAAAAAATGTTTGAACGGTTTTGGTTTCTTTCTAATGGAATCCAAAATTATATTTGAAATGATGAAAGTTGCCATGCAATAGAATTGTCATTTTGCGATCAGCCCTAAACTTTTATGATGCATCACTTTGCATGTAACTGGTTAGGGCATGAGAGCTTTTTTTCCTGCAAGTTATATATTTTTATTGGTTTTAGTCTGCTAATGGCTCTTAAAAATGTTATTTAAGAGGTCAAAGTGATTTCAATTCCATTTATGTTTTCCAATAAGCATGTTATACCCCAATCCAAAGCCCTTTGAAGTCAGTTGAATAATTTCTGTGTTTTGTTGATTACAGTTGGCATTGGATTAACCCTTAGTCATTCACATCTTTAACTTTAACTCATAATCCTGCCCTACATAAATAAAATGATGACGACTTAAGACAAAAGATGATCATTTTACTGTTGTTTTATTGTAGAATGTCCATCTAGGAATTTGCTCATCTATCAAGCTTTTTATTTTCTGTTTCTCCAAAAGGAGTGGGTTTGCTTTTGAAACCTGATAAAACCTGTAAGATATTTTAAGACTGTTATGTTGGATGATTCATAGCACACAAATTCAGAATAAAGTACCTGTGGATAATGATATTGATGTGAATCAAGATCAAATAACAGTTTGCACTGAAAGTAAAGCAATACATAGAAATCCCCCTAGAAAAGTTTGAGGAAGGACACAGGAATTGCCTGAATAGTTTTACAGTGGAGGACACATTTAGATCCCATTCACATTCCTGCAAAATAACATTTCCAACATAAGTAGCTCTTGGGATTTATATTCTTTTTCAACATGTTGGCTATATGCAGCAATCTAATATTTCTGTTTGGACTCCCATGTGCCAAACATCTATCTTCTTCTTTTGTTATCACTGATACGGCACTTTTTTTTTTTTTACTTTATGTTCCTTTCCCCAAAGGAGTTTCTAAGTTTGTTTTTATTTGCTTGCCTATGATTTTGCAACACCAATTTCCTTGTTTCCTTTTATTGCAGCCGTCTTTGCTATTTGGTCCACCTACTGTATGTGTCTCCACTTACAGATTCTTCTTTATCTTGCTACCGTGCTTTAGAAGCATCATTCATACTGGTTACAATTTCTAAATCATGTCTATTTTCTTCTGTATTTTGTATTACTATGATAAATCTTTTAGCTTCTTGTTATCTTTGCAGCTGCATATCCTGAATGGGTTTAAGAGCACACTGTTGAGTTTGCTCATGCATATTATATTATCAGCTACAAGTTTATTGCCATCATGTAATTTGTAAGATCTGTGGACCATGTTTTTAACTCATTCAGGATGTGCAAGTTAGCTTTCTGTAACTTATTTGAATATTTCTCTATACCTTTTTGTGTTTGAAATTTCTGCCAGTGCAATTTGAATTGCACAGGGCTGAATTGTAATTTGATTGTCCACAGTTGCCTTTTGCCAGGAGTAGGGAATGAACCAGTCAGTCAGCTTTTCACTCTGCACTGGGCCAGGGGTGTAATATATGGTATGTTTCAGGATTTGAAGAAAGCCTATTCCTGTTTACTGTCCAACTGTGGAAGTCCCCCCACCACACAAGCTCCACTAATGCAGCTATCTAATACAAAAATCTAGGTAAGTTCCTCTTGTTCTCTTATTTCCTTGTACAGGGTTGCAAGAAAGGTTATGATTGAACCCAGTGCAATTCTCTCAGAAAGGGCAGTATTGTATCTAACATGCTTTTTAACACAGTCCATGTCCGTATCCATCAATCTCATTCCTTTCCACACTGCTAACCTCGGTCATTTCCAAAAATATTATTTTCATCCTCCTGCTCTTACATTGGATCGCAGTCATTTTGTTTATTCCAGCTCTCATGCTTGAATGAGTAGAAATATTATTTGAAATATTCTCTAGGTGCCTAGTTATGCTGTTGTTTGTGTTGTCATCAGGTTCAGATTGGTAAAGCCCTTTTTACTGGAGGTTGGGAATTTTAGTTTGCTTTTTCATAATGATATCGCTGTATTTGTAATTGCCTTCTAAACCCATGAAAGCATGTTTATTTATAAACCATGTGAGTATGATGTTGGTCCTACGTAGAGGAGATATTGTAAGTTAACTCACTGTTGGAGTTCACGCAATCATGTCATCTATGAAAATAGCGGACTTCTGATGTAACCATGTTCTAGGCGATCTCAAGCAGACTAATGATTCTTCACTTCACCTTTCATGGGACTGGTCTATCATACAGTCCTCAGGGAAGAATCATCTGTGGGAAAATCATCAGTTTCATAGCTGCTGACATATTCCAGATGTGTGCTTTAGAACACTGGATTCTTTATATCAGATATAGGGTGTTTTATCTATTTGATGTATGCTTTTTAATAATGACTAGATATATAGAATGACAAGTTATGCTAGACATATATTAATTTGTTTTAAAAATACTATAACAAGGAATTAGGCCACCTAGAATCAGTAAATATTATTTACTTATAGTTTAAAAAAATATTTTATGAGTCACAGAGTTATTTTTAGAATTAGTTTAAAGTTTTCATTCCAAGCACTTTTATGCCAATACTTACTTTTTTCAGGTGAAAGTTTTCAGCTTAATAAGCTTCCCCTCTCCCCAAAACATAAAAAACCTGTTCTTTATCAAGACTAGGTTCCACATTGTGATTCCTTCTTTAGCAGAGAATATTAATGATACCATAACATGAAGTATGCTTATTTTTTGCCATTAGTGGTTACTTTTGCAAACTTGATGAAGTTTTCAAATGTTACAGAGTGGCAGTTGGGAAACTGAAAAGGTGAAGGTCAAAAATCTGGAGCATCGTTTATTTTATAATGCTCAGTGGTAGTGGTGGGACTTGCGGTGCAGCCGTACTACCTTTTGACTGTGCAGCTCTGTGCTGTCTGAGCTCATTGGCTTGTTGGTGTGGGTCCAGGATCTAGATACTGGAGAGGACTGTGGTGTCCAGGGTGGGACTATCATTGGGTTCTATGTGCCCCAGTCTGAATCATGCCATCTGCCCCTCTCATCTGGAGACAGCGTGCCTGATTGTTCCTCCTGCCACCTACTGCTGTGGTCACTGGATCCTTGGTCCCACCCATCCTGTTCACTTTCCATCAGGGTCCGCATCCTGTGTTTTGATCATTGTGATCTTAGAGCTGTCTCCCAGGTCCTGCCCCTCAGTACCCATGACCCCACCACCTGGGAAGAGGTTGAGAGCTATAATCCAGCTCCAGCTGCACTCCTTCTCCTGGTTCTTCTGTGTCCCTGGGGGTCAGCACCAGCACCCTTGGCTTCCCTGTGTCTCCAGGGGGCTGTTCCTGTACACCTGGTCCTCCTGGCTCCCCAGGGCCCTCCTGCATCATCTGCTGCTGGGGACCTCTTGCCATTGGCTGTAACTCTTCTCCAGTGGTGGCATAAGTGTGTGGAGTGGAGACCAGTCCTATTGCTAGAGGGGAAGCAGGACAGTTTTTCATAGAAGAGTGTGGTTCTTGACCCAAAGTGTCAGTACCAGCTCCTGCATGCTGGGGTGGGCCTGTGAGGAGTCACCTTTTTTCTTTCGTTACTAAAGCTTTAAAACATCACCTTTAATTACAATATTTTGAGATAATTATCACCTCTGCCTTGTGAGGCTGCAAATCTGCTGTCTAGAAGCAATATTACACTCTTAATTAACATCTCTGGAGCTGCTGCAAATCAGCAGTGTGACTGTTCTGTCTCACTTGATAGCCAAATGGAGCAGCTTTTCTGCTAGCTTGAAAATCTTCTGTCAAAGAAAGCTGTAAATCCATTGCTTTGCAGCAGTGCCACCACCTTAATAAACATGGGTTGGAGAAATTCAACTGTTTAATATTGTCCCAGTTATATCACAAATAAAGCTAGCTGAAATCTTTTCTGGCTTATATTGAGGGTACTGCACAGAGGACCCCATTCACCTACCATTCTTTTTTTTTAATTTTATTTAATTTTATTTTTTATTTTTTACCATTGGTGCTTCATGAATTCCCTGAGGTTATAGTCAGGATCAGAGTCCCCCTGTTCCATAAAAGCATGGACTGATGGACAGTAAAGTAGAAGCTGAAATATACATGTATAGGGAGGAGCAGGGCCAGACATACAGACCAGCCCAGTAAGAGCTGGGTCATTATTCCAGGAGGTCAGAGGTCTAGTTTATGCCTTTGCTTTGTTCATTCTCAGGGCCTTTGTTGCAGCTCAGGGTCTGAACTGCTCATCTATTGATTGATGTTAGTGGTAGCATAAGTTTGGAGCAGTGGGCCTGATCTAGGCCAGTGGGGGAGGAGGGGTGAGTGAGGCATTTACACAGGTGTAGGTAGAGTAGGTACACTTTAGTGCAACGTGAGCTGGGTAACACATCAGAAGTAATCCTGCCCTGGAGTGGTGAACTTTAAGCTTCCCTAATGAGGGCTTAGAACTATTCTCAGGGGTTAATGTGTGGACAATCAAAAGGTTAGGAGCTCCAGGAGTTGTGTAAAATTAACATGTTAATTAAATTAAAATTAAAAAATTACCAAGTCCCTTGGGTGAGTGAGTTGACTACCAGTCTAAAGAATTAGTGTCAGTCTTTCCTTTCAGGGGGTGGTAAAGTTTTTTATAAATAATTACATGTGCACTGGGGCCACTGTAAAGCTTGATTTTTAGAGTACTGGCTTGAGAAGTGGGCCGACCCAGATTTAAATCTCTGCTCCAAAATATTTAAATCTCCATTTAATTTCTGGTTTAAGACAAGATTTAAATCTCTGCTGCAAAGTGGTCAAACTAGGGCTCCCATGGTCCACAGTCTTGGACAGCCCTGATAATGAGAACTACCTACGACTCAGAGGGTATCTTTTACATGCGTTTCTGATGCAGCACTTAGAACTTTTAATGAGCTGCGATAATTAAAAGTGCCCACGTGTCATGTACATCAGTGGTGCAGCATGCCTCCGCACTGAAAAAAATGGCGGTGGTGCACTTTGAACTAAAGCGCATCGAATGTGTTTTATTTCAAAGTGCACCACTGCCATTTTCTCAGCACAGAGGCATGCTGTGCCACTGATGCACATGACATGCGAGGCTGCCAAAGTGCATCAATTTACGTGTTCCAATGCACTGGATTTCAGTGCATCAGAGCAGGCTTCCCATGTGCCCAGAGACTCTAGGGTTTTCATGGTGTCCTCACCATGCAGACTGGTTTGGCTCCAGAGATCTCAGAGGTTTTTGGTTCTGTTGCAGGACTGCCCCAAAACCAGGGCTTCCCAAGTTTCCTTGCTGTTGATCTAGTCCTGGCTTCATAAATGCAAATTGAGTTTGAGTAAGGCTTGACTCCCAGTTCTGCAATATGGAGCCTGGAAAATTTGAGAACTCTGCATTGAGCTGGAGCTGCCAAGATTTGCTATGGTGTTGAGATCCAGAAAATCTGGGGGTCATAGAACAAGGTGAGCCTTTGGGGAGCTTACTTACAGGGGCGATGCATAGGGGATGCACGCAGGTGCATGGGCACCCCTGAGCATGGCAGTGCACCCATCTACAGCATCTGGAGGCGGTCCACGATTGCTGCTGGCCTCCGCCGACACTGCTGACAGCATCTGTGGGTGGTTACTGACCCTTGGTTGGTGCTTGCCACCCCATCACCACCGACATCTCTGGTGGAGTCTGTGGGAGCTCCCGCTTACTGCCTCCATGCTCCCGCTGCCATTGTGCCCCCCTCAGCTACCAGGGGCATGTGTCATTCATGCTTACTTTTAAAGGAGTACAGGCTCAGGCTCCTGGCTGTGTGATCCATTAACTTCTAAGGTACATGGATGAGTCAATATATATCCAGTTCCATGCTTGAAAACAGTTGTATCTGGGAAGAAATATCTGTAATAATTTTAGTCTCAGATCATTGGCTTCATTGGAATTTTCCACAGGTCCAAGTATCCGCATACCTATAACAAATTTTAGGATTCATTCCCCATAGGCACTAATCCTGTGATTGATTCTGTTGGCCTTAGGGGTCCATCTGTACAGCTTTCATAGTAGAATTGCAGCCTATTTTATAATAAAATGTACAGTTATTTAAAAAAAAATCTTATATTTTTATATAAAGATTTTACAGACAAAACATCACAAATCATTAAGTGGCTTTGGGGTGTTTTTGAGTAATAAATTAACGCCCAATTTTGGTTAAAAAGGGTTTTGCATTTCTGAAGCTGTGATTTCAATGGCATATTTTATTAGCTTTCTAATTACCTAGAATTGTTATGTTTGTCCATCGGTGGTTGATGGAGCATATTTTTTCCTATTTATGCTTAAAATTGTGAAGCATTAGAAGATATGAAAATAGGTACTAGAATTATATTTGATAATATTTCTTTTTAACAAACTTAGATATATTCTGAGATCCAACATATTCATTTCTCTCTATTGTGGTAACTTGCTTATTACTCTGGTCATGAGAAACATATTATGTATTTGCTATTATATGAAAATGTTAACAAAGTCTGTGAACTTAATAAGTGTCCTACATCCATGAAGATGTGAGAATACAAACAATTGTAGAGAGGTACTGTGAAAAAATGCCTCAGGAAAAATAGATCTTGCCCAAATTAATGAAGCTTTTAAAATCTGTTTTTCTTCCTTCTGTTTGAGTATTATATTTATTATTGTAGACTACAATAACTCTATTGCGTTCAAAGGAGCTATTCTGGTTTACAGTAGCTAAGGTTCTCACACTTGCACAAAAATCCAGAGATAAAATGGACATTTATTGCATCTCAGATATTTTGACTGTAATAGCTTCAGGCTGTGTAAATTACTTTCATTTACATTAAACAGGAATTGGAAAAAAAACTCATAAAGATGCATCTATTTGAGATGCTTTCCTGTGTACTAATGTACTTTAGTGCAAAGTCAGCATACACTTCTACACATGCACATACTGTGCAGTAAAAATTGCTACTTGTAAGTAAAATTGCAAATACAAGTAGCAGATTTACTTGTGACTTGTTACAGTGCAGTAATGTATGTGTAGATGCCAACCACAAGCAAATTTGCTCCCAGTCAGGCCTGACACTAGGGAGCCAGTCTCAGACTAGCTCCAGGGCTTTGAGGCTGGGAGCCTCTCCTGCCCCAGGGCTGGGCTGGCTCTATGCCTGCCCCAGCCCTAAGCCCTTAAAAGCCAGCAGGCACAGTGAGCCCTGGGGCATGTGCAGGCAGCCTGAGGCCACCTATGTCCCCCTGTTCCAGCCACAGGCCATCTGTGCCAGCCTGTCTACACCCTGGCACTGCTGCCTGGCACTACAGTGCTGCACGCCTGCCAGGTCTGGGCCATTCAGGCCTACAGACTGCTTCAGGCTCCTGCCAGGACTGTTAGCACCCAGGCCCAGCTGCAGGCATCTCCTGGACACCAGGGCAACCCCCAGCAGCCTGCCTAAAGCCTGTAAGTGCTGTGGGGCATCACCTCACCGTGCAGCTCCCAGTCCTGCACCATGCCTTTGCGGTGGGCACTGCAGGCAGCTGCCCAATCCCAGTACCACAGGGACATCTGTGCAGAGGCCTAGAGAGTTGGCATGAGAGCCCTGATAGCCTTGCCGCTGCTCACACCACACCCTGCCACCCCAACAGATCACAGGACGAGATTGACAACCTTGTGGTGCTGTGAGGTGAGGCATAGGTGCAGTGGCCATTCACGTGGGATGGGCGCTGCAATGCCCACTTCTATGAGAGACTGTCGGGTTGGATGCAGGAGTATGGGCATGACTGGTTGGAGCAGCAGTTGTGCATAAAGGTCATGGCATAGTGGGTCACCATCATTGACCATCAGTTGGAGAGTACCCACAAGTCTATGCCCTTTATGCAGCAACTGACAGATCTTTGTGCCTTGGGACCCAGACTGCAACCATGCTGTGTATTGTAGTCCAGGCAACCTGCCTGTGCCCATATTCTGGACTGGCATCCCTGGGTTCTAGACATTATCCTGGACCTGGCAGTCACCTTTGTGCTGCCTGCTGCCGTGCCCATGACTATAGTCTCATATGACCCTTGACAGCTACCTGACACCCAGCAGTAGGCCCCTTCGTGGGCCTAGGTGGAAGTGGAGGTTCAGCACCACCTCCATTCACCAGGAGCCCCTGCCCTGGCCCCCTCCCTGGGTCCCCTACCACCCAGTTCCCCTACCTATGCCCATGCCCGCTGCTTGTCCCAGCTTGTGTGGGTGCAGAGCCAGAGTTACCTGCAGCTCTACCCACTAGGTGCCCCCACCCCATGACCACCCACCACTGGAAGGCACCCACACAAACCACCACATTGTAAATAGTTTGCAGGGGGAAGAAGGTGTTTTACTGGTGGGTGGGGTGAGTGATGGAGAGACTCTGTTGTTGGGGAGGGGGGGTCTATCTGGGGAGGAAGGGGGTAGGGAGGGTCTGTTTGATGTGAGGGGAATAAAAACTTGTTTTGAGATATGTCTGCAGTGACCGTGATGCTGGGGGGGTGGTGGTCAATGTGTAGCTGTAGGGGGCCCACTGCTGTTGCTGCCATTGCAGCTGGTGATCCTGCCACACCTCCAACCAGGCCCCATTAAACGTCTTCCCCTAGGCCTCACAGATGTTATGCAGCATGCAGGCTACAACAATGACCTGGTGGGTGTTTTTCTTGGTGAACTCAAGGTGGTTGAACCTTGAGGAGACTGAAGGTGCACTTCACCAGGGCCCAGGTCCAGTCCAGGCACTGGTTAAAGTGGGTGTGGTGGGGGTCCAGGGCAGGAGTGGGTAGGCAGGGTCCCCAGTTAGGTGGGGTGGGACCACCACAGGAATCAGTTGCAGGTCCAGCACCCCAGCATGAAGTGGCCACTCTGTAGCAGGGTTGGCAGGGCAGAGTTCTGAAACAGGTGTCATGAGCACTGCCCACCCAGCCAGAACTCACATTGGTGAAAGTGTTGTGATGGTCAGTGATGTCCTGGAGCACAACAGAGTGAAAGCCCCTCCGGCTGTAATAGGGCCAGTCACCATAAGGCAAGCCGTGGTGGGATGTGGGTCCCATCCAGGGCCCTGATGCACTGAAGGAAGCCCAGGACACTGAACCTTACTACCATGGTAAGGGAGACATGCAACTAAAGCACAGTGTGCTCCAGCACATCCTGGAGGGTGCTGCACACCTCCAGAACAGCCACCTGGGTAGTGACCTTGCACATGCCAAAGAGAAGGCCCATATAGCAGATACTGGTTGCCAGGGCCAGGCAGGTGTCTGCAGGGAGGGGCAGCTGCATGGTGGTGTCCTGCCACTCCAGGTGTGGGCAGAGCTTCTCCAGGAGGGCCAGGATGGTGGCCCAGGTCATCCACAGCCACTGCTTGTCATCACAGGTCTGCTGGATGACATGCAGTCATCAGTCCTGACTGGCCCGGCAGGTCCAGAAGCAGCGGGACTGAAGGCCGAGGAGGGCAAGGGTGGCCCTGGTAGTGGTGTCCAGCAGCCTGTCCTCAACATCCCTGGCTGGTTCCAGCCAACAGGACAGAGTCCAGGGGAAGCAGTGACCCTGGGATGGCATGGTGCAGCTGGGCAAGTGGTCACTGTGCATGGGGCAGCTGAAAGTGCCCAGATAGCCATGGGTCAGCTGGTGGTCAGTGTGGTGGCCAGGAGGAGCCTGAGTTGCTGGGCATCACTGCCAAGGGCAAGGGATGAAGCAGCCATGGTGCAGGGAGGCAGAGACAGCTCGTGTGTGCTGCCCCTGTGTTGTGTGTGCTGCTCCTGGCCAGAGACATGGCTAGCCAGGGAACAGGGAGGGAGTCTGGCTTTTCAAGATGCCTGCCAGCTGCTGGCAGCTGTGGCTGGAGCCTCAAGATCCCCCTGGTGGTGGCAGGGGACTATTGCAGGGCTTCAGGAAGTGGGAGCAGATTGCTGCCAGGAACAGTAAATCTGCTCCCATGAACCTGCATGTGTAGATGCCTGCCTGGGAGCATTTACTCGTGAGTACTTTACTGGCAAGTAAACTGATCCCAGATCAAAGGCATGTGTAGATGCACCCAACGAACACTTGATCAGGAAGCACACCCACCAAAGTAAGCCTCAGCAAAAAGTTCAGACACAAGCCTTTTGTCTGAAATCCAATATCTTTCTATGTACCCAATTGCCCAATGGTTAAAGAAATAACCTGGCAGGTGAAACACCTCTCCTCAGAACCCCATTGTTTTCTGTTCTGGGGTTGGTATGAAAGCATGGGTATCCCACATTCCAGGAGAGCTCCAGAATACTGGATATTCTGAAGTGAATCTCTATAGCTATTCCATATTATACAAAATGATTAATATCAGTCAGAACAGAGTTTTTCACCCAATTTGCTCGCATCCCAGCTGGTTTCTCCAACCATCATAGATATAATGAAGTGGCAGGCTGTCTAAAAGTTAGTGTTGCAATACACATTAATACCTATGTCCCTTTATGAATTTCACCAATAGTGCCTGCATTATATTTGTCACTGGGTCAAAGAGCCAGATTTTAAAACTCATTATGGCAGCCACAGATGCAGGTAGGTCCACTGGGGTTTTCAAAAGTGCCCAGAAATTTTAGGTTCCTAATTGCCATTAATGGTGTCCCTAGCCATGGAGCATCAATTGTATTTTAAATTCAGGTTAGACTCTAACCTGTTTACAAACATTGGGCAATTCCATCAAGTACTTGGATGCATTTTAGGGACTTTAGTACCTATAGAAATATGGTACTAAGTCACTTCTCATAGTATTTTTGTATGAATGAAGACCAAGAACTTGAAGTCACTGTCTGGTTTGTCCAATAGTGCCTATGAGATCCAACTTTACCCCATATGACAAGTTACTGTAAAAAAAAATTGAGAACACTTTTGGAGAATTCCTGATTCTCCCCTGATGTATTTTGGACTGCTTCATACTACCCTGTTCATATAGGGGCCCATTGAAATCATTTGAATTTTGCCTAGGCATTGGTACATGTCAGTATTGTATCCATTGATTAGCAGCCTATGATACTTTAGAAATGACCTAAAGTATGTGACCAAACACATGTTTGTACTTAGCTGAACCTTGAAATGCAAACATTTCTTTTAGGCAATTCTTAATATTAACAATTTATAATTTATAGAAATGTGTATTTAAGAGGAATTCTCTCTTCCTACAAAACTGTTAAATCTGCATATATAGATTTACTTAATACAATATATCACTATGGCCTAGATGACATTAAATAGCTAAATTGGGATGATACTTTGCCAAACCTTTGGGATGCTAACATTTCTGACAAGATTAGTAAATGCAGAGAAATCCAACTCCCTGCATTGATCAGTAGACTGATAGGAAAGTTGCCATGGTAACAAGAGAGAGAGTATATTGTTTTCATCTATCAATCATCACATTATACTTGACTGGGGAGATACTGGCTGGGAGGATGTTTAGAAAGCATTGTAACACCCAGTGTTTGCAAGTGATTTTTAGCATAATTGTATTTATTACATAACTCCTTTTTCTTTGAACATTCAGTTGTTATTGCACTGTGCAAGGCAATTAAATTTAAGAGCAGATTCTTTAATGCTAGATATGAATTTCACGAACTTTTTTTGTCAATTTTTCACTGTGAAATCCCAGTCATCAGGGCAGTAACTTGAATCCAGATGAATTAGATGAGATTCTCAAAGCTGAGACTGACCTGTCATGAGTAAAAAGTATGTACTAATAAAGTCAGACAGGTAAAAGACTCCTTCCACCTGATTGTTCCTTTAGAATAATCCATTAATTAACACTTGTCATGACAGTCGCATGTAATTCTTAGGCTGGAGATTTCTTGCTTGTGCCAAATGGATTCCCTTGACAACCGGACTGTAAAATCTAGATTTTTCCAAATCATAAACAGTATTGTGGTTAAGTCCAGGTTTTTTGATGTATCAAAATGGATAGAGAGTATAACTGTATGCAGAAAAGGACAGCTGAAACATACTGTAATCTCCCATGTCTTTCCCCTGAGTGTCGCGAATGTGGGTTCTTCTCAAACCTCTCTGTGGCTCCTTGGGCTGAACAACCTGGTTATTGGGGTGACTTTGGGTCAGTTCCACAGGGGCCTCACCTGCCACGTCTTTGATTATGTTTGGATTGGGAGGACGAAGTTTGGTCCCACCTTTCCTGGTACCTTCCCTTGGTTGTTCCCACTGTTCCTTCTTTGTGGGGCTCTGCCTCCCCTACACCCCGCCCAACGCCAACCTTGTTGTTGTCACCTGTGTCATTGAGGTTGATGTTCTGAACCTTCTCAGTACTCGGTCTTTCGGGATCTTCAGCCGCAGTCTAATAGTGATACTTCTATGCCAAGCATCTCCTACGGCCCCTCCCTTCTCTCTGCTTACACAGTATTCGGTCTTGGCACTGTTTCATCCCCTGGCACATCAACTTTTCCCTGGGTTTGGTACCTGCCATGCATCTGTCATGTCCATATCCTGGCACTGCTGGGTCCAGCTGTAATCCAGTTGTTGCTGTCAACTTCTTTGGTCCATGATGACCCTGTGAATAGATCCTTGGGCCCTCTCTGGCCCTGTACTCTCACTGTGACCCCTTTCTGGGGTACCCACCAAGTCCCCTTGCTGGGACAGCTCAAAAGCTCTGGCCCCTCTGGGCCGGTTGGGGACTTGGCTTCCAGTTCCTTGGGCACGTTTTCCGCCGAGTCTTTTATCCTGGCTCTGGGCATCTGGCCGACCAATCAGCCCCAGCACACTTTTATAAAGCATGCCTATGTGAATGTGGGAGCTGTTCCTGGCTCCTCCCAGCTCAGCTATTTCTTTTTCTTTTGATCTTTTCCCATGGTGGCTCTGACCAATGCAGTTTCACTTTTGCTGCAATCAGCTTCCAGCGCGGTGTCCCACCACCTCCCTGGCTCTTCTGGCAAGTCTTTTTCACACATACATTGTAGGGCGTTGTGAAATTTTGATGGCTGTTTCAACTAGTTTCAAGCTCAAAACAGCAAAATTGAAATGAAACAAAGGGCTTCAAAACAGCTTTGAAATGAAATGAGGGCAGTTAAAACGTTTTGAAAATGTCAAAACATTTTGAGTTTCGAAGCTGAAGCTTGTCTTGCTTCCAGGGAAGAAGAAAGTAAGGAGAGGGAGGTGGAAGAAGGGGGAAAGTACTGCTCTGGCACTGCCTGATATTGACTGGCACTGTTTGGCTGCCTGAGATGATGCTGGTGCTACTGTGCTGGTTACTAAGTTATTACCTGTTGTAATTTAAAGTGGTGGACCAGGATGATGTTGTAGGGGAAGAGGAGTCCTCATTGGGCACACTATCATGCCATGTAGATACCCCAGTGTCAATGAAGGTGAGCCTTAACACACACACACACACACACACACACACACACACACACACACACACACACACCATGAGTTTTGCTTGTCAACAGCTTGAGGTACAGTTTCCCAGAAACCCCTGCACCTATCTCCTTGAAGCTTGGCAAGCTTCATGCTCTCAGAAGGGTCTACTATCCCTGCTATTTTAATCCAAATCTGCCAAAAAATGAAAAAGTTATAGGCAGTTTTGTGATTCCCCATTATAACCTATGGGTGAAACGTTGAAACAGAACAGTGCTTTTGAAATGAAATGAAACTCAAAACAAAACAGTGTCCTGTTGAAATGGTGAAACAGAAGTCGAAATGAAACTGCTGTTTGGCACAGCCCTAATACATTGAGCACAAACTGTTCCTCTTAGGGCAACTAGCATTGTTTTGACAAGTAACAACAAGTAATTAGGAAGTATCAGCAAGCTCAGTCTCTCAGGACAAGGCTGAGCTCAGGCTCAATTAAAACCACACCATGCTTACTGAGAGTGTTGATCACCTGCAAAATCCACAAGAAAGACCCTGAAGGGAAAAAAAGCAAAAAAACCACATTACTTTTGTGGTGAGAGCTCATAGTAGAGTGTGTAGTGGTATGCATCATGGATAATTACTTGGCAGTTTAAATATACACCCACCATAAAATCATACTTCTTCTCCCTAAAAAAAGTCTTTCCTGGCCACCCTAGCTGGATTGGCATTAGCAGTAAGTATTCAAGATAATAAGGCAAAATACAAATTCCACTTACATGTTCCCACAGGGGGCATTTAGAACAAATTCACAAATGGAATTAATAGTAATAGCAGTAATAGCAGAAATTTTGAATAATAAAAATAATTAAAGCAGAGCTGGGTAGGTACAGTATATGTGTTTACTGAAGGAATCAAGAGTGGAAGGGTTCTATCAGTTACTGAGTGACATCCTATTTCCTTTAAAGTCGGTGGTAGCTTTTCCCTCAATTTTAGTGCTACTAGAAGGTTTCAATAGTGTATAGGTATGGATTGGTCAACATGCAGCTGGCAGGCCAAAGCAGGCCCATAGCACTGTTCCATCCAGCTTGCTGGTAGTTCAGTAGACTACCAAAAACTGGGGTGGGGGTCCTGCCACAGAATTCAGCACTTGGTCCCAATGGACAAGGCCATCAGAGACAACCCTCCAGACCCATGCTGCTGCTTCCTCTCAACCCTGAAATACCACATTGGATTCATGCTGCTACCTGGCCCTGGATCCATTTAAAGACAGATGATGTATTACTCCAACATTATTAACCTAAATTGTTCAGGACTGTTGAAACGAGCTCACACTGAACTCATGGAGCTCTTCTGAGTATCAGGACTGAGTTGAGGGATGGTTGGAAGGTAGCCTAAACTATTCAGGAATATAAAAAAGAAAGGAGAGAGAAAAGAAAAGCAAAAAGGAGTATAATATTTCTGTCGGATTTAATTTTAGAAGCCCTTTGTCCCCCCACTGGCCCCTCTGGACTTCTGGTTTTCCTCCCATTCTTTGTCTTGTTTACTTAGTTTGCAAGGTCTTCGGGTTAGGGATTGTCTCTCACCATATGTGTGGTTGGTTTCCATGTGTTTCAGTTCCCAAATTTAGTTGGACCACTAACACAAGCTTGCCTTGTTCCCAGAAGAGCAGCTGATGCTGGACTTGACATATTTTATTACTTTGTCATCAAATGACAATCCCATCTGCTTCTCTACTTCTCATCTTAAAATATATATTTTCATTATTTCTTCCCTGACTGATTATTTTCATAGAATCATAGATTCTAGAGTTGGAAGGGACCTCAGTGGGCCATCTAGTCCGACACCCTGCCCCTGGCAGGCAAGAAAAGGGTCACCAAACATGGGGTCATGTGAACCCAGCCAGGTGCTTGTCTAGTCTCTTCTTGAAGATCCCCAATGATGGGGTGAGCACCACCTCCTTTGGAAGTCCATTCCAGATCCTGGCAACCCTGACCATGAAGAACTTTTTTAAACCTTCTCTCTGGTAGCTTATGGCCATTGTTCCTTGTTGTTCCAGGGGATGCCCTGGTAAACAGATCATCACCTACTTCGTGTTGCTCTCCCCTTATGAATTTGTACGCTGCCACAAGGTCCCCTGTCAGCCTTCTCTTGGAGAGGCTGAAGAGGTTAAGATCTCCTAGCCTTTCCTCATAGGGTCTTCCCTGCAGGCTTCTAATCAGATGAGCAGCTCATCTTTGGATCCTCTCCAGGTTCTCTGCATCCTGCTTGAACTGCAGCATCCAGGACTGGACACAGTACTCCAGCTGCGCCCTAACCAGTGCTGCATAGAGAGGGATAATAACCTCCCTGGATCTGATTGTGAAGCACCTATGGATGCATGACAAGCTGTGATTGGCTCTGCCTACTACTTAATCATATTGATGACTCATGTTCATCCTGGAGTCAATAGTGACTCCAAGATCTCTTTCTGTCTCAGTGTTGCTGAGAAGGTCGCCCCCCCCAGCCTGTAGGTATGATAGCAGTTCTTTCTCCCTAGATGCAGCACCTCACACTTGTCCTTATTGAATTGCATCCTGTTGCTCTTTGCCCACTTCCACAACCTGTCTAGGTCAGCCTAGATCTGGTTCCTCCTCTTCAGGGTGTTGGCTTCACCCCACATTTTTGTGTCACCCATGAATTTGGACAGGGTGCTTCCCAGCCCCTCATCCGGATCACTGATGAAGATGTTGAACAGCATCGGCCCTGGAACTGAGCCCTGGGGGACTCCACCGCACACATCTTTCCAGGTTGACACCAACCCAGCCACCACCACTCTCTGAGTGTGACTCTTGAGACAGTGTGCTACCCAGTCTACTGTATAATCATCCAAGGCAAATCTCCTCAGTTTATTAATAAGGATGGTATGGGATACCATGTCAAAGGCCTTCTTGAAGTCCAGATAGATACCATCCACCTCGACTCCTGTATTTAAACATTAGGTGGCCTTGTCATAAAAAGAAACTAGGTTAGTACCTTCTATAAGATCCATATTGGTTACCCCTCTGCATCATATTAGCCAGCGGGCTCCCACAGATGTGTTCCTTGATAATTTTTTCTAGGATTTTTCCAGGGATAGGTAAGGTTGACTGGTCTGTAGTTCCCTGGATCCTCCTTCTTCCCCTTTTTAAAGATTGGAGTGACATTAGCCCTCTTCCGATCCTCTGGGACCTGACCCAAGCACCATGAGTACTCATATATCCTTGCCAGAGGTTCAGCTATGACACTTACTAATTCCTTCATTACCTGTGGATGGAGTCCCTCTGGTCCTGGTGATTTGAACACATCCAGTCCCTCCAAGTCAGCACTGACCATTGGTTGGCTGATGTTCCCCTTGTTGGTGTCCATCATGCACATTGAGGATTTGTCTAAATTCTTATTTAAGAAGACAGAGGCCAAACACTCTTTGACTAGCTCTACCTTGTCCCTGCTATCTGTCACTAAGCCCCCCTGCCCATCCTGTTGGGGTCCTATGCTACCCTGTACCCTCTTTTGGTCCCAACATACCTAAAGAAGGACTTTTTATTGTCCTTAATCCCTGTCACTAGTCTGAGTTTTATAGCTGCCTTGGCCTTCCTGACTGACTCCCTGCAAGCTTGGGCCAAAGAAGTGTACTCCTCCTTGCTAGCTACCCCCTGCTCCTACTTCCTGTATGCTTCTTTTTTGCCCTTAAGGTATCCTAGATGCCCCTGGTTAGCCAAAGGGGCTTCCTGGCCCCTTCCCCCCCCCCCCCCCGTCTTCTGCCATGGAATTGTCTCACTCTGAGCCCAAAGGATGGTTTCCTTGAAGAATGACCACCCATCCTGGACCCCCAAAGCATCTAAGGTCTTGGTTCCTAGTACCCTGCTAACCAGTCCCCTGAACCTATTAAAGTTAGCCTTTTTAAAGTTTAGCACCTGTGTCCTGCTGGGTATAATGACCACCCTTCTCTGGGTAGTGAATTTTATCATTTGGTGATCGCTGCCCTATAGGTTGCCTTGAATCTCCAGGTCCTCCACCAGGTCATCCCCTGTGGCCAACACCAAATTGAGCAAGGTATTACCCCTGGTGGGACTCCTTACCTCCTGTGTTAGGTGGAGGTCCTGGATACAGGTTAAGAACCTGTATGAGTGGTTAGATCTAGCTGACTGTTCCCCCCAGCATATGTCTGGGTAGTTAAGGTCCTCCATGACTACCGTATCTCTAGTCTCTGAGAACTGCCTGGACAATTCCCAGTTTAGCTCATCCTCCTGGTGCAGAGGCCTGTAGTAGATAGACCCCCACCACCAGGTCCCTTTCCCTACAACCCCCTTTGATCCTTTTTTTAATAGTTTCCAAGTTTCACCAATGTTAACTTTGTCATATTCCACAAGATAGCAACTTGTGCTGTATATTTTTAAAGTTTTCTGGTACATTGGGATTATTATAGCATACACACATCTGTTTTGTCAGTATCTAGCTTGCTGCTTTGGTTGATGTACTTTTATATCTAGTAATTAGATATAGTTTGTACTTGCTGCCCCCTTCTCCCCCCCCCCCCCATTTTTTATAGGGAAGAAAGACTGTGTAGTGCAATGCCATAAAATAGTTTGTACATGAGTCAACAGTACACTCTGTATTTGATTCTTAACACCAGTGAAAAGTGCAATATGTTATGATGTTCAAGGAACATATAGAACTGTAGAAAAGTTTGTCCCTATGGGTAGTTCATAAATGTCCATTTTGTTTTTTTAAAGATTTACAGTGCTGACCATGAAACTTAGCAGTATCAAGTTCCTTTCAGCTTTCACTGTTTCTGGACTAAGGACTTGTTGTTCCCTCTTTATTCAGCTTGTAGGGTGGGGGGGTGGGGGTTGACAAATTTATTTTATTTTTAATCTTCCACTGATACTTCCCTTTTTATTTTCTCATTTCCATTTATTGTTATACATTTATCTTCTCTCTCTTTGTCTGTCTGTCTGTCATATTTTTGCCTGAAGCATAGGTAATTCCATTTCACTTTGTACGCCAGATACACATGGTAAAAATTTTATGAACATTATTTCATTAAAGGGAAATGTATATATTTTTAGCATTGCATTTGCACCCGTAACTTGCTTTTTACTTTGCTTAGTGGCAGCCTGTTAAACCATCTATACTGCAAGATGGGCACAGCCAATTCAAAAGACCTAGCTTTTCAAGTAAGCTTCTTTTCTTGATGAAACTCAGCTTTCAAAGAGTTTCAGTCTCTACTGGACTCCGAGGGGGGAAAAAAAAGTATTTAGTTGAAAACTCAATTTTATTTCAAATGCCTAGGACTCCTGATAAGAATGGCAAGTCAGGTGGTTTTTTTAATATTAGAATAATGTGGCAAAACTCAAAAATGTGTTGCCTGGCTGTTATGAGTCAGAGATAATGACATTTGATCTAAGACTTGAGAACAGCTGTTTAAGAAGCATCAAGCAGAAAAGATGCTTTCAAGCATCAGCATGCTAGGTAGCATTTAACCCAATGAAAGTTAGAGATCCTGAAAGAATCAGCATTCAATAGTAAGAAAACAGTCTTAGCAACTATTTAGACTTGTACTTTCTTTGAGTTACATTGTAATACTTTAATTATTATCTGTATTCCTGCTTTTAATGTAAACAATACATTTTTATTGCTTTCTTCCTGGCTTTACAATTTTGCATCTTCAATTTCTGTGCAACATTTATATTTAAAAGATATTTGACATGCTAACTGAAATTCTGGTCCCAATGAAGGCAGTGGCAAAACTCTCATTAATGTCAGTGGAGCCAGGATTCCAGCCATATGTTACAAATAAGCTCATCTTTTAAATTGCTTAGTTTAATAATCAAAAGTACACTCGCCCTATCTTCAAGTTTTGTAAAGGAAGATTGAATGGAAGATTTTATTTGTTCATTCTTAAAATATCCAGAAATCTTCAAACTATACCTCGGTTTCAATGACACTTAAAACATTAAGAGATTAGCTTCATAAAGATGATGACGTTTCCTCAGCATAGGTCCAATCCTGCAAACCCTCTGTTTTATGAGTACACTCATAAAACAGACTCATTTGGATAATAAATTAGAGTTCATACATCTAAACTAGGATAAAACCTTTGTCATTATTATAAAAGCTGAAAGAACTGTAATAAAATATAAAAAGATTGAGTTAGGGATGGTTGAACTTTTTCCATTAAAACTGGAAAGTGTTAATAATACACTAGCTTTTCTCCAAATGTGTCACCTGTCTATAATAAATGTTGATTGTTATGTTAAAAAGGAAGAAGAGTATCTCAGAAGTTGGGCTCAGATAAAATAATAAGAGTATGAGGGACTTGGACTATACTAGTGTTTGCAAATGTGATTGTTCAATTTTCAGTCAAAAGCTTTCGTGTAGGACAGATTTTTTTTTTAAGGTTTTGATTTTTTGACAAGTGTGAATAACATGTACTATGAAAAAAATAATCACATCTAAGAATACTTGGACATAATTGGTCTTAAAAACAAAAGTCTGCTGAAGGATGAAAAATTCTGAAGATGTGCTATTCTGACTTCCATCACACTGTTCTCAAGGAAATGTATTTAGAAATACTCAAAATTCATGTAAGGTGGGGTCATGTAATGTTGGAAGAAATTCACAAGTTGATTTTTTCCTCCAAAAGACGAAAGAAAAAAGAAGCAAATCCTGTTGGGGGAGGAACAGAGTACCTTGCTCTTTTGATCCATAAAAAGACCTGTTTTGGGTCCCATTCCAAAAAATCAAAAGGATATATGGTTATTTTTTAACAAAGTGACTCCTCCCCATCTCTTAATAAATATTGTACAGATTCCTGTATTTCATACCAAAGCTAAAAAGAGCTGTTTTGTCTGTGTTGTTATATTAACAGCTTTCATTTTCAAATAATGTGCATGAAATATCTAGTTGTATTTTTAGCTTCTTCACTGCCTACAGAAAGTGACTCAGCACATTATTTAGCTGCCTGTCAACTCCTTAAGAAGATAAGTAGTATAAAAATATCTAGTTAATATACTTTTGAAATCAGCTTTTTTTCTATTGTGCTTCTTTGATCTATCCACCCACTGTAGCAAAGATTCTAGTAGCTTGTTGTCTGAAAAGGTAGATGCCAAATGAGGTTAAATCAAGTAAAATACTGTCACAAATTTAGTAACTAGTTTAAATGCAAAATGGTTTAAGTACAAAACAATCAGTTTTCAGCATAGCAAAGAGCTAACAGTAGGGGTGGCCTGGTACAAGTTTTGTGCTAGGCCTGCTATAGTTAAATATATTTGTCAATCATCTAAGGCAGAATGATGAACAGAAATGTATTAACATGAACAGAAAGAACATAAAATATTTTTTTAGATTCCTCAAGATGTGGAGACTGAACATGCCAGATGGATTTATCAGAGTTAGGTGAAGTTGTACCAAGTTGATAAATGAAATGTAACAAAATTAATATTTGTATATGTATATAAATTTATAGAGATCTGTCCATCTGTCTCACTGGTCTTTATATAACTTCATAAATCTGTAACTTGATATATGAGAGTTATATGGTTTATTGAAAATTGGGTTGCAAGGGACCTCCAGGATCTTCTAGTCCAACACCATGTAGAAAAGCTACTACTAAATCATCCATGACCTCTTCAGTTTCTTCTTGGATCAGTGAAGGAGATTCCACAGCTTCCCTGGGCAGACGGTTTTACTGCTTCAGTGTTCTAACAGTAAAGAAGTTTTCCTGATATCCAATATAAATATACTTTCTGCCGTTTAGAGCCATTGCTTCTAATAATGCTCTCTTCAGTAAAGGAGAAAATTGTTCTTTATGGCAGCCTTTCATATATTTGTAGACTACTACCTCATCCCAAAGACAGAACTCTTCTAAGAGGACAGGGAAGCCCAGAGCTTCTGATAGCAGGCTTAGCTGCCTGTACACAAATGCCAGGAGCATTGGAAACAAACAGAAGGAACTGGCCCTTCTGCTAAGCAAATGAATATAATTTCATAGGGATAACAGGAACCTGGTGGGACTCCACCTGTGACTGGACCACAGGTATTGATGGCTATACCTTTTACAGGAGGAATCATGTTGCAAGGAAGGGCAAGGGTGTAGCTCTCTATGTGAAGGAGCAGTATACTTCCCTACAAGCACAGATTGGCACCTGAGGAGGGCAACTTGAGACCCTCTGGTTTAGAATATGAGGGAGAATGTAGTGAAGGGGATATATCTGTAGGAGTCTATTACAGATATCCTAACCAGGAGGGAGAGCTTGACCACAAATTTACTAGGGAACTGGCAGAGGCTGCACACTCTGCATGGTTGGCATGGGTGACTTCAATCACCCTGATATCTCATGAGAAGAACATTCAGCCAAAATTGATCAGTTGCAAAGCTTCCTCACTTGCCTTGACAAGGTCTTTTTGACTCAAGAAGTCTATGGGCTGACAAGTGGTAAAGTGCTGCTGGACCTGGTACTACCCAAATGGGATGATCTAGTCAGAGACCTGAGGATCAAAAGGAAGTTTGGTGACAGTGATCATGAGTTGATCATTTTTTCTATGATTGCAAAGCTGGCAAATCAGTCAGCAGTGCAGAAATCCTCAACTTTAGGAAAGCTGTCTTTCATAAACTCAGAAGGTTGGTTGTTGAGGCCCTGAGAGACCATGATATGACAAGGAGGGGAGTCCATGATGAGTGAATTAAGGAGGATTATGCAGCACTGGCCTGCACCTGTTGAGAGCAAACCAGAAAAGCCAAGGCTGAAACCAGACTCTAACTGGCTACAGGAATCAAGGACAATAAAAAGTCCTTCTTCAAATATGTGGGAAGTCAGAAAAAAAAACAAGGGCAATATTGGAACCCTGCTGAATGAAATGGGGCAGCTGACCACTGGCACCAAGGAAAAGCTAATCTCCTCAATGATTAATTTGTATCAGTTTTCCACCAGCCCAAGGGGATCACCCTGCCTGACAGGATGCAGGACTACTAGGGTAAGGGTGATCATAATTGGCTTATAATTGGCAAAGATTTTGCGAGGGAACAGATTGAAAGGCTGGACATCCACAAATCACCTGGCCTAGTTGGAATGCACCCAAGAGTGCTAAAAGAGTTGGCTGACTTCATAGCATGACCAATGGTGAGGATATCTGAGAACTCATGGAACTCAGGAGAGGTTTCTGAAGACTGGAAGGGGGCCCATGTGGTGCCCATCTTCAAGAAAGAAAGGAAGAAAGATCCAGGGAACTACAGGCCAATCAGTTTGACCTCAATCCCTTGAAATATCTCAGAAAAAATCATCAAAGAAACCATCCATGATAGGCTAACAGAGGTCAACATTCTGAGAGGTAGCCAATGTGGCTTTGTTGTGGTTAGGTCTTGCCTGACCACCTTCATTTTCTTCTATGACCAGGTGATGCATCACCTGGACAAAGGAGAAAAGGTTGATGTCATCATATATTTAGATTTTAAAAAACCCTTTGACTTGGTCTCCCATGATGTCATCATGGCAAAATTGGGGAACTGTGGCCTCAACAATCTTATGGTCAGATAACTGGGGAATTGGCTCCATGGTCAGATCCAGAGAGTGATATTCGATGGAACCAAGTCAACATGATGCATGGCGACCAGTGGCATCCCCCAGGGCCTGGTACTCAGACCAGTACTCTTTAATATATTCATAAATGATCTGGATTTGGGTGTCAGAAATGGACTGGTTAAGTTCACAGATGACACCAAATTATAGGGAAGTGTGGTCATGCTAGAAGATAAGCTGGAGATTCAGGCTAACCTGGACAGGCTCACAAGCTGAGTGGATCAAAACCTGATGACATTCAATACGGAGAAATGCAAGGTGCTCCGCCTCGGGAGAAAAAACCCACACTTTTTCTCCTCCCACTTTACTCAGCCTTGGTGAGGCCATAGCTGGAGTACTGCATCCAATTCTGGGCTCCACGCTTTAAAAAGGATGTGGAGAATCTTGAGAGAGTCCAGAGAAGAGCCACACGCATGATTAAAAGTCAAGAGAACAGGTCTTATAAGGAGAGGCTGAGAGGCATGGGACTTTTCAGCCTGGAGAAGCAAAGGCTCAGGGGTGATTTGGTGGCAGCCTATAAGTATATAAAGGATGTGCATGAGTAACTGGGAGAACGTCTTTTCACCAGGGCACCCCAGGAGAAGATGTGGCATAACAGTCACAAACTGCTGGAAGACCCTTTTAGACTGGACATGAGGAAAAGCTTCTTTTACCATCCGAGTCTCCAGAGTCTGGAATAGACTTCCCCCAGAAGTGGTGCAAGTACCTTTAAGAAACACTTGGATGCTTATCTTACTGGGGTGATCTGACCCCAGCTGACTGCCTGCCCCTTGGGCAGGGTGCTGGACACAATGATCTCATGAGGTTCCTTCCAAGCCTAATGTCTGTGAAAACTATGAAATCATGTCTCCCCTTAAACGTCTTTTCTTAAAGCTTAACATGTCTCATTCTCTCAATGTTTCCTTTTACAGATTGTCTTCCAACCTCCTTTTTGTTCTTGCTGCCTATCTCTGGGCCCTTGTTGACTTCTTCATATCCTTCTTAAAATACCTAGTATTACACACAGTACTTTAGATGTGGGCTAACTGGAGTGGCACTATTATGTCCCGTGTCTTATACTAAATACTGCATTCTAAAATTGCATTTAATTTCTTTATTAATGAATCCCATTACTGATTTATGTTGAGTTCATTCTTAAAATGACCCAGCTGAGGTCCAAGATCCTTCTCATAAATGTTGCTACTCATTCAGTTATCTGTATTTGTGATTATTCTTCCCTAGGTGTAGTGCCTTGAATTTCATTGTATTCAGTTTTACACATAAGGCCTACAATTTTACAGACATGAAGATTTCTAATGAGTTCAGTAGGAATATTCATTTGTGAAAACTATTCATATGCATAAGTTTTTGTATGATGACACCTGTAGCAGGGCTCTAAGGTACCTGCTACTTGGAGAGCCGAGAGAACCCCTCAGGTGCCAGTTGCTGAGGCAACCAGGGGGAACTAATGTCTCACACCTGCCTAGACCGCTGACAAGAAGGGGCAGGGCCTGGCTCCTATATAAATCACAGGCAGGAGGCAGTTCCCTACTAGCAGCCAAGGAAGAAAGAGCTCTTGGTCATGAAAGAAAGGAGAAGCCTGATGCAAGAGCAACATCTAACACTGCTGCAGGATGAAGAAACCCCAGTAGGCTTGAGTGTGGTTATAGCCGGGCGGCTTCTGTTTGTGTTGTAGCCCTGGGGCTTGTGTTTATGTTGCTGTTTGTAACTCGTGGATTGGGTGAGGCTATTAGGGGTTGGAGGAGGCCTCATAGGGGACTCACAGCGGTGTGGGTACCCCAGCACCAGTGAGGGAGCAGCATTTGAGGTGCATAGACCCCAGCCCCAGAGAGGGGCAGCTGAGAAGGCCCTGGAGGGAGGGTGGCATTACTGAGAAGGCCCTGGAGGGAGGGCGGAGAGTCTGAGCGCCAGAAAGGGTGCAGAAAGAGAGAGACCGAACAACATCAGGCACATCTGCAAGGCTTGGGGTGTGGTACAGGGGTGGTTGGAGTCATGCATAGCCCATAAGGCTGGAGTGTACAGGAACACTCAATACCGTATAGACCTAGAGATAGCAGGAGAACCGTGAACCAGTAGATGAAAGGCAGCCTTCCTATAAAATATATATACAAGATCAAAGTCGTGTTGGGTGAGAATTGGAGGGGGCCATTTGGCAGCTTGACATGGTAAAGGAGGCAGCAGGGGAGAGCACAACGACCCTGACCGCCCTCCTGTTACAATACCCTTTAAATTATAAACTGTTCCAGGAGAAACAGATGTCCTACTTGTAAGCACTTACCATCCATTTAGAGCACCCATGAACATAGGCAGTGGAAGGTGGGGCTAATGGTGCTTAGCTCTCCCAAACGCAGGGCAGTGATAGGGCCTCAAGGCAGCCCAGCCATGGGCTTCTGGCAGCTACAGCAAGGGTGGGAGTGGGGCTAGGGCTAGGCCAGATGCTGCACAGCTGGTGGGGTGTGGGACTGAGCCATGAGCGGCTCATCTGGGGAGTGCGGCTCCTTCTGCTATGCACACTCTGGGAGGCATGGATGGGGCATGTGCCCTGGATTTGTGTGGGGCAGGGCAACCTGCTGCTTGCTGTGTTCTGGGGTCAGGGTGATGCTGGGTGCTTCCCAGCAGGGGAGAGCTGGGCCAGGTTGCACTCAGGGTGTGCAGCGGTAGCCTTGGGAGTGAAGCTATGTGGGGGGTGGGGGCTGCACCCACCCCAAAATTTGCCATAGCCACTGCTCCCAGTGCCACCGATGCCTACCCTGAGCGCAGCCTGGCTCAGCTCCCCCCAACTGGGAAAAGCCCAGTGCCGCCTTGGCCCCAACCCACCCTGCCCTGTGCAGACCTGGGGGCAAATGCCCCCCATGCCTCCCAGGGTGCATGCAGCATCCAGAGCTGCTACCCCTCCCTGTGCTGTGTGCCCTTTCTGAACAAATTGCTCATGGCTCCATCCTGTGTCCTGCCCTGGTTGTACAGGAAGGGGCCTCGATCGCCCCTCCCCCTGCTCCTCCCCCCACAAACCTACCTGTTGGGAGGGGGGGATGTGTGCATACGTTCAGCCCCCCCCAATGTCTCCCTCCACCAGTGCCCATGAAGTTAAAATCTAGCAGTTCCTGGCCTGCTTAGGGATGACTCGCTTTCCATTTTTACTGTATAAAGTGATTGAAAATTGATCTATACCCATAACAGCAGAAATTTGGCGCACACAGGCTGATTTAAAACTGGCAGACTACAGTGTAAGATTTGCTTCCCCCACCAAAGGGCAAATGGTATTCTATTCGTTGCTGGTTTAAACTATGCTGCTTACAGAAAACTTAAACCACTGTGGTTCTTCCAGTGTAGAAAAGGGTCATGGGTATGTTGCCCCTTTCTTCCCTGTGTTCCCAGAGGTCAAAGGCATAGCAGAGCAGGTCCATACATGGGCAGTGACAGCTTCTGTCCGTGTGGTCAGGTAGCACTGTGGTGGCAGCTACTTTTCTGCCCCTACACAAAGGTGGCACCTAAAGCCACCCCCCAGTTACTCTACTGCCAGGGACACGGCTACAGAATTCCTTCACTTTCCTAATTTTGTTTGTTTGTTTTAAGGAACTGAATCACATGTGTGTTTTTTTTTTTCCATTGAGCCTATTAAAATTGGCTTGTAGATCAGACTAATGCATAGTCAATGTGTAGCTGTTTGCAATTTGTTGTTCCTTATTTGGCAAAGCAAGCTGTATTGAGAAGCCAATATTTGCATGTGGTTAGTGGAGGTAAAGATGCAAGCATCTCCTAGCATTTTGACTGTATTCTTATTTTAAGAATAAGGCTTTATCTGGAAAAAGCATCTCTATAAGCAGAGTAATATATTTGCATAAATAACATGATAAATGATTGTTTATCTATCTGTTTTCCTTCCTCTTTATTTGAATCACAAAACCAGTTTGAATTGCAATGCATCTCCAAATAACAAAACAGAAGTATAGAGTAGTTAAAGTAATTACAGTTATTGTTTTCTATGGATGTAGAAATAGTTGTGATTATTGCATAAGTATTCATAAATAACAATATTAAATTAATGATCATTTGCTCTTTTATATAACGTTCTGTTTGTTGTTCTGTATCTTTATTATAAATCAGGTGGGATGTTTCTCTGGCTTGCAGGATATGCTGAGGTAGCATTTGTTAGGTCATGAGTTTAGGAATTCATTTTAACCAAAACATCTGGTTTACATGCTCACCTTCACCCCGAGTGAGACTGAGCATAAAAAAAACCAAAACATCATTACTGTTGGAACTGTGCTTAGTTATTTGTATAGGAGGCCATGCCCTTATTGAAAAACATGAATATTGCCAACTGCAGCAATAGCGTACTGAGTTGGGAGCAACAGAATGACATGCTCAGCTAAAAAAGAAAATGTGCATGGAAATAAAAATATAAGACAGAATTCCAAATAAATTCTGCTAGGCAAGTTAGAGAAAAGGCAAGCAGTGAAGTCAGAAGTGAGTCAATAGAACACAGGAAACTTTTAAGAATTTTACTTAAATTGCATTCTACAAGAAGGAAAATTAAAATAGATTCAAGGAAATAAGGGTTTCAATTCTAGAAACAGTCTTTTAATATGGGCTCCCGCAGTAAGGAACATGTTCATTACCTAGTTTAAGGGAACACATTGCTGCAGTACTAATAGCTACTTAGGAAATCCCACAAAATACCTTTAAAGATGCTAGGGACTTGACATATGAACAACACAAATAGGAATGCTAATGTGAATAACTGCTTGCCAATGTGAGTCAGGGGGTCACAATTTAGCTGTGCATATGTAATATCTAATAAGCTTCTATGAAAATATATTAATATATATTTTATCGAGTGATCTCAATATACAAAGCACATATGCAGTTCACAATGATAGTCTTGGCTCTTTTTATTCACTTTGGATGGAATTGTGTCTTGGTCGCATCCCCCTGCATGGCTGTTATGGTGCCCTGGAGTATACCATAGACCAGACTGAGAGTAGGAGAATCGCAGTCAGCCTCTCAAATACATTTGTTCCAAGCCTGGCCCAGGCTCTGCACACTTCTCTGTGTGTTGTTAAGGCTATGCTAGGTGATGTGTTGGTAGGGGCTGGAGCTTGGGTAACTTACAGAGGAAAGAAGCTTTGGAGGTTTTGTGGAGCTCACTATCCTCACCATGCTGCAAGTTGTGACATTAGTAGCCAGCACAAGGGAGTTTAGGGGGCTCCTTCATACCATTGTGCTGGCCACAATTTGGCTCTGTATCATATAACATTTTCTGACTGTCAGATCTTTTATATGTATAGGTTCAGACAGAAATTCCTGTTTTGTGTGTGTGCATGTGTGTATAATGGCTTTGGTCTCTAGCAGAGATGAAGGATCTATGGAGGGAGGGGGGAGCAAGAGAGAAAAGGAATGTGAATGCGTGGATTGGAAGATTCCAAAGTGATCTATCTGTGTGTTCTTTGCCTTCAAGTGCCTATAACAAATTGACACCATTGGATTAAAAAGCATTGTAATAATATGTTACTTACATAGGCTAGTCTTAGATTTGTTTTCAGCATTTCAGACCCACATGTCATCTCGAACAGGACCAACACTCTTCTATCGTTGTATATTCCAGGGCACGCGTTTCACACGTTTTCAGCTCTTATGATGATTTCTATGATTTTTGGTTATTGGGGTCATTTATCACATTTGCTTTTACATTTAAAATCAAACAAGTTCATACATAGCTATCAATTGATTCTGACACAACTTTTAAGTCACCTATCCCTATATTTTATTATGAGTTTCATGTGACTTTTAAGATGGAATGACAGTTGTGCTCTCAGCTGTGGTTTTCACTGAAATGCATGACCTTTACTAAATCCAGTTCTGAGTTTAGCACTTATAGCCTGTTGTAAATAAAATCTCCCGGCTGGTGGGGAAAATGGTGCCTTTGATGGTACAGGGACTTCCTTTGTTAGCACTAGCATACTTTCATTTTTTACATAATGAACAATTTTGAAGAGCAAAAAGTGATTCTTCCAAGTTTCCTTCAGTTTACTGCCTAAGAAACAAGTTCATCATTGCATAAAAAGTAATGATACCTAATGGTAAAACTTTTCATTCTTAGGAATTGTAAAGGAACGTGACATCACAGCTGGACACCTGACCTCCATATCTCTCTACTGAAGAATACAGAAAGATTCACAGCAGATTCCAACAGGGACAGTGCTAACAGGCAGTCCAAATCTTTTTCTCCAAAAGGTATAGGCAGTAAAATTCAAACTACCTGGAAAATTGGGCTTCTGGCTGTGCCTATGCCTAGAAGAACAGGTGAAATGGCATTTTCCTTTTCCTCCAGCATGGTGGTCAGACTGTTAAATACTAAACACTGCTATTCCTGAGAGTCTAATCCCACGGTTTTTAGTACCTTTACTGAAATTCTTTGTGTTCTCAAATCCCTTTGGCTTGAATCTGAGCAGAGTATGCTCAGTACCTTGCAGCTTCAGAATTACCACGTGAAAGAGTGGTAGAGTCTAAAATCAGCAGGCAAAAACTCAATTTTCTTCCCCCTCTGGCCAGGAAAGCAGGGCTAGCACTAGAATGGAGCAAGCCTTGCATGCTGTTAAAAGGTGGCTTAGTGCCCATTCTCAGTATATGATCCACTGTACTTTTCAAGATGGTTTGACTGAATCAACCATAATATGATGCAACTCTTAAAATGTTGAAGAGCCTCTGATCACACATCCAGTTTATGACGTGCAATTAAATACACAGTGCTTCCTTAAACATAAGCCCTATGTAAATGCCCTTCAAGTTTCATATCTTTGATTTCATATTCCATTTGAAGGCCTTGAGTAACTGGCTTTAAAATTCCCATTGTAGGTCTCAGTAATACATAATACCATGAGAATATGGGTAGATTCAAAAACTGAAAGTACTAAGTCCATCAAAACCCCCTTCCTTACATTTCACTGCAAGACTTCACAAAACAGAAAAATGTATTGTGTTTGATATTTAATTTGCACTTATTGTGAGAAGTGTGTTTTATTTCAGTCAAAGGAAAAAGACTAGTTGTGTTTCATTAATCAATTTCTGGAAACATAAAATCTGGTACAGTTTAAAATCTTATTTTCTTTTAAACTTCTTATAAAATGAAATACAGAAGGATTCCACAGAAATTAAAGTCCAGATTTTTTAAGTAGCACAGCAGTGTAGCTTGTAGGAAAATTTCTGGTGAAACATGTTTCTGTTGAAAACTGCTGATTTGTCAAGACTCAAATAGTACTGCAAAATATGCTGATTTTGACAGAAACAAGAAGGGCATTTCTTCCAGTTCACCTACCTCCCTGGCTCCCCCGCAGGCTGCTCTGAAGGCCAGACATTCAGGGAACTCCACTTCTGACCCTCCCTCCTCTTCAGGCAGGTTGCCAGGGACTGAAAGCCTAGAAGCCCTGGATGCCCAGCTCTGCAGCAATTCACAAATTGGGCTGCAGTGGAGTGGGGGAAGCAGGATGGAAATATCCAAACTATTCCATTTCAGTTTTTCCAAAACAGATTTTTAAAAAATCCATCAAGATGATGTGATTTCAATATTTTGTTCCAAACTGGAAAGGAAAAAATTAAAATGCAAAGTTTTGTTTCTAGCCCAACTTTTTGGCATATAGCAGTATCCATTTATACATCTATTAAAGAAATCTCTCACTCTATTAGCAACTCTGATGGCAAACAAGGAAACTTTCTGCCACAAGAATAAATTATTCAGCTTTTCCTGGGACTGCAGAACAAACTGTCATGGGAACTAACTTGACAGCACATCGTATTAGTTTTTCCTCTGAGACCAAGGTACAGGTTTCCCTTACCAACCACTGGGGTTAGGTTCCTGAAATTTCCCATGGCTGGCAAAACCGTGGTTGGTAAGACAAGGCTTATGGGGAAAATGGCAGGTGGTGGGCTGATGCATGGCCATGGAAAACCATGATTATTCAAAACTCTATACTGTGGTAGCCAAAATGGTATATAGAATATTAAGTGTAGACACTCAAAACCATGGTTGGCAAAAGTGTAGTTGGTGAGGGAAACCTGTACAGTATTTGACCTGGCCTTCTAATATAGCAGCTTGCACATATTGAATTAAGCAAACAGATAGGAATAAAATATCTTAACGAAACAAATTTGTACATAACACATATACAATTTTTTTTCTGTGGAGAGGATGAGAGAGAATGAATTATAACAGTTATGCACTAGGGCTGGGTGAAGCTTTGGTTGCTGATTTGATTTGCAGGAGATTTGGCCCGATTTTGGCAGGCAAATCTCCAAATCTGAATCGAATCAGGAGACCTATTAATCTCTCTGAATTGAATCGGAAGCCTCTGATTTGATTCAGAGAGATTCAATGGTTCAGCCATAGACACAGCTTTATAGGTTTTTTTCTACGTACCTTGAGGTACCAGGAGCAGCTCATGAATGCTGAGATGGTCGGGCAGATGGAAGGTCCCATGGGAGTGGTGGGGGGGGGAGGAGCCCTATGCACTTGGTGGAGGACCCAGAAGTGGTCCAGAAGTACTTCTAGTCCACTTCTGAGTCCCCCATGGAGCACACAGGGGACTCCCCTGTGCTCCTGTGGGATGCTCCATCCGCCCCACCATCTCAGCATTCATGAGCCGCTCCTGGTACCTCAAGGTACGTAGAAAAAACCGATAAAGCTGTCTGTGGCTGAATCATTGAATCTCTCTGAATCAGAATAGAATCTTCAGATTCAGATTTGGCTGAATTGAATTGAGACAGTGATCCGAATCAGCGTATCAAATCACTGTCCCCTGAATCGGGCCAAATCCGAATTGAATACTGCCTGCTTCGCACACCTCTATTATGCACTTTGCTTAATGCTGTACTGAAGGGCATGCTGATACTACATTGATGAGGTCAGTATAGAGACTGAATAGAATTTAGACACTTCATTAACATAACCCGATTTTCAAAAGATCCCATGCCAACACACTTTTTAAATTTGTTTCAAATTTCACAATGAGGATTCTACAGTGTAAGAATCTGAATAAATTAGACAAGATAGGAGCTGAGCTCTTTTGAACATGTGACCCAAATGTAGATGCTGAGAATTTTTTTTTAAACCTTTCTCTAAAAGTAGTGAGAAATGAAGTGAGATTGCCTAACTGCAGCAGAGTACTCAGTTTGTCCAGAAACTTCCACTGTGGTATAGAACGTAAACCAAATAACCAGAACACAATGATGTTCCCAAGTACAATGCATAGCAACAATTAATTGTGATGGAAAATATTATGTATAATGGCATTATTGCTGGCTACTACAATGAAAGTTTAGAGTAGATTCATTTTGGCCCATTTAATAAACAAGCCAGTCTTTAACTTCCATTACTGAGGGATGTATTGGTTATTATTTTATTGAGTTGTTACTCCTAATATATAGTCTACTACTTAACAGAGAATTATTGCTCCATTACTCCATCTTCAAAAACAAAGGATAATATTTTAATATTATTGAAATAATGTTTAATGCAGAAGCATTGGAAGAACTTTACCATCACTGAACTCACATTAGGAGGCCTCAGGTACCTTTACAGAATTGCTTTTCACTTATGAAAGCTCTAGGATTAAATGATGTGCCACTATCTATATAAACAAATTTTAGTCACATTGATTATTTTGGAGCACCTAATTATTTGTCCAGTCTTAAGAGCATGGTTTAAATATATTTTAAAGATTTTCCATTAATATCCTATTATTTTATAAATATTTATCAGCCTATAATTATAACATTTATATTTAAGACTCTGTTCATTAAAAATTCAAGGTCTCAGTCAACAAGGTAGTAAAACTCATTAAGTTTCAGACTTTGGTGCACTTTAGGCACGAATAAAACTCAATATACTGGGCCACAGAATGACAGCGGAGAACTTGGAATACGGGCAGCAGATTCCATCCTCACATTCTTTGCCACACAGGAAATTTACTCCCACACAGGGAGATATTAAATTTCTGAGCTTAAAAATTGATTACATATCTTCATACGGGACTATTAAATTCAATATCTGAAGCTAAGGCTCTTAGCACATGTGAAAATCATTATAATATGACTGCTGTTCAGTAGCTTATGTGAAATGAGTTTTGTGGTCTCATTCCAGTTCTTAGCTGATAGGTGCCTATGCCACAAACCCCATCACATCCAGTTTTATTTTTCATTAGGGTAGAGTCTCAGCTGGAAATATCTGTTGAATACACATGGAAAATGAATGGCCATACCTATATAAAGACACTTACATGATTGGTGACACACCTAATACAAAACCTATTTTGATGCTAGTACAACATTTATTTTCTTTTAAGATCTGAAAAAAAGGTGTTGTTAGCTTCCTGATATAAAGAGCTTTAAAATATATGAAGCTGATTTTGAGACTTCCTTGAAAGGTCTACAGCAGAGAGCAGGTACTAATAGTAAGAGGTAGGGCAAAAAAAGAGTAAGGATGTTGGGGATAACAGTAGACTTTATAGGGGAAACAAGAAATGAGAAGGGGAGGGAGAAGGTTCCCATCTGAAAAAACACCAGGAGGAAATTAGGTAATTTGTTGTTTCAGGTCTTCATGCTTAACAGTACCTGTGCTCATTGGTCAACTCTTTACAGGGTCTTGTCTGCATGGGAATGTTTCTAAGAGGAATATGAAATCAGCTGACCCTGCAATGCAAACTTTTTTTTTTTTTTTTTTTTTTTTTTTTTTTTTAAGGGATCATGTTTAAACTTAGCTTTCTTGTGGCTTGCTAGGTAGCTTTACCTCTGCATCTGCACCATCCCCTCTATTTCCATACACTCGCCAGTGCAGTACAGGATAGGGACACGTGGCCCAACAGCTATGTGCCCTATGAGACTGAGCTGTGAGGACGTGGACTCACCCAAGTCTAACACTCAGTGAAGGTCACACGATGCTCACCCACCACCTCTTGGTGTTGAATATCTTTCTGTCAGGAGGTGGTCTGTTTTGCTGCATGCAGTCCCGGATGTTCTGGGTCTAGTTCTTCTTTGGGCTCCTACCTCTCCTACACCCCATCTTAGTACCATCCTGTTGCTACAGTGTTTGCTGTGCCCTCAGCTCTCAATTGGTAACCTCCTCTTCTTTACTCTTGTGGGCCCATGTGTGTCCTGAGCCTGACTTAAGTAGGCAGCAGCTGGGTCACCCTGAAGACTGTTTAGTCATGGCTTGATAAATGAGAGAGAAATGAAAACACAAAACAGGGAAACAGAACTCAGGTAAGTCTTTGTCTCTAGGGCTATTGTGACTGCAGGCTGTGGCTACTAACCACAAGGTAAGTTAAACCTCAGGGCTGCAGGCCATTCCTCCATGCCCAGCCCCTACCCATAAGAGAAACCTAAAAAGGAATATATGAGCCTTCTCAGTCCCTTTTGCCTGCAGCTTGTGCATTTCTCAGCCTTTAGATGCTTCGGTGTCCATCATCAAGATTCATGCAACACCGGCCAAATCCTCAGGTGCAATGGGCCCGTATACCCATCCTCATCAACTCGCCCCCTTGCGAGTAGTGGAGTTGGTTCACTCACCAATGTGTCTCCAGCATGGGGTTGGTGCTGCCTCTTTCTTTTCCCCCTCTTTCAGGTGGCAGTAGCCCAGCCTCTCAGGCTGCGCACCAACAAAACAAAACAAAAGTAACTGAAATAAAAAGACCTGGTTTGGGAGTGTTGCTGGCTCCTGAGACCACCTGTTCTCCCAGCATGTCTCCTCATCAGTTCTTCCTTCAGTTCCCACTGCTTCAGGCTCTACTGCAGGGTACAAATTATCAGAGCTCCTCTAGGTTCCCAAAGGGAAGCTCCACCTGCTTCCCTCCAACCACAGTGTCCCCGCCAGTGTCCTGTCCTTCCCAGGGCTGTGTTGTCATCTGGCGTCCATCCTCTCTTCCTTCCAGCCCTGGCAGCAGGCCAGAAATACTGGCAGTGCCCCGGGTGGGGCCAATATTGATGGAGCAGGTGCTGATAAAGCACAGCTCCTGTGGCAGCTGCTGGTCTCTCGCTGTTGTTGACTCCGGCTGGGTTGGCAAGTTTCTTCCCTTTCCGGCTGCAGGCTCAGAAAGGTTTTCTCTCACCTCTTCACAACACCCCCTCCCTGGAATACCTAGCTTCTAAGGGACCACTTGAGTCTAGTAATTTTTACTGGTGCACACATAGTGAGAGGCATAAACCTTTCTGGGTTCTTCCAATGTGCACAAGAGTATAGTATGAATATTATGGGGTTGACCTCAAGGATTACAACAGGGCACCAGAGAAGCTCCTTAGTCCCTGAACTGCAGTCTACCCAGGCACCTTCATTGACATGGGAATCCATAGGGATTACCCCTTAGAGGATGTCTGACCAAGACCCAGGCTCAGTCAGCACTGTGATTCTGCTCCACTATGATCCTGACTTCCCCCTTTGATACCAGTCCTGGAGGCCTGGCACTGGCTGCAAGCATACTGGATTGGGGCCAACACAGCCCAACCCAACCTAGTAGTTCTCGTTAACTCCATCCTTGTCAGGGGCTAGCCAGTTCACACCATCACAAGAATCCTGATGATGACAAAGTTGGGGAAAATACAGGGACCTGCCTTTGCCACATCTGCTTCAGAGGAGCAGGCTACATTGCCCCAAATGCTGACAGGACCTTTGCATCTAGTAGACTGCTCAGAAGGGAAGGAACCATGCACAGTTTGAGCCTAAGATAATGCTGGAGCGTCATGCAGCATTCCCAACAAAGGCTTGTACTGCAATGGAATAATCGCTTCCTAAAAATTGAAGGGGTGCCACTGTAGAGAAGCAGAACATTTAGATACCAAAAAGGACATTCTGGAAAATATAAAATATGAAAAAGAAGAAGAGAATGGCTAGAAGCTTCAAAGGTACTCAGAGCTCCTTTAACTCTATCCTCGTTAAGAGAATGGACTAAGCTGACTGTAAGAACTTTGAAAATCATTCTTGGCAGGGACACAGTTTGCACTCTTATTCTACATGTGTCATTTATTCTATGCTATATAGTTGGTGGAAATGTTTGCCAATTAAAACACCACCATGGCACTTCTGAAGCAGTTAGTAGCCTCTTATAGAAACCAGTGTGCTCTGGTAAGAAAAAAGAAAGTCATCTACCTTTTTAGTGATTCCTGACATTTCACATTTTGCCACTTCACTTTTGTGCTATTCCATATTTTGGGGTGGGTGCATTTTTCTCACATTGACTACAGCTATTTTTGATTGTTAGAAAAAAAGAAATGCCCAATTGTCACATCTTTGTCTTCTAAAGATTTCCTAGAGCAGATTTAGAAACCTCTCAAAATTGTACTCATTTTGATATTCTGAGCATAATAAATGTCCATGTGTGCCAACAACACAATATTTTAACTGAAATGAAAAACTGATATATAAAAGAGCTGATATTAGCAGCACTGTACCAGAGGTTCCTTCTCGCTTCAGAAAATGTTCAATTACCTTTCTGCTACATGTGACCAATGGGATATCACAAGGATAATGCTCCCTTTCAAGAAATGTCTCTCTTCAAGCTTCCTACTGATGGAAATTCCATATCACTGAAAGGTGGCAATTAATCCTTAAACAAAGAGAGATTGCTTGTCATAGATTCCTACTCATCTTTTGCTACATAGAAGCCATTTCCATCTGCTAAAACCCTATTTTATTACATTGTATTTTTCTATCTTAAACATCTCAAGTAGATTGGATTTTCTCCCCAAATAAGTTTACACACACACACACACACTCTACCATTATGGCAGCTCCAGGAGGTGTTTTTCATCTTGTAACAACATCCCTGGAGATAAAAAAGCGAGTACGTAGCCCAACTTCCCCTAAAGCAATTTTCTTTGATATTCACACCCCACATTGTTCAGTTAGTAGAATCAGACATTAGAGATGGATAAGGCTTTCTGGGTCACCTAGTTCATCCCCTGACACTTTAGGATTTGTTTTGTATGGCATATTGTCTAATGCTCTGTCCAGTCTACTTTAAAGTGTTTTAATCTCTTTTCCAAGAAGGTTATTCTAAAGTATATTGCACTTCACTGAAAAGATAGGGAAGTTTTCCATGTTATTCAGGCTGTATTTTCCTTTTGTTAATTTCTGCACATTTCTTCTTTGTATCATCCCTTGTAGCATGAAAAGTACAACATCATCTCTGGAAATACCAATGGTGCTTATATGAAGTGTCACATAATTCTGGAAAGAAAATAACTGATTATGGGATCATCATGTTTTGTCTATTACTTGTTCAAAAATACTAACATTTAATGTACAAAGAACTGCATTTATGGATAAAATATGATCCTAGCTGGAAAGACAAAAAATGCATTAACAATTGCTGATGCTTTTCTCCAGTAGCTTTTGAATTTTCTGCATGCCTAAAGACCTGAGTGAGGAATTTTCATGAACAGTGATCCTAGCCGGTGTTGGTGTCTTGATAGGTCTTGTAGAACTTATTCTGTGATTGTTTGTGTGCTATTCATTTGTTGTCCACTACTAATTGTCACTAGCAATTGTGTGTGAAGAGTTCAGGGAAAAGAATATAAATTTCAAAATTCTGCTAGCTCCTTCCATTGCTACTGATAGCTTAACTAGTTGACACAATGCATCTATTGAAGCTAAAAAAGGTCTTTTTTGAGCTGAATATGATTGTTGGAAAGAGAAATAAAAGCTGATGCATTTGGAAGATTTACCCTATGTGCTCTGAGCCTTGATCCTTTCACCTGAAACCATTTCTTCAGCAAGCTCTTCAGGGACCTAATTTTTCTGCTTGCAGAATACCAGGTAATGAAGTCAATGAACACTATCAGGAAATAAAGTCTATGAAAAGAAGGAAAATTCTGATGACTGGACTAGCTAAGGGAGAAAGGCAAGTCATCAGTTTGTAAGTGCATCTGAATATCTCTGAAACTTGGGGTGGATGGGAAATGAGGTCCTCAGAGGCCAGCACAATGTTCCCAACATTAGAGAGGCAGCAACTCTGGTGCAGGTCTCCCTACCCAGCACTGGTTCGTTTAGCTAGCGTAGGTGGCAAAGCCCCAAAAGCAGAGTGGCAACGCCTGACAGTGAGAAGTAGTAGGGCCTTTGGGGTGGGCCTCCCTACCCAGCACTTGGTAGCTGGTAGAGCCCCCAGATGGCAGCCCTGGATGAGTCTCCTTTCTGAACAGGGTAGGCTACGTATTAAGTCCCCTGGGTCACTTTGCCAGTGATTTAGATTCTTAACTGGCTGGGTTTCAGTTAAGGTTTAATAGTTAAGGTCATCTTTACCTGTGTTTGCTCTACTTTTCCTCTGAAGTAAACCCTGTTTTATTTTAATATTGCTTATAGGTGGGGAAGTTTATTCATGTTGAAACACCCATTTAACATTTATTTTCCCAGGTTTCTGGATGGGGACTTGAGTCAGATTTAGAAAGTTGCTGTTAAACCCCTAAATTTGAACCCGACTCTTGTTACTTCCTCCAATGTCTGGTAGAAGGGTTATATAAAGGAAAAGAGGAATAAAGCAGAAGAGAATATTCTAAGGTATTTGTTACATTATTATAATTTGTTATTAATTTTAGGAAGCTCAGGGAATTCTTAACTCCTGGACTGTGTATACATGAAGATGTATAAACTAGTTTTAGGCACCCTTTAGGCACCTTAAAGTTACACCACTCCAGGGCAGGTTTATCTCTGATTTGTGTTACCCAACTCATACTCCATGAATGTGTGGCCTCTCCTCAGAGAAGCTGCCTAAGTATCCATGCTCTAGCATCTTGGGGCACGTGTAGATGAAATGGGGGCCCTAAATTGAAGTGGTGGGTTTTTAAAAACACTGTTTCAATTTAGGGCAAAGTAAACCCCTGTGTCATGTACACCTGTGTCTTACCTGCCTTTCTGATGGAGGGGAGGGGAGGGTGAGCTGCTGGTGGGTGGAGTGGTCCCTGGGCTGCAGGGGCAGGAGGGGGAACTGGTGCTTTCCTCTGTGACAGTGGTGGCCCACTTCAGGTGGCACCTGGCTCGGGCAGTCCCAGGGGGCACCGCAGCCATGGAGAGAAGGACTGGTTCCCCGCACAGCTCATGCAGGCAGACAGGCTCCAGGGGAAGGGAAAAAAAATCAGACTTGCTGCTGCTTTTTTTTCTTCATTGGAGCCTGCCTTCCCAGGCTGCTGCCAGGCTGCCTACATGGCTGCCTACATGGCCTGCCTGCATAGTCCTTGAGGTGCACAGAGCCTGGTGCTTCGCTTCGCAGCTGTAGGGCAGCAAACTACAAGTCCTTGGAGGTGTTTTAGTTTGCTGTGCCCCAAAGTCATTTAAGGTGCATTATGTCACTGAATGTGCTAACGTGGCTGGAATTAACACGCAATATGATGCCGACATGTGCAAACACCAACACCATTAAAATGGTGCAAAAGCACTTAACCCGCTTTAAAGTGTCATGTACACTTGCCCCTCATTTCATCTATACATGCCCCTAGGTGGCAGTGTCCCTTCCCCCAGCCCTCTTGTTCTATGTGGATAACTCAGCTATAGTTCCTAGTCAAGCCTCTTCCTGCCAGCCCTCTAGTGGCAAGGTGCAGCTGTGCAGGTCAAGACAGTCAGAAGTTATTCAGATTGAATGTGTGACTGCTGTAAACTCAAACTAACACTAAGAACAATCAGCATTTTAGAAGCTTAATTTGCACCATGTAACAAGGCCCTAAATCACCTTTGATGAACATGTCCCTTAAACCATGTGGTAGACTTGATAACTCAAACAATCTCCATGTTGTTCTTCAGTTTGTATGACTCATGGGGACCTATTTTATTATTTATATTTATATTTATTTTAGAAAAAAAATAAATTATTTCACAGCTAAAATATAAATCCTTTTCTGGGTCTCTTGTGATAGGACTTGATTACCCATTACCTTGCATCTTAAGCTGCTAAATAAATTTATGCAAAGATGATGCTTGGTAGAGAGTTATACATTAGTGGCATTTTACACTTTACTTTCAACAAGTTAAATGGATGTACAAAATAGAAGGCAGTGGAGATGCAAGACTTATTAAGTCTTTACTGTGGAAAAAAATAATTATTTTCTGCTTAACCTATAGGACTGATGCACGTTAACTTCTGTTCCTAACACTGCTAGTCATCCTTTGTAATATTGGGAAAGTTGCCCAACCATCCCCATATCTCAGCTTCTTGTCTGGAAAGTTATTTTTGCAATATTTTATCTCTATAAACGTAGTTACTTATCATTAATAAGTAGGGCTGTGTGAAACGGCACTGTTCTGTTTCACCTTGAGTTTTGATGGTTTGATGGAACAGCGTTCCATTTCGAATTACATTTCGATTCAAAACAGCTGTTCCATTCCATTCCATTGAAACAGAAAGGCTGTTTTGACACTGTTTTGATGTTTTGCTAGGGATGGGAAGTCAGCCCAGCCTGGCTGACTTCCCATCCCCAGCGCTAGATCATGCTGGGGTCCAGGAGTCAGCCCAGTTGGGCTGCTTTCCCATCCCCAATGCTAGAACGTGCCAGGGGTGGTGAGGCATCCCTGAGCTGCCTCACCACCCCGGCGCAATCTAGCACTAGGGATGGGGAAGCAGCCCACTTAGCTGGGCTGCCTTGCCACCCCCGGCACGATCTAGCATGGGGGAAGGGAAAGCAGCCCAGCTGGGCTGTTCTCCAGACCCCAGCGCAATCCCCTGCTGGATCTGGCACTGGGTATGGGAAGTCAGCCCAGCTGGACTGTCTTGCCATCTCCAGCCTATCATCGAAACGTTTCAATTTTTGAAAGATTTCAACTAGCCTTGTTTTGTTTTGAGGGTATTTTGATGGCTGTTATTTCATTCCAATTTTGCTGTTTTGATCTTGAAATTAATTAAAACAGCATCAAAATGAAATGGCCAGTGAAATTTAACACAGCCCTATTAATAAGCCATAGAAGTTGCTATAGAAATGCAAAATATTTATGATTTTATCTGATTTTATCTGTAATATGAAATATGTTTGTTTTTCTTAGTCAATTTATTACACTTAGTTTTTTTTTACATTGTTACTTTCTCATGCAATTCAAACAAGCAGTTCTAGTCATCTTGCTGCACAACTGCTGAATGATAATATGTATTATCCACTATAAAGTGTTTTCCAGTGAATTTAAGTTCTCTCTCATTGCACCCATTGCATCTCCCTCCCTTTATTTATTATCATCCACTCCTGTTTTTCATTTGATGTGCAATCAAACCTTCATTCCTGCGAGGGATTATGCACTACACTCATGCATAAGTATTTGTAGGATTAGAACCCTAGATAGGAATTTTTGGGGAATGGAAACCTGTCTCATAATTTATTTGTAATGTGCCATGCCTATCTGCTGTATTGTGTAAATGAAAAATAAAAGAGGTATCTTATACAAGTTTTTTCTACTGGAAGGTAACTTTGCCTAGTGTTGTTGGAGCCTGGGATAGTAAAGAATATCATAATACCTAGATAAAGGGAGAAGCCTATATAACCTGTAATACTGTGGGGACCATTAGAGAAGTACAATGTTAGCTAAGGGAGTCTGCATAAGTCTGAAGGAAATATAAATTATAGTATGTTTGTTTCCTAGTGAGAATTCTTTTAGAGTTCCCACAGATCTGCGAATGGATTTAAAAAAAATAAAATGTAATAATTGTGATTTGCAAGAGTTTTCCTTTCCAATTTATTCTATTATTATAGTTAATTCTACAATATTATGAAATTTTGCAGAGCTGGTCAAATGCTCTCTAATATACTATTTAATTCAAATTGCTTTTAAATAGCTTTCTAAGCCTTCTTTAATATTGTTGTTTCTATATATTTATTATTGTTTTAGAACATAAAACTTCTGGACTCCAAAGTCTAAATTACAATCCCTCAATTTTTCTTTACTACAATAAGTTGTGTACAAGTATTCTTGATTACTTTCCTTTACTTCTTTCTGAAATAATACAATAACAGGCTGTTATGCTCTATTTAAATTTTGAGTCCTAGCCAAGATTTTTCGCTTCCTGTTTTAGCATCCATTTAAAGTGAATTTTCTAATCAGCTGTGTCCTCCACATCATAAATCTTCTCCTCACTATCTTTGCTGATAACTCTAGAGATTTTGAGGCTGGGAAATTATTGGTCATGCTTCTCTAGTTATGCTTCCCCCAAGAATCTAGCCCTTAGGAAATTCATGCTCTGCACTCCTATTCCCTCATCTCAAGAAATATATAGATGCTGAGAACAGATGGTTACATGTAATTTAGAAGGTCAGAATTCAAGGAGCTTAGGAAACTTGAACTAAATAGCTATATTTTACAACTTTTTTCATCCTAACTTTTATATACATGCATTGATTTTAGGCTATGAATATCTTCTCTATTAATGTTCTCTATTAATCTTCATTAAAGAGCCCTAACAGGACAACATGAATGGAATTTTTAAATGCAACTATAAATTTGAATCAAGATTCCCCCTGATTTCAGTGGATTTGGGGTCAGGATCTACTGTACCCTGCCAGTCTTCTGGACTTCAGTTTCAGTGTAATAGGCATTGTTGGGAAGAATTTGGATACTTCTTGGATAATTCTACATACAGGTATACAATTCTCACTGAAGCAAACCTCTTTGCATTTCCCTCAGGACTTATACTCACAGCAATTGTTCCTTCTGAAATTTTTCAACAGTATTTCTATACTATACAATATATTAGGATCAAGTCATAAGGCAATGACCTTTAAGGAACATGACAAGACAAAACTACAAAAATGAATGTGTGTGGTGTTAGCTGAAAGAGATCTTTCTTTCCCTGAGGTCCCATATTGAATCTCATATAGCCAACAGAAAACCCTTTTTATTACATATTGCTTAATCAATAATGCATTAATGCTATAAATATTCTAAGAGAACCATGCAAATAAAGTCTGGAGAATGAAAGATAAAAACCCCATTTAATTCCAGAATACTATGTCTGAATTTCTGTCAGCTAACACACTCCATACTAGCTCTTTGCCAGTCTACTAAAGAGAGATTCTCATCTAGCCTAACCATACGTATTCTGAGCACTTTTATCATGTATCATGTTTGTTATATCACTACTACCAGCAAGGATTTGGGGAGGAAACATGATTGTTAATATTTGTCTAACTTTGCCCAAAGGATTACTGAATTAAGAATGTTATGACCTTACTCATGGTTTTAGATGTGCCTTTCAGTGTTGCGTTTTGAAATACATGTTGTCTTATATTTGACGTATCTTCCAATTTATGCCATGCTGTTGTGAACCCGCTATATGAGAGCCTTACACACCACAGAATATACTCCTCATGCCCCAGATTTACTTCAGTTCCTGCTGTAATTGATCATATCCATCAATCGTTTTTCTGCTTTTTAAATTTATTAATTATATCAAATGGATAAGAAAAGTCCAAAATGAAGCATTCACTCATTTTTATTTTATCTGGTTTTCTAGCATTTCCTTTCATAACGTTTTGGTACTCCTACTTTCTCCCATTTTGTCTGCCCTAGCTTGGAAATACTTCTTCCCTGCTTGTAGTCAAAAATTTCTTCCATACAGTCCACTGCACAAACCAGTCAGTTTTGTCATGCTGTACTTCATATTAATCTCTGGCCAATTTGGTACATGAGTTTTATAAAATAACTTATAAGGAGGCAGGGGCTTGCCCTGAATTCTACATTCCAGAGCTATATCTTTCCTATTATCTTTGCTTTGCTTTAATGTATATTGCATAAATAGCCTGTTCCTGTGTTATCATAATTAAACTCTCACATTCGCTTACAAGTCCTTCTGTGACAAGTCACTTATAACTTGCTACCTTCCTTTTGCTTGTCATCCTAAGAGCCTCTCAATGTATTTCTTTTTGTATTTACTGCTCGTATCTTATCTTTCTAATGGCTTGTTCATTAGCAGTATATTCCTCATTTTAGTTTTGGAACTCGATCCAAGATCTGATCAGTTTTGTCTCCACTCTCTCATGAAGTTTTCTATCATTACACGCTTCTATTTTACAACATCCTTCTATTTCTCAACATTGCCCTTCCATCCTTCCTGTCCACATACAGTCTGTACACATCTAAATTCATGCTCATCTATTTGTACAGTGCTAACTTTCTCTGTGTTCTTCTGTCTGCTTTCCTTAGATAAGTCTTCATCCAATTTATTACGTCAGTGAAATATCGCATAACCAGAATGTCATCTCTGTTTATCATCGTAATTGTATTTGCATAATGGGACGATGTAGTCTCAAGGTACAACTCATCTTAAAAAATACTCTTTTTCCATGTTGTCTTCGTTATTTCTTCACAAACCTTTCTCCTCAAGAAAACCCTCTCAATCCCAGTGTCACTATATATAGTTTCAGATTGCACGTGTAAAATACACGTGCAATAGTTCTTCTCCCTTAAAGTCATTAAACAGCCTTTCCTGGCATGTCTCAGCATTGCAGAAATTGCAAATAGGGGAGTAACAGAGTGAAGCTGACAAAAAATTCCCTGAAGCAATCCCTCTCTGTACTTAGGTCAGTCTTGCCTAATCTAGTACTTTGTCACTGTATTTCAAGTGCAGCACATACCTTTCATACCATGTTGTATACATTTCACCAATGATATCTGTTCTTTAATATCTAGCACTTTGATGATGTCTGTTTGACACAGTATCAGATAACCAACATGTTTTTGGTTATTTTGATTTCTTCTGATTTCTTTCAATATATTTTTCACAATCAGATGGTTCTTTTTAGCATTTAACTTTTTTTGGCATTCTTTCTGCTCTTGAGTAAACATAGTTAATTTAAATATGCACAACCAATTTTTCAACTATGATTCTAGTCAGAAGCTTCCAAGTGGTAGGCAAACTTGTTATGGGTCTTAACTGTTTAGCATCTTTTTCCATATTCTTTTTAAAGGGCATGGTTCTTCCTTTCCTCATCCAATAAAGTATGTATTTTGCGAATGTTGTCTCTGGAAGTATTCTGAGATGAGAAATAAAGATGTGTTAAGCTCTCTAACATATAATTGTGGATTGTATCCCTTCATGGCGCATTCCAGTTAAATAATGTTCTAGTTTTATTTGATCAAACAGCCCACCTTTTGATTAATCACCCCAAACCATTTACACTAAATCTTTTTAAAACCCTCTTTGCTGAAGGATTGTGTTACCCACAGTTCTTTCCTAAAATCAGTTACACTGGCTATGTTTATCATTTTTTTTCTTTTCATCTCAGCTCCAAGTATCTGACTAATTTCATTTGTTGTTATTGTTTTCTATTGTGCCCAAGAGCCCTAGAAATAGCTCAGATCCTCAATGCTGCCTATGCCCAAATACATATAGTTTGAGTGGGCTCAACAACCGAATAGGCATGCAACTCCAGAGTGAGATATCATCTCTACTTCTGGAAATGAAGATAGCTTCAGTCAAAATGGAAAAGGAAAAAAAGTCAGAGCCACCTAGTTCTGTATATCCCTATACTGAGTAGCCAATGTTCTAAAAGTCTTAACCCTCCTGTACTCCTTCTCTTCTATTTGTCACCCTTAAGTCTTGCTGTCATAACTGGTTTTTAATTTTTGTTTCATGTTCTTATGGATAAAGCTGTGTTTTTTCTATCTTCTCTAATGCACCCAATTTGCTTTGCAGAAAATACTAAATATTAATCTACCAGTTGGTATTTATACTACATCCTTACTACAAGGAGGAGCAAAAACAGCATCTAAGAATTATTGGTGCTTCTAGGCAAAAACAAAACTCACCACCAAGCTCATCCACGACCTTCAGTTTGAGGACAATTGCTGCCTGATGGCTCACTCTGCACAGGATGTGCAAGCGACCTTAGATCTTTTTCAACACTTTGTATAAGAGACTCGGCTTGTTTTTGAATGTCACCAAGATGAAGGTTCTCTAACAACCCTCTCCAGGCCAGCTGAACATCCCTCGCATTATCTACATAGACAGGGAGGCTCTGGAGTACATGGAGCACTTTCCATATCTCAGCAGCCACCTCTCCCAATGGGCTACCATCAATGAAGAAGTCCAGCACTGGGTCAGCTGTGCCAGGGGCACCTTCGTCAAGCTGTGACAATGTGTCTTCAAAAATAGAGACCTTTGGAAGTCAACGAAGGTCCTGCTTTACAAGGCTGTCGTGCTGACCACCCTCCTCTACTGCAGTGAAACCTGGACTGTCTACCAACACCACATTAAGAACCTCAAGAGCTTACACCAGTGGTACATATGTCAAATCCTGGGGATCAAATTGGAGGACCACTGGACCAGTGCAAGCATCCTCCATGAAGCTGCATCCACCAGCATCAAAGCCTTGCTCTTGATAAATCAACTCTGATGGATGGGCCACTGCCTCTGGATATCTGAAAACTGCCTCCCTTGCCAGATTCTCTTTTCCTAGCTTTCCGTTGGCCAATGCTTAAAGGATGGCCAAAGGAAATGTTATAAAGATACACTCAAAGTAACCCTTAAGCACGAAGGTATTGACACCAATGGCTGGGAGGAGCAAGCTGCTGACCATTCAGTGTGGTGCCACATGGTCCACCAAGGAGCACATCAGTTTATGGCCCAACAACTCGATACTGAGGCAGAATGGTGGTGGTGGAGGAAGGAGAAGGAGACCAACTCAGGGCTGGGAATCCCACTTCCCTGAGCAACAACATGCCCCCATTGCTGAAGAAGATGTGTATCCAGAATTGGGCTCCTCAATCATCTGAGGATCCATCAAGCCTGATGGACGTCATCCTTGACTCCGAGGGGTTGCTGCCACTGCTGACTAGAACAAGAAGCGAAAATGGTGTCCAGGAACTACTGGGTTAGCTATGCTGTTCAGTAAGGTCAGTTGGTTACAAAACATTTCTAATAGCATTATTCATAACACTGACAACTTCAACGTTTCTTTTATTTTCAAGATCAGTTTGCTCCAAACCTGTAAGTTATGTTGAACTAGAATTACCGCTGATTTTCTTAGAAGGCAAACATTTTGGCCAATTAAAATTTATCACGTTTCTATTTTTTGTTTAATTGTAATAACTTGGCTTACTTGGATATTATAATGCATTGCTTCCTGACATATCATAAGGCATATTGTGAATCTATCACACCAGGAAAATTATTTTTTTCAGGGGGATATGTTGCATAGATAGAGTTAAAATGTTTTTTTGTGCTGAATATTTTACCATCATTTTCTTCTTCAGCCACTAGTCAATCATTGTGGTTTTTCTCTTTCACTGTCTCTTTGTCTGTTTAGTACAACTCTTTCTCTTGCTCAGTTAGTTTCATCCTTTTTCCTTTTGTCTTTTGTATTTGAAGTCAAGGTCAGCTAACAGGCCTTCTGTGGTGGCTCCCAGCAGAGTAAGAAAGAGAGAGCTTATGAGAAGGCAGACAAGCTGCTACTCTCCCCTTTTTGAGCTTTGTAGGGGTAGAAGGATAACTTAAAGAAAAAGTTCTAACAGGAGGAAAGAAAGCTGGAAGGACCCAGAGGTTTAAGACATAACCCTTCAGAAAAAAAGAAGTTGTGTAAAGGTCTAAAATTGTATATAGGTTTCTTTGGGCTTTGATGAAGAGGTCTTTCAGAACCTGAGTGAAGAAAGCAAGCTGTGTGATTGGAGGGTTTGCAGGAGTGCTTGAAATTTTTGCCTTATCATCAGTATTGCATACTTTTGCAACATAGGATGCATTTCTCACCTTGCTATCCAGAAGACCATAAAAGATATAAAAAGATGAATTTTAATGACAAGGCTTGTATAGAAATATAACAGGCACAACATACAATAAACTATTAAAACACCATCAACTTTAAGCCGAAAATCCACAAAGGTCAATTGACTTGATGTTTTAATAGCTATCTGAGTTCATGCCAGATATGTCTAGATCCTGGAACCGAATTTACATCATATAATATCGTATATAAAATAACACTAACCTGGGACACACAAAATGATTAGAACTAGTAAGTAATTCTTCAGTGAAGTATTTTTGTTGAAAAATGCCAAGTTGTGAAAACTGAAAATTTTCTCAGAGGAAACAACCAGTTTTATTGATCTTCTGTCTCAGCATATTTAAAAAAAGAATATGACTGTCAAAAAAGACTGTTACTTAAAAATATAGTCTTCTACATTTAAATGATTTTTGTTAAAAATGTTAGCTAATTAAAGTAGAATTTTAAATAGTTAAAATCTAAATGAAACATTTCAAAGGATCCAAACAGAAAATTTATAATTATAATTGGGTGTTTTTCTGAAAATTGGGATTATGAGATTTTTCTACACTGCAATTTTTCTTCCTCTTCTAGGATGGGAACATTTTTCATTATCTTGAAAATGTTAATGAAATGACAAAGAATTTCTTTCACAGATCCACTAATGGTCTATCAGAGCAAAGGTATTCCTGTTTGACTTTGAATGTACAGAGTTGTAAAACAAACAAACAAATAAATAAAAGGATTGAATGGGACCTCCGGGTATTGGTCATTTAGTGCAATACCCTGAATATAATATTTGACCATTTTAAATTAAACTGTGTATCTTCATTTAATGTAGGTTAACTCTTTAAAAACCCTAAGTGGTTTTACTTCATTATTTTGATAAAGCTAAATCTTCTAAGACCCATATTATTACATGGCTTTTTATTATAGTTGTGAATATGTGTGCATTACAAAATTCCGAATAAATCTGACAAAATTTTTCCAAACTTTTTGAGGAAATCAGAGCTATCTGAGTATTTTAACTGTCTCAAGTATTGACTGCTAAATCAGTGAAATTATAGGAAGTATGACTGGATATACATTTTGTTAGTCTACAGGTAGACAAGCTGATTAATAGGGTCAGACTAATTTCTATCCTGTTTTATAAAAGTTAATAAGCACAAGTTTAGGCATGCAAGTATTTTCATCCTTGCTCAGCTGGGTACTATAATCATGTGCTTTACTTTAAATTAAGTACCTAACTCTCACTGACTTCAGTGTTTTGCCAAACAGTACCTTCCCCCTGAGCAAAAGTTTAAGCTCAGAAATTCCTTTTCCTTCTGACAGGCTAAATTTTGATATTCTTTATGGATGTGTTTATACAAGATGTGGAGCATGTTAATGAGAGCTCGGCACTACACAGGAAGTGAAGGTTATAAGGGCCTTAAATGGCAATCCTTTTTCCATATAAGCCATCCTTAAATACGCAGGCAGTCCAATTGACTTCAAAGGGATTAAGTAAAGGTTTGCACATTCAAGACCTAAATTGTAGTGTTTTGTGTTTGAGTTACTTGGTCACTTTTATCTGCTGTGAAATAAATCTAGCTTTGACTTTGTGCAAGAGATCTATTGATGGTTTCAATCTCATACTTTTAATAATACTATGCTGTGGCATCTTGGCAATTTCATGTTTTTACCAGTTTGGGGGCATTGTTACCAATTCTTTATCATCTGCTCAATCTTCAGTTTGTTGCTGCTGAATCCTAAATACCTAACATTTCTTTCTTAGATAAATGCCTAAAGATTAATTTATTTTACAAAAGTAGGGTGCTTTTTATCTGCAGCATGACAAAAATGGAAGTTTGAAACTTTAGAGAAACATACACTTTTATTTTCTGCCACTCCACAAAAGTGTCCTATATGATTTAAAGCAATTGCGCTGAGGAAAAAAAAAATGCATCCAACTGACAGCTTGATATACTTTACAACAATTTATTCCAAACCACTGTGAATGTTTATAATGGAAATAATGACTGAACTTTAGCTCTAGAGTAACAGCACTGGATGTGTTGCTGATATACTGTATTAAAACATATCTTGAGCAAACTCAGACAAAACATATTCATGTTGCAAAAAGTTATAAGTGATATACAAGGTTATCTTTTTACTCTCACATTGTAGCAATACGTTCATTTTCTGACAATCCATGAATGAAAAGAAAAGGCTAAATTTGCCATTACATTATACTGTTAGCGTCCCTGAGATTGTTCAAATACATTTGAGGGCAGAAGTTGGCTGATTCTGTTTAGATCAATTCCCAAGAATGCATTATAACCTTACAACTACGTACACATGTTGTTACCATGCTTAAGGTCCTTTCTTGCAACCATAGTGTCATATGAAAATTTCTTAATGTTTTACCCCCAGCAAATGCAGATTGCGTGATTAATTAAATGATAAGACTACTTTAACATCCCACAGCTTCATAACTGTGTCACTACCATGTGCAGAGTTCTCCTCCTCTAATTCTCCTATAGTAAGTTCTAGGATGAACTTTGTCCCACATTTGCAAATCGCTTTTGAACTTAATTTCAGCAACTGTTGCTGTTGTTCTCAAGTGTTTGTTGAATAGTTAAATGGAAACATTAATTTGCTAGTCATTAGGTGCTGTGACTGGCTGATTACTAAAGGCACAGAGTAATTGTTTCATCTCTGTTACTGAATGACTGATTTTTTTTTTTTTCCTGAAGTATACCAGATAACAAATTATTCTTCAGATGAATACTCAACTAGGAGTGTTCATCTGAGAACAGACAGTTTCCAAACACCGATGGAAATTGTTTTACTAATAGTGCATATAAGAGGAATATAATCCGATATAATAAATAGAACTATGCAAACTGATTAAATACAATCACATTTAATGGTGGGTCAGAAATCAATCACAGGGTCACTATCACTAGGGATGATTGAAAATAGTGGAAGAGAAGAAACTGACCATAAATGATATGCACATGAGACATAATCAGAACGTGATCAGAAAGAAGATAGAAAACTCATCATGTATTTGAGTTCATTTCCTTAGCCCTACTGTTTTTTTTGGTCCACTTTCTTTGCTTTCAACTGATTCTCAGATCCACAGCAGTCCACCAGCTGCTACTTAATTCACAAAGGTTATGTCTGTTGCATCAACCACAGTTGGTTATATATGATCAATTCTTTCTTGTTTTACCATATAAAATAACTTTGCAAATCATGAATAGAATACTGTGAAACCTTTTATATCAAGGTAGTTAAAGGAGGTTACAGTTTCACTCAGAAAAAATTATGGAGCAACGCTTTGGAAGTTGCAAGTTTTAGTCCTCTTTTAACTAGGGGAAAGAGTGTGAAGTATTAAATCCATGTGAGAGTACCAGAAATCTTTATACAACCTTGGTATGCCAAACCTGGTGGAAAATAATTGTTATGTTAATGTCGAAAATGCCTCCAGCGATGTGAGTAAGGAGCAGTCACTTGGATGTATGGAGGGGGCTGCATATAAGCTACTCTGACCAATTTAATTTATTGCTCAGTCACCTGCAAATGATGCCTCTGGCTATGACATGCAAATGTGGCTCAAGATATTCTTGTTGCATCTGTGTTGAGAAAAGTGACTACTGTGCTATGCATGTCAGTACCTTTGGTGTGAAATTCATATCCTCTGCACACATGGAAACTTAGGGTGCAAACAAGTGTTTGTAGGACCTTATTTAGGTTTAGTTTGTTTGCTTTAAGCCTCCTAAACCTAAATCGGGAGCGGTGCATGCAGGCATTTGCTGCTGCCTGGAGGCAGCATGGGGAGCCTGAGATAAGTCATTTGTGGGAGGAGGTGGGGGGAAGAAGCGCTTGGCAGGATCAAGGGGGCTGGCAGGATTGGGGGGCACTGGAAGGTCTAGTGGGGGCTGGTAGGTCATGGGTCGGCAAGTGGGGTTGCCTAATTATGGGGGCAGGTGTGGTCAGGGAGCTAAAACAGCCCAGTTAGGGTCTGGAAAGGTAGAAACAACATAGCCACAAGGCTGGGGTGAGTGCTAGGATTTCCTAGCCCTGGAGCTGTGCTGTGAACATGTATGGACATTCATTAGGTTGGGTTAACCTATTTTAGTCTTGGTTAAGCTAGGCTGATCTAATGTTAGTTCGCCTCTGAGCTGAACTAATTTTAAATCTAGTTTCCATTTTAGAGCAATTCAAACCCTGTGAATACCTGCACGCCTGGATATTTAGATCAGACTTACTGTGGTCTAGATGTAGTACTTGTACATAAGCTTAAGGTGCTTTTAAATGATAGAAACTATTGTATTTAACACTGTAAGTCCAGAAAGACTTATCTGGAGACAATGCAGAGCATAAAGCAGCACAACAGAACCGGTGTTGGGTAATATGATAATTAGTTCAAATCATTTGCTGCTTTTGAAAAATGGACCCATTTTTATGCCAGTGATGTTATTTTCAAAAGAAAGGCTTCCCACAATGGTCATGCCGGAGCCATGTCATCTAGGCTTAAATAATGCTGGCAGCCAGTGCTGTGTAACAGGGAGCTGAGTTGAAGTATGACCATACAGAACTTCTTTGAGTAACTCTTCTTCCTGAGCACCCTTCTTCCATATTGGAGAGACTGGAGCAGACAATAGGTGGGATACAGAAAAAACCTGCAGCCTTTGTGGAAGTCTGTATTTTAAGATACTGTGAAGTTTTCTTGTAAATTGATTAATGTAGCTAGAGATTCTTAAACTGCAGACCTTTGCCCTTCACTTTCCCTCTGTAAGCAGGCCAGCTGGATCTGAACTTCATCTGCATCCCTTACTGTCTTTCTATTCTCCCTAATCTGTATTTCTGCTTTCCCTTCCTGCCCCTTTGCAACCTGTTCATAATCTCACTTTTCTTTTCAAGTTATAAAATCCCCTCTGTTTCCCACTAGTCATTCTGGTCCCTCATCAGCCACCCACCTCCCCCTCAAAACTCCCCCCTTGTTCATTTCTAAACTCCACTTTCTCTACCTCCACACTAGCTTGCGACCTCCTGAAATACTTTTCTGTTCTCCTGTGGCTCATAAGAAGCCTTTTTAGTATGACATAGCTACAGGTTCTATTATTTTCCTCCCTGCATGTAAAGAAAATGCTGTTCCTCTTCATTGTGACTGGGTTATTTTCTTTAGACCCTGTTTACTGAGAACTAAGCACATTTCTTAAGGTAAGAATATTGACAGATAGATTGCATTCATGAAATGGGTATGCCTTTACAAGCCTAATATGATGTGCAATTAAACTGAAGGTGCATAGTTATGGGGATTATGTATGGTACTGAGAGGTGAAATTGGACACCCAAAGGCTATGGAAATCTAGCCCTCCATTTTCTCTTCACAGCATGATTTTGCTTTGAAATGTTGCTGGATTTCAATAGTGGGGCTGTGTTATACTGAAAAAACAAATATCTTTCACCCTTTGGCTACAGTTCGTATAATGTTAATTCATTTAGTGTTTGCTATCTCTAAGAGGAGCAATCTTACTTTGCTTTCTCCCTCTCCCTCCATCCCCCTAAACCCCTTCCCATATCACTTTAGGAGGGAAGAGTAGCTGACTGCTGCAGTAAAACTGGAAACCCTTGTGTGTAGCTGGGGAGCCATGTGACAGGAAGGTGTGGGGTTTGGGGGCACTTACATCCAGTGCCTAACCCAAGTAGACAGTCTGGCCCTGCATGCCACAGGGAGAGGAGCTCCTGGGAAAGATGGACTGCAGGTTAGGATACAGATTAGCAGGCACCCAAGCCACCCAAGAGCTGGCATGAGATCTCAATGGGAAGTATGGCTTGCAGGTCACATTGACTCAGAGGGGGTGAGACATTTAGCTTGCAAAGTAGCTTGCTTGTATTTATGTTGCTTTTAAACCAGATACCAGAGGATTGGGTTTTGACTATGGAGGAGGTGTGGAGGCTGCAGAGGGGTACCTGCTGGGGTACTCTGTGACAGGCAGCCTGGCTTGGGGTCAGAAGCCCTGAGGGCTAAGGGCAGAGGTATCAAAAGCAGCCTGGCCTGGGGTTGGGGACCCTGAGGGCCAGTGGCCCAACAGTCAACATCTGGGGCAGTGGACAGGGGCTTGAGGGGTGAAGCCAGAATAAAATGACCAAGGCTGGGAAGGCTGAGGCCTAAACAAAGGTTCAAGGCCTGAGGGCCAAAAGCTGCATTTGGACCAGGGGGTCCCCCTTCAAATGAACATGGAGTAACATCTGAAAGACATGGGCATATCTGCAGGGGCTCTCAAAGGGCCACAAATGTAGCCCATAAGGCAATAGGTGCCCTGAGGCACTAATAGGGCCAGGAGGGACACAACTTAGTACCCAAGGAGCAAGACTAGAGTCAGCTGGGTACAAGAGATATCAGCTGGCTAAAGTAACCTAGAGGTCATTCTGAGACCCTCGGGCAGCTTCCCTTAGCACCGTAATAATTCCATCAAGGTGTGGCAGACAAGAAAAAGGGAGTGTACCCCAAGGTGCTGGAGTGGGAGCAGGAGTCATGTAGCCACCAGGGAGTGTCATTGACTGCCCCAGAGAATGAGACTAAGGAGAATCTGTTGTTCTCACTTTCTAGACCGGGGGCCAGCAACCTTTAAAGACATGGGCTCCTGGAACAACCTAGGTCCAGTCTAGCATGGGCTGGGTGGCTTTGACAATATGTTAGCAGTGAAAGGGGCTTGCCTTCATCCATGCCAGGGTCAGACAGCTGGGAACTGTGCTGGCACTGGTACCATTTCTCCCAGACCCCTACTCCCTAGTTGGGGCGAGAGCAAAGCCTCCAACCAGAGAGGAGCTGTGCCAGGGACAGTTGGCTGGGAGCTACATCTGCACCAGTGCCATTTTACCGTGCCTCTCTAAGCTCCAGCACATGCACAGTTGGAAGTTGCCCAGCCTTGGATCGATCATTTCCCCAGCAGCGGGAAGCTGTGCCTATGCTGCAGCCTGGGAGTGAGGGATGAGGAGAAGCAGCAACACGTAGGCACATCTTCCAGCTACCTAGCTCCTTGTGTAGCTCTTTGCTACCTGGACCCAGTATGGGTAAGTGCAGGCAGTGGCAAAGCCTTTCGGTTCCACAGGTCAAACTGAATCATGAGTTGAATGTTGCTGACCTCTGTTTTATACTGGGGTGGCCACCTTGTGCCACAAGTGGCATGCGTAGCCTCTGTGTGTGGTACCCATCAGATAAGGGAGGGGACAGGGAGCAGAAAGCAGAGCAGTAGATTAGACAGGGGACATAGGACAGGAAGCAGAAAGCAGAGTAGGAGATCAGGCAGGGAATACACAGTAGAAAGCAGAATGCCAGATTCAGCAGAGGAAAAAGGTCAGAGTGGCACTTGGGGAGGCTAATTTTTGACATGTTTGCTAAAAAGGTTGATCTCCCTGCTATTCTAGGAAATTGTGTAAAAGTGTGACATATTTGAATGAATGATTGAATGACTATAACTTGACTATGCTTACAGAAATGCTGGAAATTCTAAACTTCTGTAAATTGGTAGCTCCATGGAAGTCTGTGGAGTTAAGCTGGTTCACAGTAGCTGACAATCTGGCCCTTTTACATTTATTTATGTTGCAAGTACAGGAAGCTGCCAATTTTTCTTTAAGCTTATTTGGCAAGATCTTAAAATCCATAGATGCTGAAAAAGTAGAGGCATGCAAGTGTTTTCACTGTTCAGTCTTCTAGTGCATCCCCTTCAAATACAGAAATATAAGCCACAGTGTGGGGTTTTCTAGTACTTTGTCCAATCATGTTTAGCTGATCTAAATTATAGGGTTTCTACCACTTTCCTTGGGAGGTCATTCTGAAAGCTAATATATCTCACTGTCAGAAAGATTTCTTCCCATTATTGTTCATTATACGCCCTTAGGTTACTGTACACAAATCCCTCTTTCTTCTATCTTTTCTTTCACCATTCAAGTATTTATGAATGGTTCATACCCCACTTTTAGGGATCACTTTGCCTAATAAGCAGAATATGGCTAAATATTAATGTTTCTGTGTAAGTACTTCAATCCCTTCAGCATTTCTCAGATATTTTTATTTTGGTGACAGAATAAGCATTTTGATTGGTGTTGTGTAAAATGATGGCATTTTTTTCCACAGATATATAGTAAAAATGTATTGAGATGATATCTACCCTGATGGATACTTCATGCAATCTTTTTTAATTTAGAAGGTTTGAAGAGGATTAAGTCAATGCAGAAACGGGTCCATTGTATGCTTCCATTATATTTTGGTTAGTGATTGTACTGTTTAATGGTATCTAGCTGGAAATCCCAAGAATGTAGAGAGATGGAATACACATTTTATGGTCTATGGTGGATGCTAAGAAAAATGATCATTTTTGAAAACCTCAATGTGTATCTTTTATCTTCCAAGTGTTGGGACCCAGGGCAGCCAGCCAGCAGCTCTCCCTGACTCCCACCCGGGCAGATAAGGGTCCGGGGCCTTAGAAGGCTGTCAGGCGGGTACTTGTGATGCTTGGACTGGAATTAATTAGGCGGACGCTTATCGGTTGCAAAGCAAGATTATTTACTCACGCCATCAAGGTGGTGAATAGCGGAGGTCAGAGATACTTGGTTAGTTACAGCTTAAGGTTCGAAGGTCGGTCTGCATGAAAGTCTGGTCGGGCAGATAAACAGAGAAAAAATCGGGCCGGCAGGTCGTTGATTTACGTCTGATAAGGTCGAGACGGGGGAGACTGACAAGCGATCAATTTGTCAGTTATTCTCACTCATACGTTCAGAGGTTTTTTCAGGTGTGTGCGCGGAGGTCTCCCGTTCTTCATGGAAGTGAAGTTGGGTTTTATTTGTGTAATAGCCAATTGCTTTTCACCATATCATAAATTTAATTAGAATCGCCAATTATCTAGCGGTCTTCGCTAGGGTGTTATCTCACAGGGTTACTCCCTGTTTTCTCTGACCAGTTATAATGATTTATGTACAGCACAGAAGGCTAAGTTTCATTTCTAGTTAGTGTCGCAGTTATAAATCTCTTTTTGACATGCGCAGCAAAAAAAAAGTGGTTACTATCATTATTGTTAACCCTTAGTTAACCCAGTGCAGAAAAAAACTGTTTTGAATGGTTTTACTTGTTTGTGACATGGGCACTACTTAATTTGGTTGTGACACCAAGCACCTGGAATGGGGAAATCTGCACGGTTGTGTTATGCGTTATATAAAAAATGGTACTAGTGGTGCCTAATATACGTGAACTTCTCAAAGCCCATATAATGCAATGTGGTACTACATTTGGTCTGACTCAAAGCCCATTGAATAGGAGTCTTTCTATTGGCATTACTTGCATTACTTAGGGAACTTAATTTATTGATGTTCCTACAGTCCTACGACTGGAGCAAACCTTGTGTAGTTCGTGATGGAAACAAGCTGGGCCTTCTTGGATCTACTTCCTTTGTAATTAGAAAAAATAAACTTAATTTCTGTGGAACTCTTAGCCCTGGACATGGAAAAAGTGCAGAGGAGAGAGTACATTATTGTGTCCCCAAGGAGCTGGAGAAGAGCTTGTGGTCCCTTTCTTTTCTTTTTGTCTGAAATACTCTCTCTGCCATCCAGCAGGTTTTAAATTCTTTTTCCACAAATACCTGGAAGAAATATAAGGGAAGCTCACTACTGAGCATTCAAAACCATCATCTGGCAACAAAGGGGAGCCAGCACAAATGCTGTCACACAGCTGGGTCTCTACTAATGCCATTTATTCTTTCCTACATGCACATTTGATGGCACCAGAAGGCACCGAGCAGGTCTGGTTTTCTTTTACAAGCCTTCACTGGTTCTGGTAATTTATAGATTTCTCATGCTCTGTAGAGGTCCAGTTACCTGATACATTTGACTGCATTGAGCATTGTCACAATCTGTAACCTATGAATATAATGTGCCATCTAACAAACACGAGTCCAAATAAATGCACTGACAGTACAATCAAAATGCATTTATTTCTTAAATTAGACAACAATTATAAGGAAATTGTAAATTCAATGAGGGGATATTCTGGTTAATATTTTACATGTATAAAAGCTGCTATATTCAAAAGCGTGAATATAGTAGCCACAGTATTTTGGCCAAATGTTTACAGACATGCTCTCCCTCATGTCCACCCCCTGACATTAGAATGTATAATACAATATCTCATCTGTTTTCAAGGAGGCCACGTTGTATTCCTTGCAACAGTTTTATGAGTTTTATAAATCTGTAGCCTGAATGATATTGTATAATACACTAAGTGTTTATTTGTATTTAACACAGAAATCTAGCTTAAGGGGAAAATGAAATGCATGTGCATATAAATTATTTCTGAAGTGATATATCAGTATAGCATAAATGTCTATGACACCAGTGAATGCCATTTGAATATAAAATATAGAATAAATAAATTAAATATATGGTTTTCATTGATAATCCCTTTCCCTTGATTACAGAGGTAGAGTGTGTTACCACATTGCAGAAAAGCTTCAACTCCTTTCCCTTAAGAGGATATTTTGATATATGCCATAGGCTTGTTTTCACTTCTTGACACAAGAAAACATTTTGTGGATTTAGAGTTTCTTTATCTGTTACTGTCATAACAAACTGTGTGTTTGTGGCATGGAGGAAGACAACTCCCTCTGGCAAAAAATGTAGTCAAGTTTAGTTACCTGGTACTTTACACCCATGGGTATCAAAGGAGCATTCTAAGGTGGATTGTCACACATCTTTCATACAACCTCTAAAAATGCCTCTGGTTAATAGGATTTTTTTCATATTAATCTTATGCTGTGGGTAAAATTCTGGCTCAGTTGTATAAAGGGAAACAACTCTGATTCATTACAATGTAAAAAAAATGTTGCTTTCTACCTTTATTTGATGGGGGGATTAAATACATTCTAGGGAAGATTGTACAGAAAATAGGGCTGTGTATAGCTTCGGGTGGTGATTCGATTCGGAGGAGACTCAGCCCAATTTGGTGGCCGAATCTCTAAATGTGAATTGAATCAGGGGACCAACAAAATGGTCTGAATCGATTCAAAGCTCTCTGAATCATCGGATAAGGTTCAGAGAGCTTTGATTTGGGCAGTCCCTGCCTGCTGCAGGAGGGACCAGGAGCCAGACTCCATGCCAGTGAATACAGGGTGGGGGAGAGGGGGTAGAAAGAGTGGGGAGGAGACCATGGGGGGGGGGCCCCTGTCAGGCCCCATCCCCCAGCCCCTCCATGGCTGCCCCACTCACCCCAGCTCCTGGTTCTTTAAAAAAAGCTCTGACTTGCTGGGTGGTGCCAGGCAGGGGGGTGATTCCTGTTGCTCCCCACTGCCCCATGCTGCATGAGGGCTCTGCCATGAGCCCCTTGACCCCCTCTCCCCACTTCCCCAGCTCCTGCCCCACCCTCCTCAGCTCTGGCCCTTTAAGAAAAAAAAACCCAACCCCCCCAGACTTACCAACTCCTGCAGCAGCCTTGGGGCTTGTGGAAGAGCTCCCCACATAGTGGGGGGTAGTGAAGGGCAGTGGGGGCTCCCCCCCTGGCTGGGCGGGAACTGGTGAGTTTGGGGGTTTTTTTTCTTAAAGGGCCAGAGCTGAGGTGGACTTGTGCAGAGCGGGGCTCACCCCCCTTCTGGTAGCACCTGGTGAGTCGGGGCTTCTTTATTCAAAATGCCAGGAGCTGGGGCAGGCGGGGCAGCCATTGCCAGGCTGGGAGGTCAGGCAGGGGATGGGCCTGGGTGATTCGATTCAGGACAGTGATTCGAATCACCGAATTGAATCACTGTCCCCCAAATCGGCCGTATCCAAATTCTAAGAGAATACTAGCTGCTTTGCACAGGCCTAAATAAGGCCATCTGCAGTGCTAAGTACCATGGTAGACCTGCATTAGGTTTAGACAGCGGAAACACCATCAATGCAGTGAGCCAACCCAGGGGTCCCTCTAAACAATATTAGTTTTATTATGGGTTTTTATTTTAATTCTATATGGGTAGAGGTATGTGGGAGCGCACCTCCCACACTCTGGGAAAGTCCTGAGTGGGGACCAACAGAGAGAAAGCTACCAGACCCCAAGAAGAAAATAGCTGGCCTGGGAAGGGCCACAGGAGCTGCTCACCAACAGAGAGATGCCTCGGTGGTGTCAGAAGAGCAGGAGATGGGCCCTGCACTGTCTCTGGCACATTTTAAAATCATGTACTGGCTGCATATGGGGGGGGGGGCAGTCAGCTGCTTCCGGTTTGGCCAGAAGTAAAAAAAACAGTTTTAAAAGAAAACTGGCAAACAGCTGTGAAAGCTGTCGAAGACCAGCACGGGAGCAGGCAATTTGGGGAGGATTGGCAGTGGAGCAGGCAAGCTGGGGAACACCGGCAGCAGAGAGACACTGGGGAAAAACCGGCACTAGCCTGCAGATCAAGGAGAAGGAAGTAGCTGGCAGAGGGACTGAGACTGGCCTGGCATAAGTAGTGTACCTTAGAGAGGGGACAGATGTCAAGCAGTCTGAGCCCAGTCACTTGGAGTTGGGACTGGCACAATGGTACACTCCAGCAGGATGCAGATCACAGCGTTACCCAAGGAGTCGTGCAATCAGAAATAAATACATGTACAAGAAAACAAATCGTGAGTTCTTTAATATACTCTCATTTATAAATTATAATAGGACTTTATTAAGTTAATTGAATGATTATGAAATTCATCTAAAAAGACTTTGAGAGAATATGGTGTGACATCTGGGTGAAAGGGGAGGTAGAAGCCCTGAGGAAGCAGCCATCAGTCTCACCTGAAATTCTTAATATTAACTTGTGGGAACCTCCTGGTCTAAGTAGATGCTATCAAAGTTGTGGCAGGAGAGAACGGCAGTCTAACAGAAAGGTGTAGACAGTAAAACCAACACTGGCTGTGAAATGAGCCCAGTAGGCAAAGGTTAAAATATTAGTGGATCGGGTTGCATGCTGCCAAGAGAGTGTCAGTTATAGGGTGGAGATGAGGATGACAAAGATATAAAGTAGACACTTGATTTTCTTTTTGGCTAAAGGCTATGTATAAATATAACATGGCAACATGTGGCTGATTGGTGATTATTGATTGGACTGGCATTTTACATACAGTCTTTCATGTGTGTGGAAATGCACTGAAATTCTCAAAATACACTGCAAAGTTCTCAGGTAAGTCTGTCATTACTATTTCTATATTACTGGCAATCAAAAGACCTTTTATATGTGGTCAAGTCATGAGTCCTTTTTCAAGAGAAGGATTACAGAATGGTCTCTGATAAATTACTGAAGCACATGCTTGTTTTTGAGATGTTGACTATTTCCAGTGATTTCACTGGAAGCAGTAATAGTAACAAACAAGCTCAAAGTTTGACATGCTTTCCCAGTTTTAAACATTTAAGTTCTTAAAAAGAAAAAAAGACGGAGACTGAAAAGATTTCTGAAGGTTATAAGTAAAATGGTAAGAGGTTTGCAAAATAAGCTAAGAGCCACCAAGGCCAATTGAGAAATTTGAACAGGGTCAGTTTAGAGAAAGAAAGGCTGAGGGGAAATGTGTTAACTTCCTGCAAATACATAAAGCTACATTATACAGAGAAGAGAGATTAATTGTTCTTATTTATCTGCAAAGATAAACCAAGAAGTTATGGGCTTTATAACTACTAGAGCAATTAAGAACTGGAACTAGACAGTAAGAGAAATATCCAACATGCAATATGACAATACGTTTTTTTCTAAAGGAAAAATACCATAATGTAATTGGAATGAACTTTACAAACTCAGATAGCTGTAACAAAGAAATGTGATAGTGATAACAGAGCATTCATTTACTGTTAGATTGCCTAAGACTTTAGTCATTTAGGCAACAATTATGTAGGTATAATATGAGGATATTAAAAAGAAATCAGAATTATCCATATTTTAGCATTATCTTTTTTTCTCAGTTTTCTAGAAATGCAGTAGTGCCACTGTAGCCAAGTCTGATAGTTCCCATTATAAGAACCTATTATCAGTTGCTTCTAATTATGCTAAATATTTACCTTTTGAGTAAAATTTTCCTGAGAGATGCCTGTCTTAGGCTATTTTTTTAAAGATATAGGTGGAATGGTTCAATCATTTTTTAGAATTAGAATATGAAAAAAAACCCTTAAAAGTAGGAAAAAAAAGACTTTCATTTATAAAAATGAAGTTTTCAAGATTTATCACCAAGTGTTGAATGTTACTTAATTTTAACTTCCAATGATTTTTCTCTTTAAATGAGCAGCAACATAAGAAACCCTATTTCTCTGTGTTGTCAGTGAGAAACCCTGAGAAATAGAGGGGAATCCTCTTTCAACATTTTTTTCAAATGCCAAAGCTGGAAAGAAATCACAAAGAAAGAAAGAAAAAAATCCTCATGTTTTTTCCTTTTTATATTTGAATTTAGCTGAAGGAAAAACTATATTTATTTTTATAAGGAAAAATTGTTTCCTCCTGTATTTACAAACTCCAAGGCCCTCTGTTATCACTGGTTACTCTGACTCAGGGCCTCAAAAGTACTTAACAATATAGGCACAAAACTTTCTAGGAATCTCCCTAAAGTAATAAACAAGATTTCTGTTCCAGAAAAATTGTGATTGGTTGACAGAAATATGGGCAGATTTAGGATTTTGAAAAGGGAGCTGTGGGTGGTGTGCATCATCACATGTAATACAACACATTTTTTTTCTACTTAAAGAGAAACTAGAAGTTTTGTTAATATAGTAGGGGCCCGATGCTATATCATTGAGTTTAAGATCAAAGCAAAACCGAATATAACTTTATTGGAATGTATACTAATATGCTATGTTATGTTTTAAGTTAAAAAACGCAACAACCTAGGCAAAAGTAGTCCAAAGATATTGTTGCATTAGGCTTATGATTATTATAGTTATATGTGAACCTCTTATTCAGATTTCTGAAATGAAATCTAGCCTTCTTGGCATGCTGGATGTCCTGTCAAGACTTTGCTATCAGTTATGACTACACCTTGTTAATGTTCCCCTGAGTTAATATTACCATATCTGAGTTCAGTTGTTGAGCTAGAAATAAAAGCAGTGTGGGCTGTGAAACAGAAGAGAGAATAGCTAACAAACAGCAAAATTGCAGAAGAAAGGATAACTCGATTAATGAAACATCAAGGACATTTAAATGAAGACAGGGTTGATAACATCTTGTGGAGTGAAGAGAGATTAGCAGGAATCAGCCACATTCTAACGAGTCATGAAGACAATAGACTCCATCACTGCTGTCTGAGTAGAAATGCTGCTGTGTCTTCCAGGCAGGTGGTTTGAAAGTTTTGGTGGAGCAGGAATCAAAAGGGAAGGGGGACGGGGAGGGGGTACAAATGTACCACAGCACATGCCCTCCCCCATATCTGCCCCTGCAAAGAAATCTTTGCCTTAAAATGATTACCTATATGAAATTTTCTTTTAAGAATAATGTGCAGCTCTAATATTCTGGGGAATTATGATAACATGTATTTGTGTAATGCCTTTTTTCCAATCCAAGGAGATATATTTCAACTACATGCTTTAGCCATCCCCACTCCTCCCCACCATGGCAACACTATTCCTTTCTAACTTTGGGAGTGACAACTAATTAAAACGACAACTTGAAGCTTATACTTTCTAGGTAGTCAAAGCTGAAGGACAAATATCTGTCCTAGACTTAGGCAAGCACATATTTACAACATTAAAAGCTACGCACACTTTGTGGAGAGTGTATGACGATATTCCAATTTCTGTTCTCACTTCAGTGTCTCTCCTAATTTCAGTATAGTTACTTGATACTAGCTAAATCAGTATAATTACTACATGAGCTATTATCTACATTACTACATTAGCTATTTACTAAAGTTACAGACTTCTCTTAATTTTAGGATTAATTTATTTTCCCATGAACTAAATGACCATATGTGGATAATTCAGTTAATTTTGTAAATTTATTTTGTTTTTGATAATGATCTTTTTTTGCTAAGTTGTTAGCTGCATGACAGGAGCCCAGTTTTTATACTAAGTTGCCTGTGCCTTTATAACAATATTTTAGATTTCTTACCACAATACATTTCCATTTTGATTTTATATTTTCCTGCTGTCTTTAAGGTTTCTGATTATATGTATTTTTAAGACCATCATCATATTTTGCTTTATTATGATGCAAATATATTCATTTTTATGACTCTTTTGGGACCATTTTGTTTATCATAAGAACCCTATACCACCTTCCCCCATCACTGTAGCAGATGAGTATTTTGGGGTTGAACTGCATTGTAAAAAATATAGTATTATACATTCTCTCTCTCTCTCTCTTCTGTGCAGTTACATTAAAGGGTGGCTTGTCTGTCTTGAATATAATATACATGCCACATAAAGAGGTGGTATAAGATAGAGGCTTTTAGATTGCTGGCACAGAAGAGGGAAGGCAGTGGGCTCGTTATTGTTATGAAGATTTGCGTAGCCAAGTAGGGCTAAAAGGGCAGTCAGCTTCTCCAGAAATACTAGGAAAGCATTTCATTGCAATAAAAAACACTTAACAATATTGAATACCTTTTAACTCTTAGAGCACTGGCAGCATCCACATGTTTAACAGGGATTCTTTTATTATACTGAATGTGAGCCTTTGCACTTAATGTTTTATTTACAGGGCTCCAACAGGGCCATTGTCTCCCTGGCTAAAACATCTTCTTTCCTTGAATACCAAGCATTTCTGTCATAGATGTGGTTTATGTTTATTTTGTGGAGTTGATTCTTAAATGACAAATTTTATTTAATGTTGGCCTGAAGACTGCTGTACTTGGGAAGCTCCATGCTTAGGGCAGCTGTGTGTCACCTGGGGCAGCACTGGTGATCTCACTGCTAATCACAGAAGCACAATCAGCTGCCACTGTGATTGAAGCTATTTTTTCACTCCCACAAAGGTGGTGCCTGGAGCTGTTGCCTCTTCTCAGTTATGCTACTGCTTGGGTATATCTGTCAAATTAGTAGGAATCTAAAATACTGCAGAAACTATTAGTGAGCAAGGTGTTTATTTTGTCAATATTGAATAAAGTGAGGTAGTGTCCTGTGTCAGTACATATTTTTATGCCTGGGAGACGCATGTTTACTGTGGATATATATTTACAGTTGTTTTACATAGTATGGGCTTCACAAACTGTTTACACAAACAGGAAACAGCTGCTGAGCTGACCTCCATATTTTAGGTCTTTGCAACAGCTGGCTCTCGCATGGATCTAGCAAAGAAGGACATGGGCCAAAAGTAGGTCTAAGCTATCTCCACTCTCCGCTAGGGGCTACTTTGCACCAGGCCAGTCTCTCGTACTAGAAGAAACTACTGCAGCAGCAAGGGACTCCAGCTACACCCCTTGTTCCAGCCACAGTTGTAACTACTAAGGCAGGCTCTACACAGCTTTTGAATGACCCAACACAACTTCTTGGGCAGCTAAAAACATCTTTGATCTTTTTTTTTTTTTTTAAATGAAGTAAATATTTATGACTGTGAATGAGTTTTTGGCCTCCTGTTCAGGAAAGGAGAGTATGGTCATGTGGTGCATCTTATCCTGTTGCATAATGTCATGGAAATTTATTCTTTTTCTGTTTAAATTTTAACCTTTTTCAGCAATAGAAAAATTCAGTTATAGAACATGTAGTACTCTTAGGGGAAGGACAGTGGGTATTGCAGTATGTTTTACTGTTTCTCAGCTCTGTTTGCTTTATTGCTTAACAAATACTAGAAGTGCCATTCCATCATGAAGAGTTTTAGTTCCGAGATCTCTCACTGATTTTTCTCCTCAATTTGCTCAAAGCTGAGGCACTTAAATTCTCACATACAAACTGTGCAGAATTATGTTCAATGAGCTAACCTCTCATCTTGGTTGTGCTACTGTAAGTCTAGTGTAGCTAACCTTTAGGTCACTGGAAGTACTGCAGGTTTGGACCATTGTAAATAAAGGCAGAATTTGGTCCAATGGGTGTGAGTGAAATATATTTGTTCAGCAAACAGATGACCTTGTCTTTCAAAGCTGTTCAAGTCCTAGGTATCAAAAACAACACAGAGAATATATAATTTTTTACCCCCATGTTATCAATGTTGCATTAATAATATCCTTAGGTTTCTCTGTGTTTTTTTTTTTTCTTTATTTGAGGAGCATCTGTATGGCATGGCCTCCATATAGTATTATATAACAGAACCAAATGGAAAGAAAAGATATGAAAACTGGATTTTATACTCCATATGAAAATCCAGCTACTAGATACCATAGAATTTTAGACTGGGGATAGACAGTATCTGCCCTGAGTGAATGAATGAAAACTAGGGTGATAATACCAAATAGATTAAATTAAGGGAAAATGTGAGTGGTGTTGACTAGATTAAAAACATATTAGTAATACATATTCTGCCTATCAAAGATATAGGAGAATCATTTGTACTAAATATACAAGTTTATTTTGTATGGAACGGATCAAAATACAACTAAAAAGCATTTAAAAATAGAAGTACTTCCCCCTGTGTAGCTATACGTAGGCATTAAATATTTCACTGTCCACTCTGAGAGAGGTGGCTAATTTGATGGTCACCTATTATATTAATGAAGTAGAGCATATTTGGGGTAAAGTCTGATTCATTTTAAAATAATTTATTCATAGATTTTTAGGCTACAAAGACCCATTATAATTTTCCAAACTGATCCCCTGCATAAACAGACCACAGTTTTTTGCCTGTTTACCTCTGCATTGTCCTATAGCTTCTCTTTTTTTTTAAATTTCCTCAAAAGTTTGCACAAAAGTGTCACCAACAGAATACACCAAAAATAGTTCAAAATAGTACTGATCCTCCCCCTCATTTTCACTTAAAAGAAACCTGAACAAACAAAATACAAAGCAAACAAGCAATCATCAAAACATAAAATAAGTAACCCAATAACAACCCACCCAAAAACCCAATCCCCCCAATATTTTTCCGTAACTTAGAAGACTAATAAACAAGTAAAATAGTAATGTCCCTAATGTAACTCAATTTCTGGCATCAGCCATATATTTCAATTAAAGAAGGTAATTATGTATCAGATATTCAGCAGCAGTCAGTGCACTGGAGGTGAATAGTGGATGCACACGGGTGCATGTGCAGCCCCTGAGATTGGCCATGCACCCCTAGGAAGTGCCAGACACAAAACTGGAAGTGCCAGAGGAAGTTGCTGGTTTCACCACTGGTTCTTCCAGGCTCAGTGATCAGTCACTGGCACCCTTGGCAATCTGGTGCCCCCTGCCCCAGACTTGGGAGGCACCAATCACCCATGAGTCAGTGTCAGATGAAGTTCTATCCCCTTTGAAGTCTATAGATGACTTTGATAGGAGAAATGTTAGCTCAACACTGATGCTTTTGAAAATCTAAACCTACATTCTTTGGCCAATGTTTTATAAGTGGAAATGAGAAAAAGTACTTTATGTTCTAGTCAAAGAATCATAGACTCATAGAAAATTAGAGTTGGAAGGGACCTCAGGTGGTAATGTAGTAGTTTAACCCCCGGCTCAACACCAGACTGTCCCTAGCAATATCATCAGCCAAGGCTTTGTCTATCTGAGTCTTAAAAACCTCAAAGGAGAGAGTTTCCACAGCCTCTTTGGGTAATCTGTTCCAGCGCTTCACTATCCTTCCAGTAAGAAAGTTTTCCCTAATGTATAACCTAAACATCCCTGGCTGCACCAAGCCTTGGCATAAAATCAAAGTTTCAAGTGAAATGTATGAATTATAGCACACTTTATTAATGTTTTTAAAGAAAAAGACAGGGAGAAGAGAAAGGAATTAAGTAGAGATTGGTATTTGTTTGGAGTTATACAAGCCAGTTTTGCACCATATTAAAAATATATATCCCCAAGGCACTGCAGTTAGTGAAAGGCATTCGTCTCTAAGGCCGTGTGTAGATGAAATGAGAGGTCTGTGTGCATGACACTTTAAAGCAGTCAAAATGCTTTTGCACCACTTTAATGGTGTCTGTGTTTGCACACCTTGGTGGCGTATTACACATCAATTCCAGACACTGTAGGAAATTTGGCGGCATAATGCACCTTAAATGACTTGGGGTGCAGCAAACTAAAACTCCTTCGAGACATTTTAGTTTGCTGCCTCTATAGCTGCAGAGTGAAGCACCGGGCTCTGTGCAGCTCCATGGGTCTGCAGGAAGCCCTGCAAGCAACCTGACAGCAGCCTGGGAAAGCAGCTCCGCCCAAGAGAAGTGGCGAGCCTGATCTTTTTATTTTTTCCCCCTTGGAGCCTGCCTGCCTGAGCTGTGCGGGGGCCTCCTTGGCTATGATGCGTCTTGGAACTGCCCAAGCTGGGTGCCTGTGGGCAGGTGCCGCCTAGGGGGGGCCTGTCACTGCCATGGAGGGAAGCACCAGCCCCCCTTCCCTTGCAGCCCAGGGACCACTCCGCCCACTGGCAGCTCACCCTCACCTCCCTGCCGGTAAGTCATCAAGGTATGTGCACGACACAGGGATTTAATCAGCCCTAAACTAAAGTGGTGTTTTTTAAAACCCACCACTTCAATTTAAGGCCCCCATTTTGTCTACACATGCCCTAATTTTCCTTTTTTCATGAAGACTAGAAGAGTCCAGGTTTTTCTATCAAAGCACACTACAGGGCTCATCATTATGCACAGACTATTAACAATAACTGTGGAGAGAACTGTGAAAGATTGGGGATTTTTTTTATGTTTCTTTCTTTTTCAAAACTGTGGAATATCTAGATAAGAAGTAAAAGGAGTAATGAATGGAGATGAGCAGAACATAATCTCTTAAATAGAAAAGTATCTTTTAATCAAAGGCACAAATAAATAACTGTGGGGGGAAGGGGGGGCAGCCTTAGAATAGTTAGAGAAAGAGAAAAAAAGGAAGTTGAAGAACAAGATTTTCAAAGCACTTCCAAAAGCCCCCCTCAATATTTCTTGAAATGCTGGTCTGAACATGCGTGCTCCTGCATTTGTGAACACACATCAATTCTGCACTTATAAATCCCTGTAGGACTGTCTCCAGGGGCCTGTGTTCTCACCATCTGTAGCTATCAAAAGTAGTAATATAAAATGGGAAGTACGAAATGTTGCTCTAAGGTTAAAGAAGTCGTTCCGTTTAATAAAGTACGATAATTCCATGGCATGTCTAGACTGCAGAACTTTTTCTCATTTGCCTTTTATACTTCCAATTGATGTGAAACAATAATTTGTAGAGTTACTTTCAGCAAAGCTGCGTTGCAGCTAAATGAGATGTCATTGGAGAAAGTTGTTTGGTACTGACATGAAAGGATTTTCCTTCCTTTATAAATATAGTATAATAGTGAAGACCAGTTTCTGTGTTGAGAACATTTCCTCTAATCTTTGTGGATGAGGCTTTCTGGGTATGGACTGCTAGCTCATCAGTAAGTCTCAGCGTAACCTAGACTTCCTCTTGTGCACATTGATCCAGCATATAGAATATGCTAATTGTCATTTGGGAACTGAGGGAAGTCTGTAAACAAACAAACAAACAAAAAAACCAAAAAAACCCTCCATTTTTTTTAATGTCTAAGGAGGATATTCCTCCTTAGACATTAAAACTTCTGTAGCCCTAAGTGGCTGAGAGAATTTCTCTGATCGTTTAGTAAGGACCCAAAGTGTGGCACTCACCTCAACACCTTCACAGGCTTTTAAGAATTTTGCCCTTGAGGATTATGTACACCACGGGGGGACTGTTTTCCTCCATATGAATGTACTGTGTTCACTAACTTCAGCCGTATCCATTAGTACTAATGGGAGAGTTTGTCTGTAGTTCACACCAGGCATGCAGAGAAAAGAACAGGCCTTTAAGTCTATATTGTCCTTCAGGGTAAGATTCTTAATTCTCTTCCTGCATAAATTCTTCATGGGCACAGAGAATGCTGACCCTGCACCATGGGGATGGATCATGGGGATTAATGGCACTCATTTATAAGTTGAACACCTAAGAGCTAAATTTTGCCCAAGACTGCTGCATTATTAATACTGTGTGTAAATATGCTCTGTAGTATTTCTTTTAACCCCAGAGTGATATAATTGATAGTCTTGTTGAACACCAGGACACCCCAGCAACTATGGCTGCATATTTACTTGTCAACAGTCTGATAAGCAGCTTGCTTCAGTAAAAAATGTATTACATAGATCCCCAGGAGCCACAGCATGCCACCTGGTATAAGAACTGGGTGGTACTATCCAGAAGATAGCCACACTGTTTGTGCACTCAATTTTGCAGATTCCACAGTTCAGATTGTTCAGAAATCAATTATAAGACCACTGAACTCAATTCAAATCTTTTCAAGCTTCCACTGGAACATATGGAAGCTTGATTAAGCTGAACCATTTTGGTTAAAATGGGCATTTTTGGATATATAACAGAACACAACTTGATCTCCAGTTTAGTCTGAGGTTACTCTTCCCTACCCTGCTTTTCCTTTCAAGCTAACAAAAGTTGCACTGTTTCTGAAATGCAAATGCCTCACCTACAGTGCCCAGAAGCATTCCAGAGGGAGCTACTTAAGCCTCTTGACCAGAAGGACTGTCACTGTGAAACATGGCCCTTCAGTGAGGTGGGAAAAATGGGATAAAATTATAAATTCATTCGTGCCATTTCTTTAAATCTCTTTAGGTCTTTAGATTTTCAGGTTTGCTGAGCTCATTTAAACCACTGCAATTTGTTGCCATGACCACCCGTTTCAAAGCCTTCAGCAGAAGTGACAAAATTAAAGCTTCCCCTAGTGTGTTCTGCATGCTAACTTTTGACCTAATTTCCAAAAGAAAAGAAAGAAACAGTCTTTAATATATATACATAACTAACACAAATGCAGTACTAACCAATTTCTGCCAAGAGCTCTGAAATAATGCCAAACTATTTTGAATGGAGTTAGCTTGGTAAGGAATATTTGCAAATTGTTTACTAGCTTTGCGTGAATTGGATCCTGTGCAGAGTGAGCTAAGTAGAATTTATATGCTGTTTACATTTCTATTCTGTCGCTGCAGATAATGATCTCACATCCTAGCAGCATACGCAGAAAATGACAGCTAATCTTAAAATACTCATCCATGCCCAGTTCTTCAGTGAATCTTATGTAGTTGGATTGTAAGAGTCCCATTATAGGCAAACCAAGTTCCCAAACTAATTATGGCTTTAAAACTGGTCTGCTTATTTGCAATTTGTCTTTTCTTTATAAGCTTGAGGCTCTTGGAATTACGCGTAGGTAGCCTGACAGAATCGGATTCACTGTATGAGTAGACTTCACCATACAGTAGGAATAATATAAGCCTTACTTTGATAGCAGTGCTGTCTTCATAACTGAATTTACCTATATCTTCATAGTGAACATGCAGACCTGAGGAAGGGCATTTTGTATGCAAAAACTTGGGAGGCACTTGGGAAAATAGATTTCTGTACTTCTGTTATTGTAAAATTTGATAAGCTGGCATAGTTGAAATGTCAGATATAATTTTGGGGTTCCCACATCAACTCCAAATACACACGCAGTTACCTCTCAACAAGAACTTTTGGAAGTGGGGATCATGCAAATTAAATATCACTAGTTATATCACTAGAATCATAGAAAGTTAGGGATGGAAGGGATGTCAGAAAGTCTGTGCAGCCCCCCAGCTCAAAGCAGGACCATCCTCAACTAGATTATCCCAGCCAAAGCTTTGTCTAGCCAGGTTTTTACCATCTTCAAGGATGGAGAGTCCACAGCCTCTCTGGGTAACCTGGTCCAGGGTTTTACTACCCATCTACTGAGAAAATTCTTCCTAATATCTAACCTAAACTTTCCTTGCTGTAACTTGAGACCATTGCTCCTTGTTCTGTTACCTGCCACAACTAAGAACAGTCAAGCTCCATCCTCTTTTGAAACCCCTCTTCAGGTCGCTGAAGGCTGCTATTAAGTCCCCTCTAAGTCTCCTCTTCTCTGGACTAAATATGCTCAGTTCCCTCAGTCTTTCCTCATAAATCATGTCCCCCAGCCCCCTCACCATTTTTTTTGCCCTCCCCTGGACTCTCTCCAATTTGTCCACATCCTTTCTGTAGTGGAGGGCTCAACACTGAACATTGCCTCACCGGATGTGGCCTCACCAGTGCTGAATAGAGGGAAATAATCACTTTCCTTGAAATGTTTAACACACCTACCAAATGCAGCCCAGGATACCATTAGTCTTCTTGGCAACAGGGGCACACTGCTGGCTCATATTCATCTTATCGTTCACTATAACCCCCAGGTCCTTCTCTGCAGAGCTGCTGCCCAGCCAGTCAGCCCCCAGCCTGTACCGGTGCATGGGATTGTTCTGTCCTAAGTGCAGGACATTGTACTTGTCCTTGTTGAACCTCATGAGATTCATTTTGGGCCAATCCTGCAATTTGTCTAGGTCATCCTTTATCCTAGCCCTATGTTCCAATGCATCTACTATCCCTCTCAGCTTGGTGTCATTTGCAGACTTGCTGAGGGTGCACTCCTATGTCATCTTCCAGGTTGTTGATGAAAACACTGAACAAAACTGGCCCCAGGACCGACCCCTGGGGCACCCCACTTGATACCAGCTGCCAACTGGACATCAAGCCATTGATTATTACTCTTTGAGCCCAATGCTCCAACCAGTTTTCTATCCACCTTACAGCCCATTCATCCAGCCCATACTTCCTTAGCTTGCCTGCAAGAATCTTGTGGGAGACCATATCAAAAGCCTTGTTAAAATCAAGGTATTCAGCTATCAAATGCAGTACAAGGGACAACTTATGTTCAATAGCTGCAATAAAAAAAATATTTGAAATATTGTTTGGTTGAGATGCTGTTCACTAAATCATTTTCCTTCCAAGAAATGTGAATCTATTTTAACAAATGTTATCTGATATAAAAAAAAAAAATAATGTGGAGTGATGTAGACTTTGTATATTTTTACAATGGATACTTACAGCTGATCACATCATCTTTCCAGTGCAACATCAATGTTCAGCAGTTCTCCAATAAGCAGTTTCCTACTGAACACTTGCCCACTTGTGGGAAAAAAAAAAAGTTTCATTTTTAAATCCTCCATAATTTTACAAAGTAACATAATCAATATTCAAATAAATATCTAGCCCTTTAAATCCATCCTATTCAATTTGGAGCTTTGCCTGAAAAAGGACTGCAGGATTTCACCCTTACATTTTTATTTTAGAAAAATACTATTAGCAACATCATATTTTCTCTTATCTGTCTCTTAAACATATAGTTTTTAGCATTTTAGGAAAACAAGTTCTTAAGAAAAATCCATGAGGAAAGAACATTTCACCAAATATCTCCCCATTTCTCCCTCTGTAGTAAGACTTTTGTAAAACCCAGCTGCTATATTATTTATCCAGACACTCCAACAGAGAAAGCATGGAAGAAAGGTAAAAGCCTTGTGATGTGCAAGCATTCAGTGTTAGCATCATGCAGGGAGAAAACTCACTGTGAACTGCCTGTTTTCAGTGCTTCTGTGTAAAGTCTTAAAGCTTGTATACACTTGAAAGCTCTTTCAGATTAAAGTAGACCATGCACTTGAAGAAGAATAGCAGTTCTTGAGTCGCTAAGTGTGTGGACACTCTTATTTTGATGTAAGAGGTCTTTATTCCTGTTCAACCATAATCTGCTAAATTGAAACATGACACTGTTTGTGACCAGCTACTTTCAAATAACTTTACATGTAGGGTTATGTAAGGGTTTAACATGTGATTTTGCTTTGTGATTCTTACCTATTAAAGAACAGCCACATAAGCGGAAAACCTGGTTTACTTGTATGATATTGAGGTATTATATTATATTTTAACATAGAAGGAAAAAAAATGCTTCTCTCAGGTATGATTTGCAGGAGGCAGAAGCTTGGCTCTGTCCTTGCAATTTTAACTATGGCACATCTGTAGCTTTGAAGGGTTCCATTGTCACAAGGTCTGAGGAAGATATGAAAGAGTTGGATGCGAATGACAAGGAGATTAATGGGCCTAAGAGCCCCAGGGAAATCTTTAGCTGTTTTACTTCAAGGTCTTAAAACTCATTTTGCACTCTGCCTCACAAAAGAAGCTGATGTTGTCTACTTTGGATCACAAGATTTTCTTTGTGATAATCTAACATTTTTGTCAAAAAACAACAACAATAACAGTAAATAACAACACAATTATAAATATGATTGCTTTCCACTAATTAGTGGAGTGTAAGACAAAACATTTAGTATGTTTCCCCTTTTTACAGTCTTTTGCCTCTGGATATAAAGTCAAGAGTTCTAACATTTTTTATGTATTCCTAAGACAAAACTCTTTTGGGTTTCATCATTCTTCTGACTTCATCTCAGCCTCTCTGATATGCAAGAAATACTTGACCTTGCTATCTTTCACTTTGGCCATTCAAACATCAAACTACATACATACTCAAATAATTTGTATTGGAATTTCTTTATACTTAGAGTAACAAATAATGTACACATTTCCTTTTGTTGCCAGTTCAAGACCAGGAGTAATTTTTTTTTTCTCCATTGAAACTAATAGAGCAAAGGTAATTTATGCCAGCACTGCATCTGACCTTTACTTTTTAATGGCAACTCCTATGTGCCCTTCTCTGCTTTACATACTAGTTAAAGGAAAAGAAAGGTAACTAGCGACTGCCTCTCTAAGCAGTCGCTAGTTAGCAGTCGCTATGTTAGTCTCTAAGCAGTCGCTAAACTACTTGGTCTCTGAGGCCCCTGGCAGACATTACTTCCATCACACAACAGACAACAGTAGTTCATAGAAACTGTCATATTATGTGACCTGTTTCATGTTTAAGGGACAAGCTATCAAGAGGCAGGGAAAAAAGCATCTTGGGAACATGGCCTGCCAGTGCTTCCCTGCCAGCAAGGGCAGCTGGAGGGCTGCTGCCAGGGACGGTCATCCCTCTCTGCATTTGT